>NC_136915.1:107135300-107672006 GCF_949752795.1 Hyperoodon ampullatus
TCAACTTTTCATTAGTCATCAAGCTCTGTCCACTTTTTTAAGAGTGACGCAGAAATTCAAGGCCATGAGTTTTAACAACATGAGACAGAAAATCAGACATCAAAAATATTATATACAAATGGGACTAAGAAAAATTAAAGCCAAAGAGGCTCCCGAGGTACTTTTCAGGCTGAGTGAGGTTTCAGAAGGGGCAAGTTACCCAGTAAAATAACTACCCAAGGAGATGTCTCTGGCTTACACAATAAGAACCCCAGCATTTCAAAATTTTAAAGGGACAGGTGGTTAAATGGCTAAGGCACTACCATGGTCAAGGTAAAAACTCATAACCACTGTCAAATGTTTTCCACATAGAATAGGCATCCCTGGTTTATTCTGGATAATTGAGGGTTTGGATATGTACTATATAATCAGAGGAAACAAGCAGTAAAGGACATGAGCTAATTTGGGGTAACCAGAGATGTGGCTAACAGATGCTTGCTTACTCTGGATCCCTGAACTGAACTGGATCAGGCCAATAATATGCTGGACAGAAGAGATCTGAGGTGGGAACACCTAAATTCTCAGCTATAACAATGCGCTATGCCTTACATGAAGACCGATCCTTTTCCTGGTGTCTCTGTTTTTCCATCACTCCTCCTATCCCAACCCATTGTTTTTCTTGCCTCAGAGATTCTTGAATTCTGAGTTTCCCTGTAAATGGTGTCCACAGGCCAACCTAGTCACTCTGCTCTGGAAGCAGCACAAGACTCAACGGTCAAGGCCAAAAAGGGGAGGGGAGGACAGATGACTGCTCCCAGCTGCCCTCTCTTCTCGTCCCCAGTCTCCCCACTCACCCCTAACTCTAGACAGTCTATCTTCAAGCATTCAAGCCAGCATGTGCTAAAGGAATGATTTTTTAAATCAGCTATCTAACACTGTGAAACAGATTGATCCACATACCAGTTTAGTAAAACCTCACACAAACTGAAGTATAGACAGAAGGGAACACCCAAGATGTAGAAAAGTTTTAAAACTATGTCATTAAGGAAAAAAATGATGAAGACATTGGTAACAATTATTCCAGTTAATAATAGCTCTCTAGTCCCCTCAGTCTCTCTACTTCCAGCCTTCTACCTATCCATCTCCTAAGACACAGTCAATATTCTCAGATTCTAAGTGAACCACAAAAAAATCCCGATTGTAGTCTTCTGTCCCATAGTAGTCATTCCCTTGTCTGAATCTCCATAGTTCTTATCATCTGTGCTGCTCCATTGGGCAGTAATAGACTGTATGTGTGTGTGTGTGTGTGTGTGTGCACACACACACACACACACACACACACACATATATATGCCTCATCTCACCAACAAGCTGGCAAGACATCAGAGGACTGCCACCATGTCTTACTCAGGAAAAACACAACATTTATTAGCAGACACTCCCAGTACAGGTACTTGTGAATAAGAAAGTCAGACAGCACAGGCCTCCTCTCGGCCTTTATGTCTGTTCACAACACCCAGCACAGTGCTCAATCATAGTAGCCAGCTCAATAAACAGCAGTTTGATGAATATTAAACTTTCCTTTGAAGAGTGCTATGGACTGAGTGTGCCCCCTCAAAATTCTTATGTTGAAACCAACATCCCCAGTATGATGATATTTGGAGCTGAGGCCTTTGGGAAAAAATTAGGTAGATGAAATCATGAGGGTGGGGTCCTCATGATGGAATTAGTGCCCTTAAAAGGAGACAAGGGACCAGAGCTTTCTTTCCCTACCATGTGAGGATATAGTGAGGAGGTGGCCATCTACAAAGCAGGAAGCAGGTCCTCACAGGGAACCAAGTAAGCCAGCTCCTTGATCTTGGACTTCCCAGCCTCCAGAACTGTGAAAATAAATGTCTGTTGGTTAAGCCACCTGGTCTGTGCAGACCAAGACAAAGAGTGAGGATCCTAAAGTGCCTCAGAGTCTTACTTTCAGAGTTCAGGATACGGGACTATACATATAGTAACTGCAGGAAAGTTACTGAATCTATACAGACTCAAGTACCCTAAATGCTACTATTCTACATAAGGTCTAATCACGCTCTTTTCTTATTAACACCTACCTTCTCCTCATACTTATATGAAGAAAAGAAATGGATATAATGTTCCATTTGGATGTGTTTCCTGAGTAATACCACCTGTTACTTAAATAATGCCTTTATTAGTCTTTGCTTTCACTTTCTTTTCATAAAGACCTTTTCATAAACGTCCAAGTAGGAGATTGTTTAGGAGAAGAACATTTTAAACAGAAGATAACTGCATTAATAAGGGAAGGCTGAAGGCATCAGTATAAGAGTCAGTAATGCATTTTTGGACACAGAGGATGAAGTGCTAGTGAAGATTATTGAGGATGGATAAATAGGATATAGAAAACTTTGGGAAGCCCCAGACAAACTGTAAAATACCTTACATCGAGATGTAAAATAAAACACAACTAAGACAAATATGAAAACAAAACACTCACATAACACACACAAACACACTCAAACAGAACACAAAAC
Source organism: Hyperoodon ampullatus (assembly GCF_949752795.1). Classification (NCBI taxonomy): domain Eukaryota; kingdom Metazoa; phylum Chordata; class Mammalia; order Artiodactyla; family Ziphiidae; genus Hyperoodon; species Hyperoodon ampullatus. The sequence continues at coordinate 107,137,820 of NC_136915.1, forward strand.
ACACACACACACACTCTCACATGATGGGGTGGAAGAAACACTAAACTTCATTTCTACCCACAAAATTCCTAGCAACAGGATGCTGAGAAGAGGACTTAATGAAAACCCCCATCACGCCCACACATTTATGCTAGCTTAACAGAGAAAAAAGCACTTGGAAATTTTTAGATAATTACATTTTTATCACATTCTGACTTCTTCAACCCCTTTATATTCAATCTTGCTAGCCTTGATGAAAGACAGATAGCCAAATTTTAAATGAAGGATTTAATTAATTACTCCAGATCGAGAAAGAGAAATGTTTCTCATCCTGCTTAGTCACAAGAAAAAAGGGGATAAAGGAATTACTATACGAAATTAATGGTGCTGACATGCCACAATGGAACAATGAGAACGAAATTTCACTTAGGATTATGGTTAACCTGGGGAGGGTGTTGAAAGAAGCCTAGCTAAACTCCTATCTATTCATGCCAGGTTTGCAGGCCAAAATTAGTTGATTTAACTTACTGGCAGTGACCCAAGACAGGCAAAAGGATACAGGCAGAGCCTAAGAACCACCTTCTCCTACTTCTCTACCTAACACTGAAGTTTATAAAGTTTCCAACCTAAAGAATAAAAATCAGCTGAAAAGAACATGAGAATTCTGTTGTTATATACTGATAAGAAGCTATTCATCAAGACTTCCTTTATGAAAAATTCCTCAGGGACACAATATATTTGTTAAAGGCGTTTTCAAGGACATAAGTGTTAATAAGAAGAATAGCTTAGTACTGTTAAAGGGTCCAGACCCCAAGTCCTAAACAAGGAAAGCCTCACAGGACATACATCTATCTATACATCTATAACTCGCAATACAAGTATAAGGCACTATGTTTAACAACCTGTGACTTCTGTGCTGGCAGCACCATTTATCAGAAGTTGTAGAATTTAACCTGTCTCAGTTTCACAGGTGCATAAAATCTGCCTGGACTTGCTCATCTTCCATTAGGAAAAAGAAGGGAGACGTTTCAAGTTTTTAAGTTTAGTTTTCTCTACTAAAAAGCATTTTAGTACACAATATCCTCTACCCCCACCTTCACTGCTCTCTTCTTATATTTCATCTGCATTAATTGCACTGAACTTTCAAGTGCAAGGCCACTTCTCAGAATCGCAGCATTAGGCAAGCCTGGCTTATGTACACTCATGTAGCTACAAGCAAGTTCGATACTCTAGTATTATATAGTATTATGAGCTGCCCAAGTCTACCTATGTCTCTACTTTAAAATCAGGAACTATATATAGAATTTTAATCATAATCCTGATCTGAAAAGCTACCTTTTATATACTTTCAAATGTTCCATACTTCCTTTTCAGAAGGTCCTGTTTGAAATACCACTTTAAAATAGGTAATTTTGTCCCATTTTACTAATAAGCAAACTGAGACTCAGAGCAAAAGCACACTTTCAAAGAGCACATCTCAGGTCAGATACTTAAGAGTTACGTAATCTTGGGCAAATTATTTAACCTCCCTGAGTTTCCATACACTCATTGGTAAAACAGGGATATCAAGACTCTCTACCTTACATGAGGACTAAAATAATACCTGTAAAGAGCTTAGTTGAGCACACAGCCCAGTATGTAATAAGTGCTTAATAAATATTAGCTAGCATAATATTCCTCAGCTTGCCAAAGATCCAATTACTGACAGGATTTAGGGCTCAAATTCAAGTCTATCTGGCATAGAAACCTGTCCTCTCCATGTCACCAAGCAGGGCTCTTCCAGATGTCTTAATCCACTCACCAGTGCCAGACTGAACCATACAGGAGTCTGGCACAAAAGAAAAAAATCAGCAGTACTGATTTTATCTTTTTTAAAAATTTGGATATTTTTAATCATAATTTCTGCATTAATTTTGATTTTTGAACTATTGCCTTAAAGTATTATTTATCTCAACTGAAGGAACCTTGCTGGCAGAACCAGTTTCAGCAGAAAAAGAGAATGTGATTTAACAGTTGATATTTTTCCCAGTGCATTTCTTTGATCTGATACTGCCCCTGAACAGCACTCACCAACAAGGTGAGTGAAAGGGGAAAATGCTGAGTCAGTCATGACTTTTGAAAATGCCTTTCTAGGGCAGTATGGCCACAACACAAACATTGATAATGCATCCTCTACTATAAGCAAGGCTCTGGAAGATTCTGAGTATCTCTATTCTCTCGCAACTCTAAAGAAACTTATCAAGAGGACAAAGAAGGCAATGGCTCCAGTTTTCTTGGATGGCTTTTGGAGGCCTGGACCACCAACACTACTCTCTAATCCTGGCAAGGAAAATTGTTAGTTGTTAAAGTTTAACGTTTCTTATAGTTAATAGATAAATTTTAGGTAAAATGTGACACAGTTATATTTTATAACATTTTCTATTTATAATAATTTACTTTAAAATGTAGTTTCTAGTTAGATACTCTGGCAAAAAGTAGAGATTCTCAAATGCAATCACCCATCCACAGGAGCCTATATAGCTCATGGTGACTTTCCATTGTTTAACAAATATTGTGCTAGTTACCTCCTAAGTGGTACATAGAAAACTTTGAAAGACTCCTTTAATATTATAATTCTTACCATTAAAAGTAATGGCAGAGTAACTTAGATCAACTCACCCGTTCATAATAATTATAAACTCCAGACAAAATATTAAAGGTACCAGAGAGCAATCAAAGCGGGCAGAAATTAGAAGGGATATGAGCCTCGAAGGAAAAAACAAACTACGTATATGAAACATGCATTTATACACCTTTTTCCCTGAAGGTATTCCCCAGTTCATGAAGCACAAGAGAAACAGAAGGCAAGCAGAGAATGCAAGTCTTACTGAGCTAAAGAGTCAAAGGTGTCTAGAATTGTCAAAGCAGCTGAAATTTGAGGAGGAGAAATCCTGGAAAAAACAGAACCACAGAGGAGGTAGCCCTAAAATATGTAATATAACTCCACAACAAGATGATATTTAGGAACACAGTGGAAAGCAAGAGCTGGAAGGTTGAAAAGCTGAGCATGGTTCTGGGGAGTCAGAGGTTTTACTTTAAATCCTACCAAATTAGAGGGGCTTGGGATACACCCCAGAATATGGTAAAAACCTCACGCTTTCCACTGAACCCACTGAGGGGTCATACCTCGGGAGTAAGGATTATACCTAGAGCCCAAGTCTAGACCAAGACGCACCACCAGACTAAAAGCAAAACAGACCCCCCATAGCACAGCCCAAATAGCATCAAGGTGATCTTCCAGTAACATTCTTTAACAGAAGATAAAGTTTAAAATGCATCACTCACAATGTCCAGAAAACAATAAAAACTACCATAAACATGAAGTAAAGGGAAACTGTACCCACAGTCGAGTTAAAGAGCTGTTTATGGAAACACATCCAAAGACAACCCAGATGTTAAAGAACTGGCAAACAAGGACTTTAAATAACTATGATAAATGCGTCCTTAAAAATACACATTTTGTGAATTTTACAAATCATAACCTCACCCACCCGCAACATTCTAGTGAACTTGAGTTGCCCACGATTTTTAATCAAAGTGGGATTTGGAATGGTTTATATCTGAAAGCCTGAGAAAACAACTTGAAAGTGATTAATGACAGCCAAATTTAATTATATATTTACATCTCCCAGTAGGACAAGCGAGAGAATGAAATGCCTTATCTCTCTGTAGTGGGAGGGCTTTATTAAGATATGACAACAACTATTTAGGAGCAAGAATTGAGTTTTATGCAAGATTACACCGTTTCTCCTTGTCTGGCTCCCAATCTAATCACAGACTGATAGAGTACTTAGACTCTTAACAGTTAGAAAAAACAGTTGAGCTGTGTACAAAACTAACCTTTAAAAGTACTTATCCTCATCTGTCAATGTGATCTTATCAAGGATTTCTATAACTTCCATAAACAACCATTATAATTTAGCTGAATCAATAACATTATGCTCTTTAAAGAGACAGTCAGATACATTCTACTTTAAAACATTTTCCATTAACTCCTACCCACCCACCCCAGTAAAAAAATTTGGCCTCAGCTTTCTTTTCCTAATCCACTAAGCAATCTCACGAATAAAAAGACAATCATATGTCCTGCATATCTGATGTAATTTTTATAAACCTTCTAAGTGTTCTAATATTTATTACCATTTTGTGAAAATAGTATTTACTGAGCAAGCTGGAGTAACTTCTTTCCCCAGGGAAAAAAAGCAAAGCTGGTGAAGATATACTGAAAGGTCTGCTAAATAAATGTTATTTTTACTTAAATTTTTCTTAACGTTTTGTGGAGGTTAGCTGGCATGGAACTGTAGGACGACTGATTTGGCTTCCCTGATATTGTTCTTGCTTTTCCTGTGTCCACTTATGTTGACATTGATACTCCTGAAGATGCTAACATTACTTTTATTGAAGTAGAGAAACATTCTCTTTTTACAAGTTTTGTTGTTCACATCGGTCTCCCGAAAAGATGGCCTTGCCCATTTTATTCCCTTACTCTCCTTTTCTCTAGAAGCTTGTTTCCCTCACAACAGTGTTGGAAGACATCTAAGGGATGTCCAGGACTAAATCCAGAACTATATCCATAAGCAACCCACCCCATCAATAATTAACAAGTATCCAGGGACAGAATTCAGGCAGCTCCATTTTTGTCAATCACAAAGTGGGTTCCCTGTTTCCTAGCAATGCTTCTTCCAAAAACTAGGGTCATCTTTGTCTCTCTCACCTTGGCTGCAGAGTCTGAGACTAACAGCTCACACATCTCTTTTCTCCCCAAAATGACCCTTAGTGTCCATTCCTGGTAAGTGCTCAGAGACTGGTCTCCTCTACAGCCCTCTTTCCCCATGTCAGACCACAAATATGTAGGCCAACACTTAGAACGTATTTGAAATTCTCCCTACATAAGTCACCAAGTTGAATTATCTCTAAATAGAACTAAATTGCCTCTCTGTATAGTACTACCATCCTGAATGCTACATGAAGCCAACAAAATTCTCAGAGGAAAGGACCAGTTTCTACTTATTTAAGACAAACAGATTTAAAGACATGTGAATGATATCTACTGAGCACTTTTGGTTCAAGAAACATATCGTTGAGCGCTAGCTACATACCAGGCGCTGTACTAGGCATTAACTGTGCAAAAGCACACAAGACCAGGACTTCACACTCTAGTGGGAGAAACCAACACATCAACAAATGATCATAGTATAATGGATTAACTACCACGAGAGAGATAAATAATAGAATAAAGCAAGTAACTAAGACACCAGATGCCAAAAAGAGATTAACAAGATTTCAGTGGCCAATTCTAAGGTACTAAGTTCCTTTCCTTATTATCTCCCGTTGTGTTTCCATTCTTAGAGGAGACTATATCACATGTTTTCGGCTGGATTTTTTTCCCAGCTAGAAAAACTAAGTGAACAGCCCATAATCAGTTACATAAAAAATTTCACTTCCAGTGTTATATTTATTCCAATCCAAACAACCTATTGTTAAGCTTTACTGTCATCACAGCTTAAAATATTTTCACTTTGGTGAAGAAAATTTTTTCTGACTTGGAAAATTCTTGTTCATAACATTAAAGAACTTAGATCCTGTTTTCAGAGTAGAATTGATTGGAAAAATGTCATTATTATAATTATGTTTTTCAGTTAAATATACAGAAAAGAAACAAACCCATGTTGGATAAACTCACTTCAAATGCTTATCAAGGACTTCCCTGGTGGCACAGTGGTTAAGAATATGCCTGCCCATGCAGGGGACACAGGTTTGAGCCCTGTGTCCGGGAAGATCCCATATGCCATGGAGCAACTAAGCCTGTGCACCACAACTACTGAGCCTGCGCTCTAGAGCCCGCGAGCCACAACTACTGAGTCCACGCACCACAACTACTGAAGCCCACGTGCCTAGAGCCTGTGCTCCACAAGAGAAGCCCCCGCACCGCAGCGAAGAGTAGCCCCCGCTCGCCGCAACTAGAGAAAGCCTGTGCACAGCAGCCCAAAATAAATAAATTAATTAATAATTTTTTTAATGCTTAGCAAGCAAATACTTCTACCAAAGCAAAGAACAAATATATCCCATAAAAGTGTTAAAGAAGATAAATGTCATATTACCAAATCTTATTTTCCATTAAAGAAATAGAATGGAAACATGTTCCTATCAAATATTTTCAATTGAGGTTGAAGAGGGAAAAAAATTATCCATAGGCAACCTAGAGATTTTATGAGATTACCTCACACGTTTCCTCAAACAAAAAGTATGGCTACACTAGAGGATGATCAGAGAGAAAGAAAAGAAATGCTCCTGAGGACTAGCCTAAACCCCCTAGTCCTATCTACTCCTCATCCTTATTCTTTTAAACCTATATAATGACGTTCAGCCACAGCCCCTGCTCCCCACCCCATCCCTACAAGCATGTGTGCATCTTCTCTCAGTCTCTCTTTCAGAACTGATTTTTTATATTAGATAAAAAAGTTTCACATGGCTGTAGTATTTACTTACAGTAGGCAGAATTAAAATTAACATCTATTTGGTTTGACTTAAAAACAAGATCACAGCTAACACGTTGAGAAGCGATTCTGAGGCTTTGCCTTAAACTGAAAAATGTAAAAGAATGCACTCACTATATTTAACTAGCTACTCACTGAAAGTCTTTTTCATGATGAAAAAGATAAGACAGTAAGTTCTTATTAACCATTTATCTGACATCCACATCCTCATCCCCCACAAAAACTACATCAGAAAAGTTAGAGAACCAGTAACATTTCACAGAAGTATTAAAAATAGAGTAGTATTACCAAATCTTGTCCAATTTCCTATTGAGGAAAAATAAAATACATAAAGAAGGAAAAAAACAGAGAAAAACTTACTTGCAGTACCCTGTACCATTGTGGTAGGTAACACATATTCCTTCATTTACACAGGGCTCATAGCCGTCCCGACATTGCAATGCTAAAAACAAAAACAAATACACATTAGAAATAAGTCACTAGTCATAACCCTCAGACATCAGAGAAACATCATCCAATCCAGGTCAACATTCATTCCCATATCCAATTTGATTTAGGCTTCCCTTTAGAGTTTTAATCATCTTTTTATCTTTTGGCTCCTGCGGTCATAGAAGTACAGAAGCTCATCCCAAGAGTCTCTTCCCACGATTAACTGTTCTGTGGTCCTGAATGATACTCTTAATTCTCTGTGCCTCTGTCTCTCTGGCTGTTACATCCCTATTTCCCAATGATACTAAGAAAATTAAAGCTATACTATCCATGATATGCCATGAGCATCTTGGGATTTGGATACTTCAGATGAGCAATGTAAGGATTCATCAATGAATATTTAGGAAGACCTGGGTAGATACTAGGTCACCATGATATTAATGAATTACTTAAGCCTCAGGTGAAGTTTCAAAACAGGCCATTTCAAGAAATAATCAGAAACATCAATAATATTCATTCAACAAACTGTATTTGAGAGCCTTGTGTGTACCAGACACTACAGTAGGATCCAGAGGAAAAAGGGGAAATGGAATTCATAGAGAAATGAATAAAACATAATCTCTAACTTTAAGGGGCTCACACAAAGATGGGGAGGGGAGTAGACTACAAATAGAGATTGTAGAGGAGGAGGGGAGGGATTAAAGCGAAGAAAATGAGAAGTTAATTTTATATATATGAATAAAACAATAATTCGCAAATTCTTGAACCCTAGTCCCTTTAATAAAAAGGTACTTCATCATCCTAATCCCTCCCAAAAGCAGACTACCCAGAAATAAACAGCAATAGTAGAAACTTTCATTGATTTCAGCCAGAAGAGGAGGAAGGCCACCCAAAGCCTCGTTTGCTGGATAATTACAGGACCTTGATTGTTTAGCTTTTAGAGTTGGAATTTTCATCACCAAAATGCTTATCAAGAATACTAATAACAAGTGGAATTGCAAGACAGAAAGAAACTTTGTCAAACAATAAAAATCAAAATTGAAGTCCATGAACTTTTTCTAGAAGATTATTAAGATCTTCATCTCCTAGGATGGTTCAAGTATAAATACCTGAAAGCAAAACCGAGAAGTCTCCACTTTTGAGTTTCCTCTGTGCGTACCACTCTATGAATAAACTGCGATATCAGAGGCTCTAGGTCTGCCCTTCCGGGGCATCAAAACCAGCTTCTTCTCACAGCGGGGCCCAGGCACAAGCTGGATGTTAGAAAAGCTCCTCCATTAACAATTACTGCATAAGAGCCTTCTATTTGCCCAGTACTGTTATCAAGTGATGAAACCCTTTGAGAATATGTTTACAAAAATCTCAGCTCTTAAGGTAATAATATTTTTAAAAACTAGTGATAACAATAGCAGCTAACACATAGCACTTACTAAATACCAGGTATTGTTCTAAGCCCTTTACACAGACTACTTCAGTCTTCCCAACAACCCTATGAAGTAGTTAATTTCATTAAACCCATCCCACAGAAAGGATAAGTGACCCGCCTATTGTCACAACAGTGAGTGAAAGAACCAGAATTTGAACCTAGGGAGTCTGGATCTCATGAGAGAGTCTGTGCTCTTAACTACAGTAATACAACGCTTCCCACCATCTGACATTTTTCTTCTCAAGATGGGCAAAATAGGTATTATTATACCCACGAATTAGAAAGTGAAGACCAAGAAGGTTAAGAGGTCTCCTCATGGGGCATTCCTCCATAGCACTAGCTGTGACACTGCTGGGCCTTACTGAGTCCAGCCCCGTCTCCATGACAGCTATTGGTATCACACAAGCAGTCACTAGGCTGCAGCCTGAGCAGGCATATTCAGGAAGAGGGTCATCTTGTTGTCCATATCCCACTTCCCTGTAGGGCTCAAATGCTCCCTCTTCCCACACTGATAAGCCCAATGCAATAACTATAATTAAAACAGTTAATGTCAGGTTATTTCCTCCATACCAAAGTTCTCAAACTGATTTTTGTATTCTCTTTAGACACTTTTATTAGTTTCAATGAGAACTTCCTGACTTTTTTTCTATTTGCTTTTTTCTTTAAATAGGAAAGGAATGTCCCGCAGGCCCAGAGCAAGCCACAGCTCTGTCCTCCCCCTGCAGCCCAGAGCAAGCCACAGCTCTGGCCTCCCCTTGCAGGAATCCTGGGGCAGTGGAGGGAGTCAGGAGTCCTGAAACCCTGGCTCTACCACAAACTAGCTGCACTACTGCAAGAAAAACACAACCTCATGGGGGCTCAATTTCCCAACCTGTAAACCAAACTGGGGTAAACTAAATGCTGCTGAAGGATCCCCTGTGATCCAACAGTGACAACTCCCTCATTAAAAGTAGATGAATGGCATGCCTGGTACCTAGAGAAATCTATCCAGAAGGACAAAAGAAGCCAGCCACCCATGACTCAGAAAGCCATGGGTTCAAAAAAAAAAAAAAAATCACAGTCTGTTCCTATTAAGCATCCCGGCAAATCATTACAGTGACAGGTACAGAGAAATACAAACAACCTAAAGTCAACATGTGGCAATCAATCTAGAAAATAACTTCACAGCGTAGCCTTAGTGAACCAATCAAATTCAGGGACCAAAAAGGAGGTAGGCTCACAAGGCTAATAATTAATGCCATTTGGCTGATCCGTAGGATCATGCTACCTTGAACCTTTAACATTTACTAAGCCACGGTTCTCAAACTTTAGTATCAGAATCATCTGGAGGGCTTGTTAAAACACAGATTGCTGGACTCCACCACCCCAGTTTCTGAGTGAGTCAGTCTAAAGAGGGCCTGGGAATGTGCATGCCTAACAAGTTCCCAGGTGATGCTGATGCTGCTACTGGGAGGAGCCACACTTGGACACAACACCTGTACTAAGGCATGGTGGTCCACTTTAAGGAATCCCCTAAGACTATATAATCCACCAGAAGGCTTGGATGATCTAGATGACAATGTATTGCCTGGATGAATAACAAAAACAACAAAAAAGTAAAATTTGAGACTCACAACTTTGCTCAGAGGTTATTTCTAAATGAATACTGTAATTATTTGTCATAAATATAGAAGTTAAAACTTTGATAACTAAAAACCATGACAGTGAGGCTGGGAAAGATCTCATTTCAAAATTCAATTTACTTTTTTCCCAACGTAAAACACTTAAATTTAACAATAAAATTAAAAGCAGCTTTATATTTGTAAAGTAAAAAGTGAAATGTTCCATCATATCAGTTAGACATTAAACTGATGTTTTAATAGACTCAGAGAAACGGGTCGCTCAAAAAAGGAGTGACTTTTTCCCGAATTTTCATCTTAAGCTACAGAGGTTACTCAATAAATGCTGGCTGACGAATATCAATCTCATATATGTACGTGCCCCCTGCCCCCAAAAAGGGCAAAAACAAAAAGAAGCAGTGGATTCCAATTTCATCACTCCATCACTTGGCAATGTGACACAATATCTAGAATATTTCCAATTTTCACACATTTTCTGTACTGCATATTTGGGGACTAGTCTTCCAATACTCAGAAACATACTTACAGACGGAATTCCCTGGAGGTCCAGGGGTTAGGACTCCACACTTTCACTGCCGAGGGCACGGGTTCAACCCCTGGTCGGGGAACTAAGATCCCACAAGCCTCAGGGAGCAGCCAAATTCATTTAAAAAAAAAAAAGTACTTACAGAGCATCTACTACGTGAGGTGCAGGCCCTGATGTCAGGGAAACCATGGTTAACAGAATAAAGCCCCTGTCCTCATGAACCTTATTTCTACTAGGGAAAGACAGATAATGAATAAGTAAATTTATTTATTATCTCACAGTGGTAAGTGATAGATTCTATTGGAAACAGAACCCAGTTATGGGATACAACGTAATCAGGAAGGCTGGAGGTGTAGGGACCTACTTTAGATAAAGTGACTAGGAAAGGCCTCTCTCAGGTGGTTTCCTTTGAGCTAAGACTTAAATGAATAAGAATCATGAAGATATGGGGAAACAGTGATCCCAAGCAGAGGAAACAGCAAGCGTAAAGGCCTGGAGATGGAATGAGACTGGTATTCCATGTCTGTATGGCTAGAAATTATTAAACAATGGGGAGGGTAATAGGAAACAGCAAAGAAAGCAGGCAGGGGTTAGATTACAGCTTCTACTCTAAGGGTGAGCATGAACTACTGGGCTGCTCTAAGCAAGGAAAGCAACACAACCAGATCTGTGTTTGAAAAAAGTCAAGACTGTTAAATGTTCCAGTGTGTGAAGGCTTTTCTTCCTTTCTTATATAAGCTTATGCAAGTCACCCCACTTTAGACTAGGCCGAAGCCACTCATCTTCTCAGCTCCCCCGCAAACGGTAAGGATTTTATTCTAATCCCATCTAACCTCCAGGAAAGACAATGTTACAAGTGTCAGTCCACCACTCGCTAATCTGCAGTGGCTTTCAGTTCTTACTCAGTTTTCAGAACTTATTCTCAGCTTGGCTTCAGAAGAACCAGTTGAGAGGTGGATGCAGTACCTTCGGTAGGTACAGAGCCAAGCTTGGCACTTTTTCTTCCAGGGACGAGTCATTCCTTCCTTCTTCCAGTCGAAGCCCTCACCCTGGCCTTCAAGATCGCAGCCTACATTATGCGCCCAGCATTTCACCTCGAACCGCTTTGAACGCAGCCTCTTGCTTGCACGGACCACTGTGAACTCAGTTCCTTGCCTCCACTAGTATCTCAGCTTCCTCTGATTGCCACTTCCCCTTTACTATCTAAATTCTGCTCCTTCCTCCCAGGCCCAGCTCACCTTCTGCCTGGCCCACAAAGCTTCCCCTGGACGGTTCTGTCCTCACAGGCCAACCCCTACCCTTGTAACACTCATAACTCACAATTTAGCATTTAATTCTGTACTGTCTCCTAACTCCCTCGGCTTTTACACTTTTAAGTTCCTAGATGATAGAAACCATTTCTTCTCTTCTGTATATTTGAGGCAATATAGTTTAGTGATTGAAAGCATAAATGCTGAAATCAGGATCTCAGCTGGAATTCCAGCCCCACCATTTACTGTCTATCTCTGTATCCTCTTTGTACTTTCATTTCTTCTTGTACAAAATAATCTCTCTCAGAGCCCTGGCAAGAATGAACTAAATTAATGCATTTAAAGAGCCTAGAACAAATGCCTGACACATAGTAAGAGCTCAAAAAAGGACTGCTCACATAGTAGGTACTTAAATTATTTGTAATTGATTCCATGATAAATAGTGGCTTTAGAGGAACTTGTTATATCAGTCAAATCCCAGTTTAACAAACTGAGAAATCTGGAAAAATAGAAGAGCCCTAAGCAATTTAGGACATATCAATAAATGGAATAAATTCTTCCCAGTTGCCACCAATAAAGGTCTAGTAAAAGATATCCTGAACTACTACAAAAAAACAGTCACTCACTGTTCAAAAAAAAAAAAAAAAGGTATAGCACTACAAGCATAGGGAGAAGTGATTCATGAAAGGTAAAATAACACTATATATGAGCAAAAATGTCATTCAGTTTTAATATGGTGCTTTTACTACTTGTTGAACAACTACTCGGAGTATGGCCCTCTACTAAGCACTGCATGAAAATCAAACAGGGACAGAACAAACAATTCCTATTCTCATGGTGCACACAATCTAGGGAAGTTAGGAATAGGGACAGACAGAAAATGACATACCCAAATGACTCTAAGATAAATAGGAGTAAAACAAAAATTGTTTTTACTGTATACCTTTAGCAGACCCTCTCAATATCAATTTCAGAATCACTCCAGAAAGAACCTTTAAGAAATACAACACAAACATTTGTTGTTTAGCACTAAGTATAACTCAGTCCAGACAAGGTTCTAGTAAAGTTTATCAGCCTCATTTGTATATAAATACTGCAAACAACAGAATAAACTGTCATTGATTTTTACCAGTTCCAGTGCCTAAGGAATTTGCACATTTAGGGACAGGCCCAAGATATCCAGACTTAATGGAACTGTCCTTAAAACTTCCTCTAGGCATTTACCTAGGTTTTCCAGGGCTTTTCAGTATCATGCCAGCTACATATCACTGGTTTAAAAGCCTCCCTTTGTTTTAGGAATCTCTAACATGAGTAATTAAGTCTGCACCCCAGCCCGTGTAATCTGAGCAGCCTTCAAATGTGTTTCACTTGTTGCATTAACATGTAATCGTTTTAAATTGGCATTACTTGTTGCTTTGTAGCCTCTTCAAATAAGCCTCTGTTGTCCAGCTCACATGATTTTTTTCATATCCTGCTCCCCCTGTCTGCAGGATGGCATCTGTTTGTGCTTTTACATCCACTGATGACTCAAAAGACATTTTAATGCCTTGAATGGCTGGGGTTCCTAAAATATGTGAAGAGGAGGCATAGAGGGCCCCTTTAATTTTCTTTTCAACGTTTATGCAAATTTCAAGTAGCAGCATTTGAGAAAGATGAAGTCTGAGTTTATGCCCTAGGACCTTGGCTGTGGCTGGCTGCTATTGCTTCAGGCACATGGTGCTGGAAGAGGCTCAGTAAAATGAACAAAGCAAAGTTTTCTAAAATGACTGCTTGCATTATTACCAAAAATAGGAGAATTGAGGGCAGACAGGGAGACATCAGGGATTTGCAATAAGTCTCGCAGCACCCTGCAATTTCAAACAACGAAGCTTTCGCTAAATTTTTTATTCCATTTTTTGGGATTAAGCCATGAAAAAAAGAAAATCCAAACAAACAGAAGTGCAGAAGCTTCAAATCCCAAGTAGTACATTTAAAGAAAAACAAAATGGAGAAACATCTGTCTTCCTCCTTGAAATCTGCCTTGATTAAAAGGCACATAAATGAAACAAGGGAGATATTAATTTTATTTTCCTGATAGTGTTCCGAGGATTTCTATGCCCCTTAAAGGTATCATCTAATAGAACATTTGTTTTCTACTTAAGAAATGATGATACCAGACCCACAGAAATTAAGGCTTAAGCTGTAAGATTCATAGCAAAATATTACTACTTTTCAAAAGCAGGTATGCCTTGATTTAAGAAAATATAACCAACAAAAAACTGAATTTATAAATAACATAAGGGTATTTTTAAAATTATTAATAGCATTTTTGTTTCATAAAGATATTCATCCCAGTGAGTTGGTGAATCTATAATAATCTTTCATTTTAAAAATTCCAATTTTTGTCCTATTTTATAATGTTGGATTTATTGCAAAACACAAAATTTGGCACACTTGCTGTACTATGTTAACATATATTATGCACTGTGTTTTTTTCTTTTTATTTTCTTTTGCTGTATTTTTAAAGATTGCAGAAAAAATTTACTTATGAGTTAAATTTTAATTTCTTAGTTTTGGGGATGAAAATGGATTTCCTCTTCCATATGAAATGCAAGATATGAAAAATACACATATACTTATAAATCATGTGACCAATTTGTTAATAATCATCTCTACACAAACATTCTTCCACCTGGAAAATACTTCCCCTCCCTTTCTTCCTTCTCCATCTTGCTAACCCCTACTTATATTTCAAATCACGAATAAAGCATTACCTTCCTTAAGAAGCCCTCAGAGACCCTCCAGTCTGATTTACATGTCCCTCCTCATACTCCCCTTACATCTTGGGCAGATGCATTATAAATACAGGCTCACCAATTTCTCTCCACCTCTGAGCAAATTCCCTAAAGGCAGTGACCATGATTGGCTCATCTTTGTATAACCAGGACCTAGAACAGTGCCTGGAATGCAGCAGGTATACGCAATATTCATAAAATATTCAATGAACTAACTATCTCTAACTTTGACAAAACCCTTTAACAAACTCAACAATCGGTTTATGTGTTTAAAATATTCCAAGGCTCCAATTTTAATAAGCATGGGGATACCCAAATGTGACTGTGCCTAATAATTCTGATTTCATATTGTGTAAGGAGTAGAAAAGTAAAATATGGAGGAAAAAATGGTGCAAATTTCCTGGCCTTTAACAGGGATGAAAAGTTGAGAAAATAGAACCATACTTTTTAATCTTCACAAACCTAAAACATCTTTGGAAGTTCCTATCTTAAAATTTGCATGAATAAATAAACACCCTCCCCCGTGAATCTTAAGCCATGTGTATTATGGTAAGAATTGATTTAAATGGTTTGAACTGAAGCCAAATAATTTACATCTAAATGGCAAATGCAGAAAACATAGGTATAAAAATTCCAAATGAATGCTAAGCTAAGATAGTATGCTTTTTTTTTTAAAACATCTTTATTGGAGTATAATTGCTTTACAACGGTGTGTTAGTTTCTGCTTTATAACAAAGTGAATCAGCTATACACATACATATATCCCCATATCTCTTCCCTCTTGCATCTCCCTCCCTCCCACCCTCCCTATCCCACCCCTCTAGGTGGTCACAAAGCACCGAGCTGATCTCCCTGTGCTATGCGGCTGCTTCCCACTAGCTATCAGTTTTACATTTGGTAGTGTATATATGTCCATGCTACTCTCTCACTTTGTCCCAGCTACCCTTCCCCCTCCCCGTGTCCTCAAGTCCATTCTCTACGCCTGAATCTTTATTCCCATCCTGACCCTAGGTTCTTCATGACCTTTTTTTTCTTTTTTTTTAGATTCCATATATATGTGTTTAGCATACGGTATTTGTTTTTCTCTTTCTGACTTTACTTCACTCTGTATGACAGACTCTAGGTCCATCGACCTCACTACAAATAATGCAATTTCATTTCTTTTTATGGCTGAGTAATATTCCATTATATATATGTGCTACATCTTCTTTATCCATTCATCTGTTGATGGACACTTAGGTTGCTTCCATGTCCTGGCTATTGTACATAGAGCTTCAATGAACACTGTGGTACATGACTCTTCTTGAATTATGGTTTTCTCTGGGTATATGCCCAGTAGTGGGATTGCTGGGTCATATGGTAGTTCTATTTGTAGTTTTTTAAGGAACCTCCATACTGTTCTCTATAGTGGCTGTAACAATTTACATTCCCATCAACAGTGCAACAGGGTTCCCTTTTCTCCACACCCTCTCCAGCATTTATTGTTTGTAGATTTTTTGATGGTGGTCATTCTGACTGGTGTGAGGTGATACTTCATTGTAGTTTTGATTTGTGTTTCTCTAATGATTAATGATGTTGAGCATTCTTTCATGTGTTTGTTGGCAATCTGTATATCTTCTTTGGAGAAATGTCTATTTAGGTCTTCTCCCCATTTTTGGATTAGGTTGTTTGTTTTTTTCATATTGAGCTGCATGAGTTACTTGTAAATTTTGGAGATTAATCCTTTGTCAATTGCTTCATTTGCAAATATTTTCTCCCATTCTGAGGGTTGTCTTTTCGTCTTGTTTATGGCTTCCTTTGCTGTGCAAAAGCTTTTAAGTTTCATTAGTCCCATTTGTTTATTTTTGTTTTTATTTCCATTTCTCTAGGAGGTGGGTCAAAAAGGATCTTGCTGTGATTTATGTCATAGAGTATTCTGCCTATGTTTTCCTCTAAGAGTTTGATAGTGTCTGGCCTTACATTTATGTCTTTAATCCATTTTGAGTTTATTTTTGTGTATGGTGTTAGGGAGTGTTCTCATTTCATTCTTTTATATGTAGCTGTCCAGTTTTCCCAGCACCACTTATTGAAGAGGCTGTCTTTTCTCCATTGTATATTCTTGCCTCCTTCATCAAAATTAAGGTGACCATATGTGCATGGGTTTATCTCTGGGCTTTCTATCCTGTTCCATTGATCTATATTTCTTTTTTTTGTGCCAGTACCATACTGTCTTGATTACTGTAGCTTTGTAGTATAGTCTGAAGTCAGGGAGCCTGATTCTTCCAGCTCTGTTCTTCTTTCTCAAGATTGCTTTGGCTATTCGGGGTCTTTTGTGTTTCCATACAAATTGTGAAATTTTTTGTTCTAGTTCTGTGAAAAATGCCATTGGTAGTTTGATAGGGATTGCACTGAATCTGTAGATTGCTTTGGGTAGTATAGTCATTTTCACAATGTTGATTCTTCCAATCCAAGAACATGGTATATCTCTCCATCTGTTTGTATCATCTTTAATTTCTTTCATCAGTGTCTTAGAGTGATAGTATGCTTTTATTGTACAGTACCATTTTCCCCATGGGTAGATACACTGATACACATCCACAAAACAATAAGCACCAATATGGTCCAAAATAGCTCCAATGTATTTCTTCACTGTAAGTATCTAACCCTTTGTAAAATGACACTGACCAAAATAGTTACAAGGTTTTCATGTCCAAAAGGGTCAGGATCTTAGTGTAATAAAACCCAACAGAGGGTAAGAAGTTATATCATATTTGGAGTTAAATTATTCTCCACACAAAGGACTATATATTTCTGTACTGCTTAGTGGTCATAAAAGGCCAATCTGAGGTATTATTCCACTGTCTTATATCTTCTATTATCTATTCTGTTCTATGGTCTCTATCTGTTCTCTTATCAGAGACAAACTCTGCCTGTCACCAATTTCCTGTGCTTTTAGTAAACACTCCCTTTGTAAAATTTTTAAAAGACTATTTTGTTAAGCACAGCTCCATTTATCAAAAAACCCTTAATTTCAAATACATGCTTTTAAGTACCCTTGCCAGAAAAGAATTTTATAAATATATATAATTTTCTTGATACCCACCCAAAAGAAACAAAGTGTCCTTTTAGCTTAAATTGTTCAGAATGCTTTTTAAATGGAGTAGACAATTTCTACTGTTTGTTAATTTAGAGGTAGACCCTAAAAAGAAAGAATAAGGGACAAAATTATGTCAAAAATGAAAATGGAAAAATCTAAATTGTTATATGTTATTATATAAAATCATGGAAACTTCCCAAAACCAAATGGGGAAAACCCAGGGAACAACTTCAGATTTCCCCATGGGCATCCTTCCCCACAGGAAGGATTTTTTAAAATCCTTGGTTGGTAGCAGTAAATGTTACTCCCAAGAATCAAGTCACTGGAACACCATAATCAGTGTATTACGCTAATGGATGATAGAAGGTCTGAATATACAAAGTCGCACTAAATGTTCTGAAGTCAGGATTTGCACAGCCTAAGCTCCTAACATTTAGGTCACTTCTATATTATTATCTGGGTCACTGAGGTTCTATATCTTCAGCCAGAAGTAAACCCTATTCACCTGTGGACAATATTCAATTCAAAATTCCTTCACACATCACTGAGAACTGTCTAAACCCAAGAGCTCAAAAGGTTCTAAACTGTAGGCTCATACCCAGAATATCCCAGATAAGCAGAGAAACCAGCACTGTGAGGAAAATACCTAAATCTGGAGATGGTAAATGCATATCGTTCCCATTTCCAGAGAACATGCCTGGGGCAACAACCTTGGAACAGAAGAAGGTAACAGAAGGAAAATAATCTTTATTAAATATCAAGGGTAAAAGAAAACATGAAATACAGCCCCAAACTTCCATTTTTATGTAGTTTTGTTTTCAATCCCTCCCTTCTTTTGTTTCTTCAAACACAAATCTATGCCAACTCATGCAAACAAAACTTTGGCCCCATGGTCAACAGAAAAGAATAATAATAATGCATGTTTAAAAATATTTGATGAAGAGCTGATAATTTCAATGTTCAATCAATCCCTCTGAAAAACCCTAGTCCTCCAACTCCATAAAACTTTCAGGTACTCACATTCTTTCTTTACTGTGCACGTAAGCAAGAATTTATCTCTAAGACTACTTAGACTTCTGTGGAGTTAACACCAGTCATTTGAATAAAAACAGCCCAGCACACTAACAGTCACAATTTGGCCTGCAAATGTTCATGTCCATTCTTGCTCATCTAACTGTTGCTGGATGAGCCAAGAAATACAGCAAACAGAAAATCTTGTATACAGGCTTATCTCATTTTACTGCATTTTGCTTTACTGCATTTTTACAAATTAAAGGTTTATGGCAACCATGCGTGGAACCAATCTGTCATGCCATTTTTCCAACGGCTATTCCTCGCTTCATGTCTCTATCACATTTTGGTAATTTTCACAAAATTTCAAATTATTTCATTATTATTATTTCATTATTTTTTTTTTATTATTAGAGGTTGGTTCATGAGGTTTAAGGAAAGAAGTCATCTCCTTAACATAAAAGCAGAAGGTGAAACAGCAAGTGCTGAGCAGAAGTTGCAGCAACTTATCCAGAAGACTTAGCTAAGATAATTAATGAAGGTGCTACACTAAACAACAGGTTTTCAGTATAGATGAAACATCCCTGTATTGGAAGAAGATGCCATCTAGGACTTTCATAGCTAGAGAGAAGTCAACACCTGGCTTCAGAGCTTCAAAAAACAGGCTCTTTTGTTAGGGGTTAATATAACTGGTAACTTTAAGTTGAAGCCAGTGCTTATTTACTGAATACTACTCCAAAAATCCTAGGGCCCTTAAGAATTATGCTAAATCTACTCTGCCTGTGCTTCATAAATAGACCGACACAGCCTAGGTAAGAGTACACCCATTTACAACATGGCTTACTGAATGTTCTAAGACCACCGTTGAGAACTACTACTCAGAAAAATAGAGTCCTTTCAAAATATTACTGCTCAATAACAATGCACCTAGTTACCCAAGAGCTCTGATGGACGTGTGCTATGAGATTAATGTTGTTTTCATTGCTACTAACACAACATCCTTTCTGAAGCCCATGGATCAATAAGTAATTTTGACTTTCAAGTCTTATTATTTAAAAAATACATTTTGTAAGGCTATAGCTGCCATAGATAGAGATTTCTCTGATGGATCTGGACAAGGAAATTGAAAACCTCCTAGAAAGGATTCACCATTCTAAATATTATTGAGCTCATTTGTGATTCGTGGGAAGAGGTCAAAATATCAGCATTAAAAGGAGCTTGGAAGAAGTTGATTCAAACCCTCTTGGATGACTTTGAGGGGTTCAAGACTTCAGTGGAAGCCCTGCACTCCAGGAGGCTAGCACCAGCCCCAAAGCCCCCTCAAGCCAAACAGTCAATTGCATGGGAAGCCTACCGTTCCCTCCTGCTGGCCCACAGCTACTGCATGAGACATGGCCTTGCAGTCAACCAGGCCAGGGCCCAGCCCCACTTATCAGCATGCACACAGGTGTTATCCCTGCCACAACAGTAGGGTGCACAGAGCCCACATAGGAGATACCCCCAGAACATATAGCTCTGGTAATCAGAGTGGAGCATGTTGCTGGGCCTTATCACACATCCCCTACATAAGGCCACTTCTCCAATAACGGGAAACATAACTGACTTACCTAACACATAGAAATAAACATGGAGAATTGGGCAAAATGAGTAGATGGAGGATATGTTCCAAAGGATGGAACAAGACAAAATCTCAGTAAAAGAACTAAACAAAGTGGAGATAAACAATCTGCTCAAGAAAGAGTTCAAGGTAATGATCATAAAGATGCTCAACAAGCTCAGGAGAAGAATGGATGAACACAGTGAGAATTTTACCAAAGAGTTACAAAATATAAAAAAGAACCAAATAGAGCTGAAGAATACAATAACTGAAATAAAAAAATACAATAGAAGGAATCAACAGTGGATTAGATGATACAGAAGAACAGATCAACAATCTGAAAGACAGAGTAGTGGAAATCACTGAAGCTAAACAGAAAAAAAGGAAAACAACTTTTAAAAATGAGGACCATTTAAGAGACCTCTGGGACAATATCAAGAATACTGATTTTGCATGACAGGGGTCCCAGAAGAAACAGACAGAGAGAATGGAGCAGAGAACTTATTTGAAGATTAATAGCTGAAAACTTCCCTAAACTGGGGGTGGAAACAGACATCCAAGTCCAGGAAGCAAAGAGAGTCCCAAACAAAATGAACCCAAAGAGGTCCACACCAAGAGACACTATAATTAAAATGGAAAAAATTAAAAATAAAGACAGAATCTTAAAAGCAGGAAACTCCCATAATACTATCAGCTAACTTTTCATCAGAAACTTTACAGGCCAGAGGAGAGTGGCACAATATATTCAAAGTGATAAAAGGGAAAAACCTACAACAAAGAACAGTCTATCCAAAAAGTTTATCACTCAGAGTTGAAGGAGAGATAAAAAGAGTTTTACAGACAAGCAAAAGCTGAAAGAGTTCAGAACCACTAAACAGGCTTTACAAGAAATGTTCAAGGGACTTCTTTAAGCAGAAAAAAAGGTCACAACTAGAAATATGAAAATTATGTAAGAAAAAATCTCACTGGTAAAGGTAAAAATACAGTAAAGGTAGTAGATCAACCACTTATAAAGCTAATAGGAAGTTTAAAAGACAAAAGTAGTGAAATATATAGATGTTTATGTTGTTATATATGAGACTCAGGGTAACCACAAGCCAAAAATCTGTGATACACAAACAAAAGAGAAAGGAATCCAAATACAACACAAGAGATAGTCATCAAATCACAAGGGAAGAGAGCAAAAGAAGAAAAAACAACAAAGAAATTAAAAAAAAACAGAAAACAATTAACAAAATGGCAATAAGTACATATCTATCAATAATTACTTTAAATGTAAATAGACTAAATATTCTAATCAAAAGACAGAGAGTGGCTGAATGGACGCAAAAACAAGACCATATATATGCTGCCTACAAGAGATTCACTTCAGATCTAAAGACACACACAGACTGAAAGTGAGAGAATGGAAAAAGATATTCCATACAAATATAAATGAAAAGAAAGCTAGGGTAGCAATACTTATATCACACAAAATAGACTTTAAAACAAAGACTGTAACGAGACAAAGAAGGACATTACATAATGACAAAAGGATTGATCTAAGAAGAAGGTTTAACAATTGTAAATTTATGTGCACCCAGCATAGAAGCACCTAAATACATAAAGCAAATATTACAAACGTAAAGGGAGAAATTGACAGTAACACAATAATAGGGGACTTTTAACATCCCACTTACATCAACGCACAGATCATTGAGAGAGAAAATCAATTAGGAAACACTGGCCTTAAATGACACATTAGACCAAATGGATTTAATAGATATATACAGAACACTTCATCCAAAAAAACAGCAGAATACTCATTCTTTTCAAGTGCCCATGGAACAGTCTCCAAGGTAGATCACATGCTAGGCCACAAAACAAGTCTCAATAAATTTAAGAAGACTGAAATCATATCAAGCATCTTTTCCGACCACAACAGTATGAGACTAGAAATCAATTACAAGAAAAAAACTGCAAAAAAAAAAAAAAACATACACACATGGAGTCTAAACAACATGCTACTAAAAAATCAATTGAAAAAATCAAAGAAAAAAATCAAAAAATACCTAGAGACAAATGAAATGGAAACACAACGACCAAAATCTATGGGATACAGCAAAAGCAGTTCTAAAAGGGAAGTTTATAGCAATACAAGTCTACCTCAGAAAACAAGAAAAATCTCAAATAAACAATCTAACCTTACACTAAAAGGAACTAGAAAAAGAAGAATAAACAAAACACAAAGTTAGTTGAAGGAAAGAAATAAAAAAGATCATAGTGGAAATAAATGAAATAGAGACTAAAAACAATAGAAAAGATCAATGAAACTAAGAGCTGGTTCTTTGAAAAGATAAACAAAATGGATAAATCTTTAGCCAGAGTCATCAAGAAAAGAGAGAGTACTGAAATCAATAAAACCAGAAAAGAAAGAGAACTTACAACAAACACCACAGAAATACAAAGAATCGTAAGAGATTACTACAAACAGTTATGTCAATAAAATGGACAACCTAGAAAAAAATGGATAAATTCTTAGAAATGGACAATTTCCCAAGACTGAATCAGAAAGAAGTAGAAAATACGAACAGACTCGTTATCAGAATTGAAACTGAATCAGTAATTTTAAAACTCCCAACAAACAAAATTGAAGAATAGAAATCATATGATCATCTCAATAGATGCAGAAAAAGCTTTAGACAAAATTCAACATCCATTTATGATAAAAACTCTCAATAAGTGAGTACAGAAGGAACATACCTCAACATAATAAAGGCCATATATGACAAACCCTCAGCTTAATGGTGAAAAGCTGAAAGCATTTACTCTAAGATTAGGAACAAGACAACGATGCCCACTCTTGCCACATTTATTCAACATAGTAGCAGCAGTTCTAGCCACAGCAATCGGACAAGAAAAAGAAATAAAAGGAATTCAAATTGGAAAGGAAGAAGTAAAACTGTCACTGTTTGCAGATGACATGATACTATCTGTAGAAAATGTAAAAAAAAAAACTATTTAGTTTAAAAAATAGTTTAAAATATAGTTTAATAAAATAGTTTAAAAAAACTATTAGAGGGCTTCCCTGGTGGCGCAGTGGTTGAGAATCTGCCTGCTAATGCAGGGGACACGGGTTCGAGCCCTGGTCTGGGAAGATCCCACATGCCACGGATCAACTAGGCCTGTGAGCCACAACTACTGAGCCTGCACGTCTGGAGCCTGTGCTCCGCCACAAGAGAGGCCACGACAGTGAGAGGCCCGCGCACCACGATGAAGAGTGGCCCCCGCTTGCCACAACTAGAGAAAGCCCTCGCACAGAAACGAAGACCCAACACAGCCAAAAAAAAAAATTAATTAAAAAAAAAGTCCAGTAGGTGATTTAAAAAAAAAAAAACTATTAGAATAAATAAATTCAGTAAAGTTGCAGGATGCAAAATACAGAAAACTGTTGCATTTCTATACACTAATAATAATCAGAAAGAGAAATTAAGAAAACTATCTCATTTACAATTGTATCAAAAAGAATAAAATACCAAGGAATAAATCTAAAAGGTAAAAGACTTGTACTTGGAAAACTATATGACATTAATGAAAGGAACTAAAGATGACACAAACAAATGAACAGATATACCATGCTCATGGATTAGAAGAAGCAATACTGTTTAAATGTCCTAACTACACAAAGCAATCTAAGATTCAAGACAATCCCTATCAAAATATCAGTGCTGCCAGGAAAATGCAAAACCCAGAGTTGATGACAAAAAAAAAAAAAAAAATCAGTGCTATTTTTCACAGAACCAGAACAAATAATCCTAAAATTTGTATGAAACCTCAAAAGACCCTCAACAGCCAAAGCAATCTTGAGAAAGAACAAAGCGGGAGGTATCATGCTCCCAAACTGAAACTATATTACAAAGCTATAGTAATCAAAACAGTATGACATGGCACAAAAACAGATACATTGATCAATGGAACAGAATAGAGAGCCCAGAAGTAAACCCAGGTTTATATGGCCAATTAATCTACAACAAAGGAGGCAAGAATATACAATGGGGGAAAGACAGCCTCTTCAATAAATGGTGTTGGGAAAAACTAGACAGCTACATGCAAAAGAATCAAACTGGACCACTTTCTCACACTATATACAAAAATAAATTCAAAATGGATTAAAGACTTAAATGCAAGACCTGAAACCATGAAACTCCTGGAAGAAAACATAGGCAGTACGATCTTTGATACTGATCTTAGCAATATTTTTTTTGGATCTATCTCTTCAGGCAAGGGAAATAAAAGCAAAAATAAACAAATGGGACTACATCAAACTAAAAAGGTTTGCACAGCAAAGGAAACTATCAACAAAACAAAAAGGCAGCCTACTGAATGGGAGAAGGTATTTGCAAATGATATATCTGATAAGGGGTAAATATCCAAAATGTACAAAGAACTCATATCAATCAACATCAAAAAACCAAATAACCCTATCAAAAACTGGGCCAAGGGGCTTCCCTGGTGGCACAGTGGTTGAGAGTCTGCCTGCCAATGCAGGGGACACAGGCTCGTGCTCCGGTCTGGGAAGATCCCACATGCCGCGGAGCAGCTAGGCCCGTGAGCCATGGCTGCTGAGCCTGCGCGTCCAGAGCCTGTGCTCCACAACAGGAGAGGCCACAACGGCGAGAGGCCCGCATACCACAAAAAAAAAAAAAAAAATTGGGCCGAGAATCTGAATAGACATTTTTCTGAAGAAGACGTACATATGGCCAATAGACACATGAAAAGATGCCCAACATCACTAATCATTAGGGAAATGCAAATCTAAACCACAAGATGTCTCCTCACACCTGTCAGAATGGCTATCATCAAAAAGACAACAAATAACAAGTGCTGGTGAGCATGTTCAGAAAAGCGAACCCTCTTAAAATGCTGATGGGAATATAAATTGGTGCAGCCACTATGGAAAATAATATGGTGGCTCCTCAAAAAGACTAAAAATAGAATTGCCATATGATTCAGTAATTTCTGAGTATTTACCCAAAGAAAACAAAAACACTAATTTGAAAAGATACATGCACCCCAATGTTCATAGCAGCATTATTAACAATAGCCAAGATATGGAAGCAACCTAAGTGTCCATCAATAGAAGAATGGATAAAGAAGATGTGGTATATATAAACATAGAATATTACTCAGCCATAAAAAAAAATCTTTCCATTTGCAACAACATGGATGAATCTAGAGAGCATTATGCTAAGTGAAATAAGTCAGACAGAGAGAGACAAATACCATATGATCTCACTTTATATGTGGAATCTAAAACACAGAACAAAAAAAGCCAAAATGAAAACAGACTCACAGATACAGAGAACAAATGGGTGGTTGCCAGAGGGGAGAGGGTGTGGTGAGGCAAAATAGGTGAAGGGGATTAAGACGTACAAACATCCAGTTATAGAATAAATAAGGCACAGGAATGTATTATAAGGAATATGGTCAATAATACTGTAATAACTTTGTATGGGACAGATGGTTACTAGACTTATCATGGTGAACATTTCATAATGTATGCAAATGTCAAATCTCTACTCTATGTGGTACACCTGAATCTAACATAATATTGTACATCTACTATATTTCAATTTTTAAAAAAAAGACCTCATAGTGGACACAATAACTGCAGATGTGGTGGAAATAGCAAGAGAACTTTAATTAGAAGCAGACCCTGAAGATGTCACTGAATTGCTCAATCTCATGATAAAACTTTAACAGATAAGGATACGCTTCTTATGGATGAGCAAAGAAAGTGGTTTCTTGAGATGGAATCTACTCTTAGTGAAGATGCTGTGAAGACTGTTGAAATGACAACATAGGATTTAGAATATTTTATTAAACTTAGTTGACAAAGCAGCAGCAGAGGTTGAGAAGACTGACTCCAATTTTTTTTTTATTAGTTTCTGCTTTATAACAAAGTGAATCAGTCATACATATACATCTGTTCCCATATCCCTTCCCTCATGCATCTCCCTCCCTCCCACCCTCCCCATCCCACCCCTCCAGGCAGTCACAAAGCACCCAGCTGATCTCCCTGTGCTCTGCGGCTGCTTCCCACTATCTATCTACCTTACGTTAGGTAGTGTATATATGTCCATGCTTCTCTTTCGCTTTGTCACAGCTTACCCTTCCCCCTCCCCATATCCTCAAGTCCGTTCTCAAGTAGGTCTGTGTCTTTATTTCTGTCTTACCCCTATGTTCTTCATGACATTTTTTTTTCTTAAATTCCATATATATGTGTCAGCATACAGTATTTGTCTTTCTCTTTCTGACTTACTTCACTCTGTATGACAGACTCTAGGTCCATCCACCTCATTACAAATAGCTCAATTTCATTTCTTTTTATGGCTGAGTAATATTCCATTGTATATATGTGCCACATCTTCTTTACCCATTCATCCGATGATGGACACTTAGGTTGTTTCCATCTCCGGGCTATTGTAAATAGGGCTGCTATGAACATTTTGGTACATGTCTCTTTTTGAATTATGGTTTTCTCAGGGTATATGCCCAGTAGTGGGATTGCTGGGTCATATGGTAGTTCTATTTGTAGTTTTTTAAGGAACCTCCATACCGTTCTCCATAGTGGCTGTACCAATTCACATTCCCACCAGCAGTGCAAGAGGGTTCCCTTTTTTCCACACCCTCTCCAGCATTTATTGTTTCTAGATTTTTTGATGATGGCCATTCTGACTGGTGTGAGATGATATCTCATTGTAGTTTTGATTTGCATTTCTCTAATGAGTAAAGATGTTGAGCATCCTTTCATGTGTTTGTTGGCAGTCTGTATATCTTCTGTGGAGAAATGTCTATTTAGGTCTTCTGCCCATTTTTGGATTGGGTTGTTTGTTTTTTTGTTATTGAGCTGCATGAGCTGCTTATAAATTTTGGAGATTAATCCTTTGTCAGTTGCTTCATTTGCAAATATTTTCTCCCATTCTGAGGGTTGTCTTTTGGTCTTGTTTATGGTTTCCTTTGCTGTGCAAAAGCTTTTAAGTTTCATTAGGTCCCATGTGTTTATTTTTGTCTTTATTTCCATTTCTCTAGGAGGTGGGTCAAAAAGGATCTTGCTGTGATTTATGTCATAGAGTGTTCTGCCTATGTTTTCCTCTAAGAGTTTGATAGTGTCTGGCCTTACATTTAGGTCTTTAATCCATTTTGAGCTTATTTTTGTGTATGGTGTTAGGGAGTGATCTAATCTCATACTTTTACATGTCCCTGTCCAGTTTTCCCAGCACCACTTATTGAAGAGACTGTCCTTTCTCCACTGTACATTCCTGCCTCCTTTATCAAAGATAAGGTGACCATATGTCCGTGGGTTTATCTCTGGGCTTTCTATCCTGTTCCATTGATCTATCTTTCTGTTTTTGTGCCAGTACCATACTGTCTTGATTACTGTAGCTTTGTAGTATAGTCTGAAGTCAGGGAGCCTGATTCCTCCAGCTCCATTTTTCGTTCTCAAGATTGCTTTGGCTATTCGGGGTCTTTTGTGTTTCCATACAAATTGTGAAATTTTTTGTTCTAGTTCTGTGAAAAATGCCAGTGGTAGTTTGATAGGGATTGCATTGAATCTGTAGATTGCTTTGGGTAGTAGAGTCATTTTCACAATGTTGATTCTTCCAATCCAAGAACATGGTACATCTCTCCATCTATTTGTATCATCTTTAATTTCTTTCATCAGTGTCTTATAATTTTCTGCATACAGGTCTTTTGTCTCCTTAGGTAGGTTTATTCCTAGATATTTTATTCTTTTTGTTGCAATGGTAAATGGGAGTGTTTCCTTGATTTCACTTTCAGATTTTTCATCATTAGTATATAGGAATGCCACAGATTTCTGTGCATTAATTTTGTATCCTGCAACTTTACCAAATTCATTGATTAGCTCTAGTAGTTTTCTGGTAGCATCTTTAGGATTCTCTATGTATAGTATCATGTCATCTGCAAACAGTGACAGCTTTACTTCTTCTTTTCCGATTTGGATTCCTTTTATTTCCTTTTCTTCTCTGATTGCTGTGGCTAAAACTTCCGAAACTATGTTGAATAAGAGTGGTGAGAGGGGGCAACCTTGTCTTGTTCCTGATCTCAGTGGAAATGGTTTCAGTTTTTCACCATTGAGGACGATGCTGGCTGTGGGTTTGTCATATATGGCCTTTATTATGTTGAGGAAAGTTCCCTCTATGCCTACTTTCTGCAGGGTTTTTATCATAAATGGGTGTTGAATTTTGTCAAAAGCTTTCTCTGCATCTATTGAGATGATCATATGGTTTTTCTCCTTCAATTTGTTAATATGGTGTATCACGTTGATTGATTTGCGTATATTGAAGAATCCTTGCATTCCTGGAATAAACCCCACTTGATCATGGTGTACGATCCTTTTAATGTGCTGTTGGATTCTGTTTGCTAGTATTTTGTTGAGGATTTTTGCATCTATGTTCATCAGTGATATTGGCCTGTAGTTTTCTTTCTTTGTGACATCCTTGTCTGGTTTTGGTATCAGGGTGATGGTGGCCTCGTAGAATGAGTTTGGGAGTGTTCCTCCCTCTGCTATATTTTGGAAGAGTTTGAGGAGGATAGGTGTTAGCTCTTCTCTAAATGCTTGATAGAATTCGCCTGTGAAGCCATCTGGTCCTGGGCTTTTGTTTGATGGAAGATTTTTAATCACAGTTTCAATTTCAGTGCTTGTGATTGGTCTGTTCATATTTTCTATTTCTTCCTGATTCAGGACTGACTCCAATTTTGAAAAAAGTTCTACTGTGGGTAAAATGCTATCAAACAGCATTGCACACTACAGAGAAATCATTCACAAAAGTAGAGTCAATCAATGCAGCAAACTTCACTGTTGTCTTATTTTAAGAAATTGCCACAGCCCCCCAATCTTCAGCAACCACCTGATCAGTCAGCAGCCACCAATATCAAGGCAAGACCCTCCACCAGCAAAAAGATTACCATTTGATGAAGGCTCAAATGATGGTCAGCATTTTTAGCAACAAAGTATTTTTAATTAAGATATGTACATTGTTTTTTTACATATAATGCTATTATACATGTAATAGACTACAATACAGTGTAAACATAACTTTTATATGAACTGGGAAAACAAAAAATTCATGTAACTTGCTTTATTGTGACATTCACTTTATTGCAGTGGTCTGGTACTGAACCCACAATATCTCCGAGGTACACCTGTACGTCAATAAGTGACCATATCGGGAACATATGTATATGTATAACTGATTCACTTTGTTGTAAAGCAGAAACTAACACACCATTGTAAAGCAATTATACTCCAATAAAGATGTTTAAAAATAAATAAATAAATAAGTGACCATATCGAAATTTGTCTTCCATGTTTGTGTCTTCAAACAAGGGAAGGAAGTCTAGGTTTCTCTATTTGCAGCAACACCTGATCTGGCAAAAGTTACACTGCCTTTCACAAAGGTTTTTTGGTTTTAGAGAGGCCAAAAGACTTCCCTTGTTCCAGTTTCAGTCGTTCTCAGAAAGAGCAAAAGCAATGATCTAAACTCCAATATATTAGATTAAAATTTGGGGGGTAAATCCAGTAACGGGTGTTGACTTTCTGGAGCTCAGTGCTTCCCCTACTCTCATAAATGAGTCATAAATTCCTAGAAAAAAAATTTTTAAGCAGATGCCCTGGCCTACCACTCATTTCATCTGCTTTGCTGCCACTCCTCCTGCCTGACAGCCCAAGGGAGTTCCAGCAAAAGAGAGACTCTGGACTGGGCAACACCTACACCATGTCTGCTCTACCCAGCTTCAACCCAGCTAAGAGGCCAGGCACAGGGGAAATGCTTGGAAAATGTTTGCCAAGCCAAACTGTTGAAGGAGCAGGCCAGTCGTTTTCTCTCTCTCTTGAAGAGAACATAAACAAGTCCTTAATTTCCCACAAAAGAAGACAAAAATAAAATCTGCAAAATGACAGTTTATTCTAGCTTTCTAAGGTCACAGTGACCTGACAGAGGAGATATTTTAATCTCTTTTGTTTATCACTCTTAAAATACCCTCCTCAATAAAAATTCATTCCACTTTGGGGAAATGGGAGTGACACTCATGTTGAACAAGAGGGACTTACAAAGGGAGTTTTACCAGTTATACCACTCCAGGCCCAGTGGGAATGTCCTTCTTACCATCACTTCATCACATTAACAGGATTAAGCCCTCTGGAAAACCAGTATTAAAGCAAGCAACCCTCAGTTCAAGCAAAGGGACAAAGGATTCAGTGAATGTGGTTATTAGTGTATTAGTGTTTGCTGGTGATTAAATAACATCTCTCCTCCTCCCCACAAAAGCACACATCACCTCATCAAAACCATTAAAACCAAGGCATTGTAATCACTTTGGCACTAAGCCTGAATATAAGTTACCATAGAAAGTCAAAAATACTCTTAAGTTTTATATTAAAAACATCAAGTGAATCAAGTATTCTCTCCCTCAATGTAATCTGGCTTTAGAATAGCTAAGTAGAACATGTTTATAAATTTAAGCACAGTGAGCTTCCATCTCCACAGAAAATAACCCCAAAGCATCAACCTGCCAAAGACACAGTACCTTACCCTTCAAGGGGTAACTCTAAAGATCCGCTAATGACCACACTCTTGTCAAAAACAAAGGCAATACTGAGTTCCCAGGATAAGAACCACTCTTCATGCACATGCCCTAACAAGGACTGACATCCATTCATTAGTATCACTCCTACCTCTACAACAAAAGAACCCCACTTTTTTTTTTTTTTTTTTTTGCGGTACGCGGGCCTCTCACTGTTGTGGCCTCTCCCGTCGCGGAGCACAGGCTCCGGACATGCAGGCTCAGCGGCCATGGCTCACGGGCCCAGCCGCTCCGCGGCATATGGGATCCTCCCGGACCGGGGCACGAACCCGTATCCCCTGCATCGGCAGGCGGACTCTCAACCACTGCACCACCAGGGAGGCCCAGAACCCCACTTTTGAAAACTTGCCAACCCTAGGATTCAATACACTACTATGTATTATCAATATTTCTTAGGAAAAAGACAAAAACAAACTGCTCTATAAGATAAAAGACCAGGTGAAATTGTAGAGTTCTTCCTTTGTGAAATTGTAACTAGATACCATTTCTTCTCAACAATAGAGTAGCATCACAGAAGCAAAAGGAAATTATGGAACCAGATCATAAGAATGATGACACCTTATCTTGACAAGATTTTACTCTTACAAATGATGACCCTATTAAAAGCAGGCA
This sequence comes from Hyperoodon ampullatus, assembly GCF_949752795.1. NCBI lineage: Eukaryota > Metazoa > Chordata > Mammalia > Artiodactyla > Ziphiidae > Hyperoodon > Hyperoodon ampullatus. The sequence continues at coordinate 107,169,302 of NC_136915.1, forward strand.
ATCTATCATCATTTGATTAAGCTACCCACAATTCAATTGATTAGAAATAAATCCCTTCAAAGAACACATCTGCAGTTAAGTTAATGAAAACTGAACCACTAAACAGGAAAAGTGTGGTCTGCTACTCAGAGAAGGTGGGTAATAACTAATGTGATAAACCGAGAATCCACAAAAGAATATTTTCCTCATCTGGTCCGCTTCTCTCCAATTGAAGGAATCCACCGAGAAGGAAAAAAGACAAAAACTCACCTTCCCAAACCTAGAAATAAACTATCCAGACACATACCCATAATGATACTGGATCCCACTCAAGAAAACCTCAGACAGCTCAGAACACTGTTTTTCCACAGGCTGAGAATACAAGACTCGTCTCTTCCAAAGTCAAAAGGATAAATTTCATTACTACATTTTGGTACATTGTTCCATAAAATACTACCTTACTTCATGTCCACACCACTAAAGAACTGTAGAAAATAATGACTTGTTAAAATAGATTACTGTTCTGTTTCCCTTACAACATTTTTTAAAGGATCTCTGACACCATATACTAACCCGGGTCCATTAATTGGTGGAGAAATTCAAAATAAAGTTTCAAATTATAATTGGTCTATAACAAATAATATATTCTCTATAAATAAGTATTCCATCAAAATTGAGGAAATCTGATGACAGAAATGTAAGGAGAAAATGGGTTTTTGAAAAGGCTCAGGCAAAAAGAAAACTAAATGGCTATAATTGAGAAAAGAAATGGGCAAGGTTGGTTTTTTTGGGTTTTTTTTTTTTTTGCATCTAAGCCACACTTCTGAAACAACAGCTCTTTGCTCAGCTGGAGGAAAACCACAGGACTTGGAATAAGTCACTTAATATACTGTCCCTCCTTACATTAAAATGACACTGTTGACTCACCCTCAGTAGGATATGTGCTTGGTTTAACTCGTTTTTCCAGTAACAGTAGTGAACTGAGCTGCTCTAATATTGAAATGATTTGCAACCTCACAAATGACAAAAATATTGGGAAATACATATACATAATACATGTATATATATAATATACATTTCTATTATGTATATTTCATATATTTCATAATACATTATATGTATTATGTATATATATCATAGAGTATATTTATATACTCTATGATATACACTATATATATAACATATATAATATACTCCATAAATATACTAAAATAGAGTATATTTATATACTCAGCGTATTTTTACGCTGAGTATACGCTCAGATTACTCAGTGTATCTTTGTCTTAGCTAATCCTCATAGTCCTGGGCTTCTAAACCCTGAAATGAAATGAACGAATTTATTTTCATTACTTCTGATTACAAGTCTTGCTCAACTTTGGGTAATATTGCAGAAGGCCTAAAACAAATTAACAACCCTTTCAAACTACCAGTAGCATTCAACGGCATTCCATAGGAAAGCGTGGTATATTCTCCATCCTGCTTCTCTGTCATCTCTAATTTGCTCTCTAGTTAAGGCTGAAAGTATTTTTTTTAAAAATCAGCAAACATTTACCAAGCCCTAATATGGATTATGAAGCAGGTTAATCACTATAGCAGTGGGGAGGGAAAACTTAATGACATCAAACAAGGGTTTTGCACCAACACCGGCCATAAAAGGGAAAGTTGTTCATTCTCCTTAGATCAAAAACAGCATTCTTTCTTAAGGAGAAATTCAACCTAATTCATATACATCCTCCATCCTTATCTCGTCCACTCTGGAAAGACAGCTTTTTAATTCAAAACCTCAAAAACTACTTTGCAGAGGGACATTCAAATTATTGGGATTAAAAAGTAATCTACCTAATGAAAGAACCAATAGCTTTGACATTAAACTGTTCAATTTTCAGTCTGGACCAGTGGTCTGCAAAATCAGATGTGTATATCCCAGAGGTGGAGGGGTTCAAGACCATCCACTGGGGAACCAGAAGAAATTTTAGAATGTCTACGTATTTACAGTCTAAAAAACATATAATTGAACTTTACTAAGAGTTAACATATGCACATATGGTATAATAGTTGTACAGGTACATAATTTATAAATATTTATTTACTTACTTGGAGGAGAGGGTCCATGCTCAAAAAAAAAGTTTTTCTTGGGGCATACATTTGTTTAAAGTTTGGAGGTTCCTCTACCCCGGCATTTCACAAACTAGGACACACATAGCCCTGGGGAGCCGGGGGGCAGGGGGCGGGTCACAGCATTTGGGGGAAAATGCAAAGAAATTGAATAAACCTGGTACATGTTCCTGGTGCCTCTGTTTCATTCATCCTAGGGTAAGGGAGAGTCACTCTTTTCTGTTATCAGGTGCTTTGGAAGACAACTCCAGTAAACATGTCTTAGGATGAAAGGGGCCACAGAATGATGACCTAGGTTCCATGCCTGGCTCTCTATCACCTAGCTGCCACCTGGTCGAAGGCCAATCACTTCACTCTTTCAGGACTTTTAGGCTCCTTCTAATTCAAATTTTATGATTCACAATTGAAAGTTTTCACCCCATCCTTACTTGCTTCTACATATTCTTCTAACTGGAATGTGCAAGCCTCCCCTCCCCACAAGGGGAGGCCTTGGCTTTTCATTCCCTCAGTTTCCATGCATTATTTGCATAATGCTAAAGGGCACTTGCTGGAAGGGTTTATAAGCATTCTCAAGTTATTTCCAAGCGTGCCCCAGTACTCTTGGACAGACTGTAGTAAGCTCCTTCGTGTATAGGGTTGGGGCAGCATTCTGCATGAGGGAACCAACGTACACCATCACCTATTCATGCTGACAATCTACAGCCCTGGCCCTGATGCAGATCAGCAATGTACTAATTTAAGGGGAAAGGTAACAGGAACCTAAATTACCCACCTAACAAAGGTGGATGTTCTGAAACAAGAAAATAAAGCTGAGACCATGTTCAGGTAAGCCAGGCTATGAGAAAAAAATAGCTCTGAACTCAGCAGGAACAAAACGAGGAACTGGAGACAGCACAGAGGAGTGTTAGCACATGCTGGTAGGATGCCCCCTCTCACTCAAAACAGCTGTTCATGACCCAGCCATGGCCACCCTGTCAAAATAATTGGTACTTAAATGAGTTAGTATATGAAACATGCTTACAGCCTAGCAGTGTTAGTTAATATTATCCTCATTCCATTGAGTACACCAGCATTAGCAGAAGAAATGTTAGAGCTTTATCTGTAGACTTTGGGGGCTCCATGGCAGAATTTTCACCTACCCAGAGCAGGCTGATTCAACTTCCCTTTTCAGGTTTTGTCAACATCTGTAAAGGTTCCATGGCATATTTCCTATCACATGAAAAGATAAGACTCAATTCCCAGGCAATACAGTGCACTTTTAAGGGAGCAGCATGGTGTGAGGGATAAAGCAGTGGGCCAGGGGCTGAAAAGTCAGACATCTTGTCTTTGTACTGCCACTAATTTTTGTGCTCTTGAAAAATTACTTACTTTCCTAAGGCTTAAATTTTCTAGTCTGTCTTTTAAAATGATTAGATGACCTAAAGTCCCATAGTCAAGAAGGCAGTGGCTTACAAACATTTTTACTGTGATCTACTGTAACAAATAGTCACATATATATGTACACAGCCAAAACAAAAATTTCAAGAAACAATGCTTACCCCTACCTTGTGGTTTTTCTATTCGATTCAATTTTTTCCCCAAAAAGTGCAGTTTGAGACCTACTAAATTGGTTTCATGACCCACTAGTGGTCACAATCTGCAGTTTAAAAAGCATGGTAGTAAAGAGTGTGGTCTTGCAGTCAAACAGACCTAGCACCACCGTTAACTAGCTGCATCATCTTGGGTAAGTTACCAACCTTTCTAAAGTTCATCTTTTAAATGGAGATGAAAACACCAGGGTTGTTCTAAAGATTAAATGTGATAATGAATGTAAAACACTTAGCTGCACAGTATGTGACACAGAAAGAACACTCAATAAAAAGTTATGGTGATGATTAATAATATCAATGTCATTACTACTAAATTCAAAGATTCCAAAAGAAAGTAAAAATAAGTAGAAGGAAGCTAGGAAAAGAAACAGGCTCACCTGCAAGGACTGATAACCAGAAGGACTGATAATCAGGTTAATCCTGGCCTATGCTCACGGAAGTTTCACAAATGGAGGCATTTTTGTATGCTTTCTTCACAGTATCCCCTAACAACTGAAACGCTCATGTGTTTGCTGAATGAATTAATACACCTGGAAACTCACTTCTACACACTGCAGGAACTATAAGAAGATCCCAACTAAGCTTACGCAGCTCCCCAAACTTAAACACCCGAGTATGCTCTAAGCCAATGGTTCTTAAAGTGTTGTTCCCAAAACATTAGCAGCATCACCTGAGAACTTGTCAGAAACGTGAATGATCAGGTCCCATGCCAGGCCTACAGAATCAGAAACTCTGGGGGTGGGCTCAGCAATCTGTGTTCTAACAAACCCTCCAAAACTTGATGCACATTCAAGCTGGAATACTACTATTCCAAACAGTGATGACTTGGAACCCTATAGCAATCCCAGGGAGCTATACATACAAGCAAAGGGACTCCTGCAAAGTTTGCTTGTCCTAGGACTAGTACACGGCTAGCTCAACCAAGACTCTTTAGAGCCAGCTATAACCTCCAAGGAAGTTCTCAAGAATTGCTTCTCCTCTTCTTCTCCTTAGCTCATCAATAGAAGCCTAAACTAGACAAAGAAGCACAAGGCCTCATTCTTAGAAGCAATACAAAGCCTATTTCTTAATGGTCTCTTACCTAAGCACATTCCCTGGGCTCACACTGTCCCATACCAGGACTTCTGTACCACAGCTCAGAGTGCTTCCTGAAACTCTGCATCAGCTCTCAAATAACAAGCTGGGTCTCACAACCAGTAAGCACACAGCAACCCTGGCACTGAAGTTACACGGCACTGCTCTACCCATACTCACCTTGCATCTTACCGCTTGCCAAATTAATGAGAACTTATTAAGCATCCATTGTGTGTACAGGTATATATAAATGCTCCAAAAAGAAGGTAATCAAATATTAACACTCCAAAATCAAAGTCTGTAATCTGTTGTTAAATCAAAGAATACATTTGTATCACTAGATTTAGGCTACTCCTTTAGAAAGTCATGGAAAAGCTCGTTAATTTCTATAAAACCTAGAGAGGGCAGACAGCAGAAGCAAGAAGAACTACAATCCTGCATCCTGTGGAACAAAAACCACATTCACAGAAAGATAAACAAGATGAAAAGGCAGAGGGCTATGTACCAGATGAAGGAACAAGATAAAACCCCAGAAAAACAACTAAATGAAATGGAGATAGGCAATCTTCCAGAAAAAGAATTCAGAATAATGATAGTGAAGATGATCCAGGACCTCGGAAAAAGAATGGAGGAAAAGATCGAGAAGGTGCAAAAATGTTTAACAAAAATCTAGAAGAATTAGAGAACAAACAAACAGAGATGAACAATACAGTAATTGAAATGAAAAATACACTAGAAGGAATCAATAGCAGAATAACTGAGGCAGAAGAACAGATAAGTGACCTGGAAGACAGAATGGTGGAATTCACTGCTATGGAAAAAATACAGAAAAAAGAATGAAAAGAAATGAAGACTGCCTAAGAGACCTCTGGGACAACATTAAATGCAACAACATTTGCATTATAGGGGTCCCAGAAGGAGGAGAGAGAGAGAAAGGACCCGAGAAAATATTTGAACAGATTATAGTTGAAAACTTCCCTAACATGGGAAAGGAAATAGCCACCCAAGTCCAGGAAGTGAAGAGAGTCCCATATAAGATAAACCCATGGAGAAACACACCGAGACATAATAATGAAATTGGCAAAAATTAAAGGCAAAGAAAAATTATTGAAAGCAGCAAGGGAAAAATGACAACGTACAAGGGAACTCCCATAAGGTTAACAGCTGATTTCTCAGCAGAAACTCTACAAGCCAAAAGGGAGTGGCATGATATACTTAACGTGATGAAAGGGAAGAAACTACAACCAAGATTACTCTACACAGCAAGGATCTCATTCAGATTTGATGGAGAAATCAAAAGCTTTACAGACAAGCAAAAACTAAGAGAATTCAGCACCACCAAACCAGCTGAACAACAAATGCTAAAGCAACTTCTCTAAGTGGGAACCACAAGAGAAGAAAAGGACCTACAAAAACAAACCCCCAAAAATTAAGAAAATGGTAAAGGGAACATACATATCAATAATTACCTTACATGTGAATGGATTAAATGCTCCAACCAAAAGGCACAGGCTTGCTGAATGGATTCAAAAACAAGACCCATATATATGCTATCTACAAGAGACGCATTTCAGACCTAGGGACACATAAAGACTGAAAGTGAGAGGATGGAAAAAGATATTCCATGCAAATGGAAATCAAAAGAAAGCTGGAATAGCAATACACAGATAAAATAGACTTTAAAATAAAGAATGTTACAAGAGACAAGGAAGGACACTACATAATGATAAAGGGATCAATCCAAGAAGAAGATATAACAATTATAAATATATATGCACCCAAAATAGGACTACCTCAATACATAAGGCAACTGCTAACAGCTCTAAAAGAGGAAATCAACAGTAACACAGAAATAGTGGGGGACTTTAACACCTCACTTACACCAACGGACAGATCATCCCAACAGAAAATTAATAAGGAAATACAAGCTTTAAATAACACAACAGACCAGCTAGATTTAATTGATATTTATAGGACATTTCATCCAAAAACAGCGGATTACACTTTCTTCTCAAGTGCGCATGGAACATTCTCCAGGATAGATCACATCTTGGGTCACAAATCAAGCCTCAGTAAGTTTTTAAAAACTGAAATCATATCAAGCATCTTTTCTGACCACAACACTATGAGATTAGAAATCAATTACAGGGAAAAAATGTAAAAAACACAAACACATGGAGGCTAAACAATACGTTACTAAATAACCAAGAGATCACTAAAGAAATCAAAGAGGAAATCAAAAAATACCTAGAGACAAATGAAAATGAAGACACGATGATCCGAAACCTATGGGATGCAGCAAAAGCAGTTCTAAGAGGGAAGTTTATAGCTATACAAGCCTACCTCAAGAAACAAGAAAAATCTCAAATAAACAATCTACTGTTACACCTAAAGGAACTAGAGAAAGAAGAACAAACAAAACGCAAAGTTAGCGGAAGAAAAAAATCATAAAGATCAGAGCAGAAATAAATGAAATAGAAACAAAGAAAACAATAGCAAAGATCAATAAAACTAAAAGCTGGTTCATTGAGAAGATAACATTGATAAACCATTAGCCAGACTCATCAAGAAGAAGGAGAGGACTCAAATCAATAAACTTAGAAATGAAAAAGGAGAAGTTACAACAGACACCGCAGAAATACAAAGCATCCTAAGAGACTACTGCAAGCAACTCTATGCCAATAAAATGGACAACCTGGAAGAAACGGACAAATTCTTAGAAAGGTATAACCTTCCAAGACTGAACCAGGAAGAAATAGAAAATGTGAACAGACCAATCACAAGTAATGAAATTGAAACCGTGATTAAAAATCTTCCAACGAACAAAAGTCCAGGACCAGATGGCTTCGCAGGTGAATTCTATCAAACATTTAGAGAAGAGCTAACACCCATCCTTCTCAAACTCTTCCAAAAAATTGCAGAGAAAGGAAAACTCCCAAACTCATTCTATGAGGCCACCATCACCCTGATACCAAAACCAGACAAAGATATCACAAAAAAAGAAAATTACAGACCAACATCACTGATGAATATAGATGAAAAAATCCTCAACAAAATACTAGCAAACAGAATCCAACAACACATTAAACGGATCATACACCATCATCAAGTGGGATTTATCCCAGAGATGCAAGGATTCTTCAATATATGCAAATCAATCAATGTGATACACCATATTAACAAACTGAAGAAGAAAAACCATATGATCATCTCAATAGATGCAGGAAAAGCTTTTGAAAAAATTCAACACTCATTTATGATAAAAACTCTCCATAAAATGGGCATAGAGGGAACCTACTTCAACATAATAAAGGCCATATACGACAAACCCACAGCAAACACCATTCTCAATGGTGAAAAACTGAAAGCATTTCCTCTAAGATCAGGAACAAGACAAGGATGTCCACTCTCACCACTATTATTCAACATAGTTTTGGAAGTCCTAGCCACAGCAATCAGAGAAGAAAAAGAAATACAATGAATCCAAATCAAAAAAGAAGAAATAAAGCTGTCAGTGTTTGCAGATGACATGATACTACACATAGAGAATCCTAAAGATGCCACCAGAAAACTACTTGAGCTCATCAATGAATCTGGTAAAGTTTCAGGATACAAAATTAATGCACAGAAATCTCTTGCATTCCTATACACTAATGATGAAAAATCTGAAAGAGAAATTAAGGAAAAACTCCCATTTACCATTGCAACAAAAAGAATAAAAAACCTAGGAATAAACCTACCAAGGGAGACAAAAGGCCTGTATACAGAAAACTATAAGACACTGATGAAAGAAATTAAAGATGATACAAACAGATGGAGAGATATACCATGTTCTTGGACTGGAAAAGTCAATATTGTGAAAAAATGACTATACTACTCAAAGCAATCTACAGATTCAATGAAATCCCTATCAAATTACCAATGGCATTTTTTACAGAACTAGAACAAAAAATCTTAAAATTCGTATGGAGATACAAAAGATCCCGAATAGCCAAAGCAGTCTTGAGGGAAAAAAACGTAGCTGGAGGAATCAGGCTCCCTGACTTCAGACTATACTACAAAGCTACAGTAATCAAGACAATATGGTACTGGCACAAAAACAGAAATATAGGTCAATGGAACAGAATAGAAAGCCCAGAGGTAAACCCACACACCTATGGTCAACAAATCTATGACAAAGGAGGCAAGGATATATAATGGAGAAAAGACAGTCTTTTCAGTAAGTGGTGCTGGGAAAACTGGACAGCTACATGTAAAAGAAATTAGAACACTCCCTAACACCATACACAAAAATAAACTCAAAATGGATTAGAGGCCTAAATGTAAGACCGGGCACTATAAAAGTCTTAGAGGAAAACACAGGAAGAACACTCTTTGACATAAATCACAGCAAGATCTTTTTTGATTCACCTCCTAGAGTAATGGAAATAAAAACAAAAATGAACAAATGGGACCTAATGAAACTTCAAAGCTTTTGCACAGTAAAGGAAACCATAAACAAGATGAAAAGACAACCCTGAGAATGGGAGAAAATATTTGCAAATGAAGCAACTGACAAAGGATTAATCTCCAAAATTTACAAGCAGCTCATGAGCTCAATATTAAAAAAACAAACAACCCAATCCAAAAATGGGCGGAAGACCTAAATAGACATTTCTCCAAAGAAGACATACAGATGGCCAAGAAGCACATGAAAAGCTGCTCAACATCACTAATTATTAGAGAAATGCAAATCAAAACTACAATGAGGTATCACCTCACACCAGTCAGAATGGGCATCATCAGAAAATCTACAGAAAACAAATGCTGGAGAGGGTGTGGAGAAAAGGGAACCCTCTTGCACTGTTGGTGGGAATGTAAATTGATACAGCCACTATGGAGAACGGTATGGAGGTTCATTAAAGAACTAAAAATAGAATTACCATATGACCCAGCAATCCCACTACTGGGCATATACCCAGAGAAAACCATAATTCAAAAAGACACATGCACCCCATTGTTCACTGCAACACTATTTACAATAGCCAGGTCATGGAAGCAACCTAAATGCCCATCGACAGACGAATGGATAAAGAAGATGTGGTACATATATACAATGGAATATTACTCAGCTATAAAAAGGAACGAAATTGGGTCATTTGTAGAGACGTGGATGCATCTAGAGATTGTCATACAGAGTGAAGTAAGTCAGAAAGAGAAAAACAAATATCGTACATTAACGCATATATGTGGAACCTAGAAAATGGTACAGATGAACCAGTTTGCAGGGCAGAAATTGAGACACAGAAGTAGAGAACAAACATATGGACACCAAGGAGGGAAAGCGGCAGGGGCTGGTGGGGGTGGTGTGATGAATTGGGAGATTGGGATTGACATGTATACACTGATGTGTATAAAATTGATGACTAATAAGAAAATAAATAAATAAATAATTTTTAAAATTTCTGTAAAACCTTACTTTTCCAAAAGGCACCTTAGTCAGAAGCCCTGCAGTGCTACAAGATTCTAGTTAGAAACAAAAAAATTTAGAGAAAAAACAATGATTTTTATCAAAAAGCAGAAAAATATAATTGCTGTCTTTCCACTCTGGAAAGAACTGCTAACATAGCTTCCAAAGGCAAAAGGGTACCTTTTAAAAACAGAAAGATCCCAAATTTCTGTCAATAAAATGATGATCCAGTTATACACCAAGGAACAGACAGAAGACCTGGCTTCGGTTCTCCAACTATCCCTGGTACCTACAGCGTGACTTTGGATTTGGTCTCACAGGGTGTCTGCCTCAGTCTCCACAAATGAATACATGATCTTATAAAAGATATAATGCACATGAAAGTGCTTTGCCATCTATTAGATATTATCTTCTCAACATGTCAATTTATTCCTGTGAACTGATTCCTTCCCTCCAACTCACAGTGACCAAAATGATTTATTTTAGAAAGTGCTCATAAGTGGTTTGACAGCAGGTGTAACAAAGGTGTAAGCTAGAAAAGATACTGAATACTTTCATACACATAAAGCAGCATGAAGCCATGGACATGAACAGTTATGACAAAGAAATGGGTTAGAAAAATGACCCATAGTACATTGCCCTTCCTGGTTCCGGCAAAAATTTGAGCTGGAAAGACACAGTATCTAAAAAGGAAAACTAATGACAAACAAGAAATAAAGTGAACTATTTCAAAACCTCAGAAAACCGTAGTTTGAGAGCAAGGGGTCAGGGAGAGCTATGTTTTTGTTAGGTCTGACTTGCCCTTAGCTATGGGTGTACTGTCTTTTCATGTGGCCCCAAAGAAATAGCTGAGCCATTATTGTTGTTGATAATGATGAGCAGATGCTGATGGGATGATTGCACATCAACAGTTCTCAGACTCAGGTCTTGTGTAATTGGGTGTGTCGATCTATGTCACTCCACAGATGGTTATTAAACCAGTTACAACTTCCCTAAATCTTTTCACTAGAAGTGAACAACACTCTGGATAGTTATTCTCTGGTGCCAACTGAGAATAGGCACTATCATAAAAAATTTTTTTAAAACAGTTTCAATGTTTATCCGTCCTCCTCCCAACACACACACGCACGCACGCACACACGCACACTCTTAAAGTAGGGATGTTTGTTTAATTCAAAAATCCAAATTATCAAATTTGAAATTTAAATACCATAAATACTTCTTTACTACAGTGCCTATAACAAGTCTATTAATTTCAACCTGTCATGAATAAAAAAATATAATCAATTCCCAATTTTCTATCAACAAATGATATGCACTTTGGATAATCTATGTGCCTCAGGAACAATAACAATCCTGCTATCAAAGCTCCCCTCAGGTTGACGGAACACGGGGAATCCCAGCTCTCATGACGTAGAATTGCCAAATTCTTCCTAGTGAGAGAGGTGCAGCCCCACCCCCGATGCGGCTAGATGACAGTGACCTTTATCGAGGAAGCTCTCAGCTGACCACAGGGCATGGCCAAATGTCCAACTGGACTGCTAGAGGAGACAAAATGGTCCATTTGGCAGTCTGTTGATACTGAGGTGTCAAACCTTCAACTAATTGGCCACTCTTTGCAGTAAGCATTCCTACACTGTACACCTGAAAGAACACTTGTTGAGATGGCTCCACTGAATGAGAAGCACAACTTTTGAAATGCACTCTTGTGGAAAGGCCAGCATACTTTCATATACAAATAGATGTAACAAGCCACAGGCTCATATGTTTTTAGCCTCAGAATTAGTAAGCTAAACTGAAGTGCAATATGTGAATTTCATCATTTTTCTTTCTTTCCCCATGACCATTTGGCAGAGTTAAAATTTTAGCTATCATGCATTTTCTTCCCTAAAATGTATCAGTTACAGTTCCCACAGAAGCTAGCTATGCATTTCCTTGTGGGTGTATGCGTAAAACTACCATAACAAAACATTTTCTATTTCCTCATTTTGATCAAAAGGAAAGAAGAAATGCTAAAGTGCACTTACATAAGTGACAGTGCAAAACTGACATGCCTATCTGAATAAACAATTTATATTCTGTTTAAATTTAAGGCTATGATGATTAAGGAGAGAAATGCCAAGAGCTATGAAATAAAATTACATTAAGGGGTAGCCCATGCTGCATGCTCTTGAGAGACTTAAGAGAAACTTTAAGGAATAGCAAAGTCGCTTCAGGCCACTCAGGAAGAACCAAGGCTTGAGACAGTAAAAACAGCTGGGAAAAAATACTAAGAAACAGACACCAGAACACATAAAATACTTGTAAATGAACACAACATTATGGACCCATTGGCAGAACATGTGGAAGTTGTGATGGGTTAAGGTGAGTCAGCCACACTCTCCAGCCTATTTCACTTTGGATCAACAGCAGCAGGGACAATTGGTTACTGCAGGCACAGAACAGCTTTAAGAAAAGCTAACTTACCCATCTAGAGAAAGACTCCTCAACCTCTGCTTCATTACTGTCATGCTCTAACTGACACAACTAATCAAACAAAAGGAAAGAGAATCCTTTCAAATCATGGGGAACAGAACTCAGATTTAGGGACATTATGGAGCAAGCAATGTGATATAATGAAACAAGAACTGCCCCAGAAATTAGACCTGGATTCTAATCATGGCTTTGCCATATACTCACCATGCAATCTAGAGGAATTCCTTTATGCTATTTGAGACTTACTGTTCTCATCTGTAAAACTAAAATATCACCAGCCCTCCTTCCTTAGCAGATTTCATTTGTGGCTCAAAGAAGATCATGTTTATAAGAGTGATTATAAACCAGGAAGCATTATTTAATGTAAAATATTATTGTATGTAAAATTCCCAGTCCAAAATTCTGTGAAACAGAAAAACTTCACCATCTAGCCCCCAAATGATAAACTATTACATGACTCAAATTAGATCACATACATCTATATTATGAGACCAGCCTAAATGGGGATGGGAGGTATTATGTGTGTTAGGCTGGTGTAACCAACTTCAACCATTACTTAAAATATTTCCCCACTGCTCTCCTAGTGTCTCAAAAATGCTCAGGAATTACAAGCAAGAGCGATAATCTCCTCAACCTCCCCTAGCCTTCTCTGGCACAGAAATCTGACATAGGCCACTTCACATGCCTGATTAGATAAGCTTTCCCAATGCTGAAAGCCAACTGCTTCTAACATTTCAAACCTGATTTCCATGAAGACTCAGGGGTGAAAGATGGAAACAAATAAGCCAACCAAGTAGATCCTCCTTATTGAAAGAGTTCTCCAGCTTTGATTTGAAGTACTAAATAATTTTTTTCTATGAACCAACTGCTTCTGAGGTGATAGGTGCAAGTTGCTGCAAACTGAGCAGACAAAAGTGTTAGAAAGGCTTCTAACTTACACACAATTAATCCTTCAAACTTCAAATTACTAAAATGATGGTGCTTTAGTCTGTTCTTTAGGTGATCCATAATCCTGCCTTGGCAATGGAGCAGAGTCTAAAGGGAATCATTAAAAGATATTAAAACAAGAAGTCCAGAGACAAGTATTCCCAGACTACATCTTCCAAAGGAGGAATTGCCATGAGACTAATGAAGTTTAAACTTTGGGGCCCCCTGCACTTGAGCGCCTATTCTGTGCCCAGAACCATGCAGTTAAGTATGCAGTTTCCAATATTTACAAACAATCCTGCAAGTTAGGTATTACTATTATTACAATTATATAAATCAGGGAACTGAGACTTAGAGAAGCTAAGTGGCTTGCCCAATACCCTTAGCCAAGAATCGGAGCCAGGCCTAGCTGGTTCCAAAACTCACCAGCTACGCTAAAGTAAACATAAAAATGTATTTGGAAGGGTATCTAAAGTCATAAATAATCAGCCTTTACTGTCATTTATCTCTCATTATGCTTCATATCCCTGGGCATTCTCTCCTTCACCATTCAACTGGCAGCTGAACACAACTAAACCTGAAGGAGAAAGTCCAGTATGTCTGAAAGGACCCACATGTCTGATCATGCATGTTTAGACTGTATTTTAAAACAGAAGGGATTATCTGGGATTCTGTTGATGTCAAACATACTTCTCTCATCTATTAGTATTGATGACCATCAATTTTCAGTGACAAAGGAGATAATAAGGAAAATGTTCACAGAAAAGAGGTTATCCCCATGCTTTTTCTGTAACACTATGTGTAGAAATGCTACACACAGTTAATTTCAAAGTTCCCAGGCCTAGATAGGTTAGTCCTGGGCAGTTTTAGTATTGGCTATGTCCACTTTCATATGCTGAGGCATTCCAATCATTTTACATGGTCTTTTATATCCCTTTCAGAAAGATACAATAAGAATGCAAGCACAGAGTCAAGAAAAGCTATCTGCAATTTAAAAGGCTGGCACAAATAGGACTCTGGATTGCCATTTTCAGACTTTCAAAATGTTTTTTATTCTTTTTAAAAAGCTACACATTCATTCCTAGTCTTAATCTACTAAAGAATTTCTTTTAAGATCAAGAAGTAATAGAGAGAGAAATGCTAAACAACTTTCCTTGGAGTACAACAAATATAAATCCATCCCTTCCATTTTCAAAGCAACTTAGAAAGAACTGCAACTCGTCAAAATGGAATTTTGACATTTAAATAATTTCCACATTATGTAAATGTTCATTCAGAAGTAAGATGTTAAGAAGTGTAAAACTTAAGTCAATTTAATACAGAAAATATTACTAAATCCAAAGTTACACTCTCTGTAGGGCTACAGGACTCCACCAAATGACAAAGGCATCACTTAATAGTGGGTAAATGTGTGAACTCTGGAGTCAGGCAAGGGGGGTTCCAGCTCCTGGTCTATACCAGCTCCTGGTCTTTATCACTAACTGGGTGACCTGGATGACCATGCCTTAATCTTTCAGTAAGTAAGAATTATAACACCTACTGTGAGGACTAAAGCAAACACATAAAGCACTTTTTCCCCAGGCATCTGTCACGTAATAAACCCTCAGTATATGGAAGCTATTGTTACTTCTTATAAGCTCCACGAGGATAGAGTTTTTTGTCTGTTCCGTTCACTCTATTAATAAAGAAGCATGCCCCGGTCAGTTTTCATGCAAATACAGTTCCTCCAAAGTGACATTCACATTTATCTACATTAATTACATTCAAATGTTGCTACCCTTAGTATATACCTCCTCTCTTTTACTGTAAGTGGCTGCAGCTGCCTTTGCAGGATGATTTAAATTACTGGGAAATATTTTAAGTGTTTTAAGGGTATCTGAGTTAACATATGCACCACTTACATTTTCAGTGTGCTTACACATAATTATAAATATCTCAGACCATAAAAGAAAACCTTTCATAGTACTCCCACAACTGAAAAACAAAGTCTTAGAAATAATTACAGAGGGAGCAGAAGGGAGTGGTAGGTAGAATACAGTTTACTAAATTGGCAAAATAAAATTTGGAGTTTTGTCTTAAAACAAAACAAAACAAAAAACCTGACAACCATTTGTTCAAGGCTGCCAAAACTTGAGAATAAGTAAACTGTCATGGGAAACAAATGTTAAAATATGAAACCCTTTTCTGAGAAAGTTACTCCACCAGTCCTGGCTAATCCAATTCTGAATCACTAACGACTCCAGTCCTGCTGGGTTGTCTTAACCACTACAAAGAAGTCCAAAGGGACAGGCAGGGTCTCACAGGCAAATATTTTCTCTGCTGTCACTGACATTTACAATATAGCAACACTTCTCCCCTCCCCCACCCTTCCCACTCCTTCACTGTTCCCTTTCCAGATTTCAAAAATCAGAGGGTCAACATACTGATATATCATTCAACTAAGGAGTATAGAGGAGAGATCACTTGACTAGAAAACAAGAGCTTGGATTCTGGCCCCAACCTTGACCTAGCTCTGGGCCCTCTGGCCAGTCACTTGGGCTTTGCTTTCCTCATCTGTAAAACAAGGATGGACTAGATGGGTGGTTCCCAGCCCGAGATCCCAAAATCTCCAGGAGCCCCTAAAGGTGTAATAACAGATCATGAGGTATTTCTATTATTCCAAAGAGATTCCATTAATTGCCATAAGGCTAATTAAAACATCAAATGCATGGTGACACTAGATGGCACATGATGATGTTTATCATATCATAGGAAAGGGGGGAACAAGAGTGTTGGACCTGATATTGTCCTCAAAGCTACACCTCAGAAAAATCATAGTTTCTGTACTAAACATAATCCAACCACAAATGTCTGGTGAATAAATAAGGGGGAAATGATTTAATACCTATCAATACAATTTGTATAGTAGACAAGTTCTCCAAATTGAAGATACACCCCATTAAGGGAACAGACTCAAATATAATCCCCTTAAATATTTACAGGTTCATGGGAAACCAGTGAACAATCTACATGCTGCAAACATGAAGCTCCTACTTCTCACCAAGGATCTGAATCACTCATCCACTTTTGATTAAAGAAAAGTGAAAGCAACAAAAAGCCAGTCTAAACTGCAACATAAAATAACACCACCAACAGTAACTACTATTCACCGCACTCTTACTATGTGCCAGGCACCATACTACAAATATAACACTGATTAACTTATTTAATCCTCATAACAACCCTAGCAATTACATGCTATTACCTTCATTTTATAAATAATGAAATTTAAGCATAGAGTGCTTAAGAAACAGGGACACAGGGCTAGTCAGTTAAGAGCCCTGTGTATCCTCACCCTTTCTCACTCTAAGCTGACAACTCCTTCTCAAAGAGAAGTCTCTCAAAACACAAACAGAGGGCTTCCCTGGTGGCGCAGTGGTTGCAAGTCCGTCTGCCGATGCAGGGGAGGCGGGTTCGTGCCCCGGTCCGCGAAGATCCCACATGCCGCGCAGCGGCTGGGCCCGTGAGCCATGGCCGCTGAGCCTGCGCGTCCGGAGCCTGTGCTCCGCAGCTAGAGAGGCCACAACGGGGAGAGGCCACAACGGGGAGAGGCCTGCGTACCGCAAAAAAAAAAAAAAAAAACACAAACAGAAATGTCCCCAAGCAGAGCCCTTAGGAGTTGGGCCACTGCTCTTGAGAGCAGGCTTCTGAGGAGCTCACAGCTGTGGCCCATTCTGGCTTAAAGACATCCTTAATGGGAACTCCCCTCTTCTCAACCCAAATCCAGTCTGCTTGTCCTGATGACAGAAATCAACTGAGAGAAGTCCAACACCATTAGTCAACTAAAATCATCCCATTTATTCAGAAGGTACAAATGATTCCTAATAGCTGGCTCCTACATTCAGAGAACCTATGATGAAAAACATGCATTTTCAGTGTACTAGAATGAGTAAGGGTTATGGAGACAAATAGACCAAAACAATCAGTCAATCAATCAATCAATTCCAAACCTGCCACTTACTAACTGCATTATCCTGAGCATGTTACAGGTCTCAGTTTCCCCTACTCCCCATCTCAAAGGGTTGTTGTGTGGGGTAATCGTGTGAATGTACAGAAAGTGCCATGGCTGACTGCAGAAGCCCTAGAGCCAGAGGTCTGAATCCTGGCTCCATCCCTCACTAACCACATGATTGGCCCCAACACCCAAAGCTGCGAATCTAAGCTCCTATTTCCTTACCTGTAATATAGCTAATTACTGTCTACCCCAAAGGATAGCCACGCGAATTAAGTAAGGAAATATATGTAAAGCCCCTAGGAGAAGGACTGACACATAGTAAGAATTAAGCAATTTTTTTAAAAAAGCTGAGGTTTTAAAAGTCAAACCACAAATTTAAGTCCCAGCTCTGTTACTTATTATCTAGGGCTAAACAATGGTATACAAGCCAACTAACCCCTCAGAGGCTCAGTTTCAACCAAGATTTTGTAAAGATTAAAGGAGGCAATTGTGTAAGAGTGTTCTGTAAACTCCGCATTGCTATGTAAATGTTAGGGTTGTTTTACGTTTTATGTTAATTGTATCGAGTGGTCCTTTCAAATACTATCTTCATCTTTAAAATGGAAAAACTGAGGCAGAGAAATTTTAAGCCATAGAGGGAAGGCTGATAATCCCAAAAGTAGGATGGAGAAAAGGATTGGGCCAAAATAAATTCAGATCATGACAAAGGAGAAAAGTAATAAGCCTTCAAGAGGAAAGATGAGAATAAACATCCATTAACCTATGTTTTTAATCAGCAACTTCACCTGCTGATTAAGCCTCTCAGTGCACAGTCCAGGCGTAAGAATTCTCTAATTTCCTCCCAGAAACAGTATTAGACTTCAGGGTGAGAAAGAGCTTCACTATCAAGCCTCTTTTCCCATCCGTAAGTTAATTTTGTGGCTGGGGCAAAGACCAGGGGACACAAACTGGAATCTCACTCTAACTGGCTTTCTCTTAACCACACCTTAAAAAAAATAAAAAAAAAAAAGTTGCAATCTTTCAGAGAGGTATCCTTCTTTGGTTGGTCAGAAATGTCCTTGTTCCCCAGGTCTCCTCATGCTAAATATGGTAATAGCTGGCAAACAAACAGCCCAGTAAATTCCAATGATACTTAAGAAAGCATTAATATTGCCTGAAATTACTCTGAATCAAACACTTAAGACCTACAGGGCTGCCACATAGAGCAGTTCAGCTGGAACTCTTATGCCAAAAGCAGCAGGATGCCTTAAGAACATACAAGCTTGGGAAAAAAAAAAGCAAATCTACTCCTCTTTATTGCAACATTCTTCAGCAACAACACTGATCTCCTACCCACTGTGCACACAGCACTGCACTAGGGCAGTGGGAGGCTGGAGGGAGAAAGCTAAGAAACAGGTGGTGTTCGTGGGGTGCCAAAACAACAGGTTGATTCAGTCAGTTCTGTCCCACAACTAATCAATTTGGTGAAGGGAGAGGGGAAGGAATCTTAGTCATCCTGTTGGCCGACCAAACTGACTGGCTAGACCATTGCACAATTATCAAGTAGGCCAAAATGTCAGATTTAATAGTGCATATTAGCCCTGCCTAATGAGATGTTACACACTTCCAAGATCTTGGATATCTCAGAAGACAACACAGAAGCAGATTACCCTCTACCCACCCAAAAGCACATATCAGGCTCCAGAATACACTGGTTTTTTCCCAGTATCTTTTTATAAGGTATTAAAGTAAATGTGCATTTTCTGGGCACATACAACTGACAGCTTGTTGATTTATGATACAGTCAGATTAGAATTTTAAAGTAATTACAGAAAATACCAGTTAACAAATACATAGAAAATTGACCAAGCACATTAGAAATCAAAGGATTTTTTTAAACTATCAAATAAATTTTTGATATCAATATTGGTAGCAATTTGATATTATGTAGTTTAATGTGTCCATACATGTTTTGACACATTTTAGACAAAGAGATAATACCTTTAATATTTAAAGAAGTATTTTAAATCAGTAACCAAAAACTAAATACCTTGATGAATAAAAGACACAATATACCAAAATAAATAAATAAAAAGAAAAGGCAGTACAAATGGCCACTGACCATATGAAAAACATTCAACATCACTGTAAGCAGAGAGACCAATTAAGATGAGGTAGCATTTACCACTTATCCAATTGGTAAAGAGTTGTAAAAATAAAAACCAGTGTTGACAATGGCTGGAAACACTGAGAGTCTCATATTCTGCTGATAGAAGTATAACTTGGTTAAACTATATGGAAGGAAACTTGGCAGTGTGTATCAAAAGCCACACAAAGACCCATACTCTTTAATACAATAATTTGACTTCTTGGAATCTATTTTAAGAAAATAAATATTCCTATCAAGATTTATATATAAGAATGTTCATCACAGCATTATTTACAAATTATGAAAATTGGAAACTAAGAATAGACTTCAGTTTAAATAAAATATAATAGAATCTTCAGATAGAACAATATGCAGCCTTTAAAACCATGTTCTTAAAAAATATTTATACACAAGAAGTATATTCAATATCTTGTAATAAACTATAATGGAAAAGAATCTGAAAAAAATTTATATATATATATATATATATATATATTTTTGAATCACTTTGTTGTACACCAGAAACTAACACAATATTGTAAATCAACTATACTCAATGAAAAGGAAGAAAGAAAAAAATAAAAGAAAGAAAGAAATATTTATATAAGGGAAAATGTTCACAATATTTTAAGTGGTGCAGAAGTATATAATAAAACTGTAATATGTTAAAGTCCTAATTATAGTAAGAGACACAGAAACAAAACTGTATGAAATGTAACAAAATAGTAAGTGTGGGTTTTGATTGGAGGTGATAGGATTATTGGAGATTTTAATTTTCTCTTATGTTCTTCTGTTTAAAAAATTCTATTTCCCAATTTTTAAAAATCACTCTCTTTGAGATAGTCATTTCTCTTCTGGAAATCTAGCTTAATGGAAAAATCCTAAAGAGGGAAATTTTTGTATAAAGAAGATCAGTGTCATTTATATAGAAAAAAAAAAAAAAGATGGAGCCAAATATGCAACCAAAGCAAAGGAGAAATCACCAAAGAAAGGCAGAACAGAAAATTGTGTATACATTATAAATATACAATTTTTAAAACTAAGAGTAGATAAAAAGACCAAATGATGTACACCAAAATATTAACAGTGGTTAAGACTGTGGATTTTTCTTACACTTCTCTAGACTTTTCAAAGGTCCTTAACTACCTTTAAATGTAATTACTTTAAACCCCGCCCCCCCACCACCACCAAAGGGCGTCCCTGGTGGCGCAGTGTTTGAGAGTCCGCCTGCCGATTCAGGAGACGCGGGTTCGTGCCCTGGTCCGGGAAGATCCCACATGCCGCGGAGAGGCTAGGCCCGTGAGCCATGGCCGCTGAGCCTGCGCGTCCAGAGCCTGTGCTCCGCAACGGGAGAGGCCACAACAGTGAGAGGCCCGCGTACCGAAGGAAAAAAAAAAAAAAAAAAACCCAAAAAAACTTATAAAGGTGCCAGAGAAAATCAACAAAGTACAAATATGAGTTAATTACATGTAAACATAAGGAATAATTCTGTTGCTATGCAACCCTACCTTAAAATGTAACAATGTTTGTTTTCAGTTACAACCATTTTCCTTAAATATCTTAGAAAGTTTATGTCACAGGAGCCCTGACATATTGTTACTTACTTTATATAGTAACATCCAAAACTTGCATGGTTACAAATATGTTTTTTTCTCTAATAATCCTCATAAAGATTAGAAAGTGACTTAGATGTTGTAATAAAGTAAATATCCTTCATGTTTCCAATTTAAAAAGATATAGCAAATAAATAAAGGCATATTCTCTGCAAAGAAAACATAGTAAAAAGTAATAATCAAAACATAGATGTACTCAAACTTCAATGAGTCTCCACACTTTAGAGACAAACAAAAGCATGTGAAAGCAGAGAATTAAACAAAAGTTTCTTTGCAGCATACCACATTAACCATTTAGAGAAGTTAACAAATTAGCACTACCTAGTTTTCTTACTATTCATATTCATAAACTCAACAGAACATATTAGTGTATAAATAGCTCTCAATTTTTCTTATTTGAATGTTGGATAAGTATGCCAACACAGCAACCTCTCCCTGTTAGGTACTAGTTAAAATAGGCCATTTAATCTTTGAGGCTTAAAATCCTCCCAGAATCTCCTCACAAACGAGAGGTGAGAGTAAAAAGAGATGAAAAAGAAGCAAACAACAATTTTAAAAGGCACCTGCCTCTGAACAAGGTAATATACTTTAGAAAGTAACCACAGCTTCTTGTACAACACTTTAGTCCGCAAGCAAAACTGTATTTTAAAGGGATACTATTTGTTAAAAGACAACAGACTATTAGGGAGACAATATCTGACTCCAATCAAAATATTATCATCATGTTTTCCTTACCTCACAAAATACACACACGCTTTCTTCATATGAATAAATATATGAGGGTGGGAGCGCTACCCTTAACCCAGAAACAGGTTCTGCAACACCCACAGATCCAACCTGTCTTTGTGAGATGATGAGTCCACCTTGGCATGATGTTTGGCTGAGGCATTCAAAGAACCAGAGTCACTGCCAATATCCTGCAGAAGGAACTGACTTGAAGACCAGAAACTGCCCTAGAGGCCTCTGGAGAAGGTGCTCCAGTTCACTGGGAAGAGAGACACATGCCCCTCACCGCCTGACTAGGAGAGCAAGGGCACCAGAACTGGAACATGGTAACCCGCCTGCAGTTCAAGAGTGGCAAGGGACAGTAAAATGACCCCTCAAGAGTTTGTCTAATCATCCAGTAAACCCGAAACTTTGAGGGGCTAGTAGGACAGGGTTTTGTCAAGACAAGCACAAGAGGGTGAGGGAGATGTTAGCATGATTAATCAATGCCATCTGAGCAACTCGGGGTGTGTCCACACTACACCTCAGCCATTGCCTGACTGTGATGAGAAGTTCCTTCAGCTACTGCCACTGAGAACTCCATCTTCCAAAGGAGCCCCTTCCACCTTAACTTGTCCTAGATCAGGCTCAGTCAGCATCCAAGACTGAGAACACAGCCCTCTCTCTTGCCACAAACCCACTAAGACACCACAGCAGGTGCCAAATTTATATTTACAACCCCACCAAACAAGGGGTCTTTGTCTTTTCCCCAAGTCAAGTTTTGATACTTCTGAATTCCAACAGAGAAAGAGGAGAACAGCAGAGAAGCCCAGCAGGGGTGAGCTGGGGGTCGCCGTTCCCTGGTGGTCCTAGAGTTTCCTCCCTCAGACCCTACAGCTCTTAGTCACCCTGACTACAGGAAACTGCTCTCAGAGAGTGTAGATAAGTTACTAAATAACTGTACTTCATGTTCCTAATTTTGTGTGCTCATCTGTCTTGTCTCCCTGGTGATGTCAGCTCCTTGGGGGCAGGACTCTATCTTCCATTTGGTCAGTGATTCCCACACTGCTAGAAAAGTAAAATACCCTGTACTCCCTGCCACATGATACTAAGGAAAACACACAAATTAAGGATGACAACACACCACAGTCCTCCCTAACACACCCTAACAGGAGAGCTACACAGGTAATTAAATCTTAGAGCCAATATAGCTAGGGCTCCTACTAGAGTATTATATAGAAACATATATTTACATATATAAGTAAATTAATACAATAATTGCTTTGCTTTGCTCATTCCTAGCTATGGCTTTTCATCCCGCCTTCTTGGCTTTACTATTCTTTTTAAAGTCACAATGTATTTTCTGCCACAAAGCTGGTCCTCCCTTCAAAAAGGAGAGGAGAAAAGAAAGAACAGACCTACAGCCAACTTCCTACCACTGCCAACGAACACTGCTGTTTGTCCCATCCAGAGGCCATGAGCATATCCTTTCAGATCTGAAGCCACTTCCTTCTTCCTATCAAGAACAGCAAGACCAAGTGTCTTTGTCAGAGGAGCACTCCTGGGCCCCTTCTTGCAGACTGCTCAGTTCTGCTCAAGAGGTCCTCCATTCCTCCTTTATTCTCCCTTCCTTATTTCATTCGCTGCAGCAGCCCAGACACCCCCCCACAAAGCAGTACTGCCTGAAATGAGTTACCTTTATTTCTTTTTGCACTAACATATCTGAGGGAAATCCCTGCACCAGACATGTGTTCATAGGTTAACAAAACAGACATCCTCAAAGACAGCATCATTCACAAGGGCTGAGGACAGAATTCCTTAATGGACACCAGAAAGTCTGTGGAACTTTTAAGTTTTCTGGTACCTCAGGTAATATTCTGATGGAGGGATAAGGAGGCTTCCACCAAAGTCATACAAGACACACACATGGCAGTCCTAAGACTGGATAGATCACAAAAAAACTTTTTTTTTTTTTTTTACAACAAAACAACTTTACTAGCCTTATGGGGACACCAGAGCAGCTTCCTTCTCCCTGGTGAGCTAGGCATTCCGTAAGAAGCAGGGGAAGAAAATGACCACAGGACGCAGTCAAAGCAACCCACCTCTAGCACTATCAAAGAATAAACAAACAAACAAAAACAAAACAAAAAGCCCTTGGCTTCCCTAGGTTCACTCTGCAGTGATTCCAAAACTTCTTTAGTATAAGAATTACCTGGCTATTTCTTAAATATACAAATTCCCAGACACTATTCCATACTCACTGAACCAGAATCTCCAGGAGAAGACCCCAGGTATTCCTATTATAAGAGAGGTTAGGGAAACACTGCTCAACAAATGCTTCCCTCCCACAAGCGCCCCTCTGGGCAGGGAAGTATAAAACACATAGGGCTAAGGTGATTAACCCAAACAATCACCCCAGACAGGATCATCTTCATGCTCCTCACTGAGTTTAACTCCTTCTATGGAGGGGTGGGTGTCAGTTCAGTAAAGGGTACCTTTGGATCCCTGTCACCACAAAGGGCTCAGGACTCTTTGAGACAAATGCCTGAGAAGAATGCCAATGGGGGCACGTCATAAGGAGGCAGATTACAGCTGAATATAAAAAGATCTTTCTAAGAATTACAGCTGTCCAAATCTAGACTCATCTGCCTCCGAAGGCAGGGAGCTGTCTATCACAAAAGGTGTTCAAGGAGAAAAAAGGTAGGCTGCATCTTAACCAGGATGTTGTAAGAGGATCAGAATCAGCAAGGGAAAGTTAGGCCTAGGTGAACTTTTTAAAGTTCCTCCCAATACATAAGTCAATAAAGAGGAAAATTTCAGCTACCCATTAATTAATAAAAAGAGATAGCATAAAAGTCTGTAGGTGGGGTCAGCCTTCAACTGATCTTTTCTCTTCAAAGGAGAAAGGAGTATAAGGACACACCCCTGACTCACCATTGCTCTCTTCCAGAATGTCCCAAAGCTGGGGAGGGCAGAGTAGGAGTCACAGGTGCTCTAACCAGGACCTGCTGCCCAGCTGACTCTGCATGCTGGGCACAGGTCAGAGAAGGGATGTGTGTGACATGGTCCCTGCCCTCAAGGAACAAATCTCATTTTGGAGATAGCTCACACTCTATGCTTCTCTCAAAAATGTATTTATCATGTCTCACTGTTAGAGTTTCTCGTCAGTGGTGGTGGTTTTCAAGGGAACCCTCTTGGTGGGAAAAAACAAATACACTTAATGTAAATATCCTCTCAGTCGAGTACAAGTTTGCAATATCCAGCTCAGGATGAAAAAAAACTCAAAATAATCATCTAAACAAACTTAGTTGATTCTAAGTTTGGGATTGACATGTACACACTACTATATTTAAAATAGATAACCCACAGGGGCCTACTGTATAGCACAGGGAACTCAGCTCAATATTCTGTAATAACCTAAATGGGAAAAGAATCTGAAAAAGAAAGGATACTTGGATGGGTTTAACTGAATCACTTTGCTGTACACCTGCCAACTAACACATCATTGTTAATCAACTACACTCCAATATAAAATAAAAAAATTTTCTTAATTCTAATTTTAAAAACACTATATTCCAAGAATCGCCAAAATGTCCAAATTACAGTAAGGTGTGGCAACTCTGGACAAAATAAAAGAAATTGCTGCCATAGTAATATAGTAATACAGGAAGCAGTAGAAGCAACTCAAGTGAGAGCCTGGGGGTGGATGTCAGCACCTTTGAGGTTAAATTCCAAAGTAAAAGTGACCTTTATGAATTGCAGAAGTGATCAGAAAAAAAAAAAAGAAAGAAAGAGAGAGAGAAGAAACTACACACACACACACAAAGAGGGAAATTCAAAATGGCAAGTTTAAATAAAACATCTGGGGAAGGGAAAAATTTGGTTTCTCCCCCAAATGTAAGGTAAACAATAACTCTTGCAAATACTGTCTTTAAAAAAACTGACTTGAAGTACCACAGTAGTCCAGAATAAGGAAATGACTAAAAGTAATTGTTCAATTAAACAAATATTTATTGAGTGCCAATTAGATGCCAAGGCACCATACTAGGTACAAGGGGGGGGGGGGGCATTAGAATAAACACAACTGAAAAGACACAATTCTTTTCCTCAAGAGGCACACATTAACAATAAGCACTTGAGGAAGTTCTAAGTATTTTTGTGTACATGAGCTCATCTGTACAAGAGATGGAAGTGGTGTGGAGAATGGACAAGGAGGCACTAGACTGAGGACCAGAAGAGAGAAATTCTAGTCTCGACTCTAGTCTTGGCTCAGTGATTATGAACAAAGTGCCTGAGCAAACGGAGGACCAAAGCAGTGCCCCTCCAGCAACAGCACAAGACTAATTAATAACTGACCTGAAGGAGAATTCTGGTCTTCTGGCTTCTAGTCCAGTAATCTGCCCAAAATATAATGCATATGGTAGCCTGATAAGAAAGAAAAGTAGAGGAAAAGAAAACCCTTTGGTTTCAAGTCATTTGCAGAGAAAGGAAAGAAGAGAGAAGGAGAATAAGGAAAGGGTGGGAGTAAAATAAAAGGTTCAAGTTGTGGCATCCAGACAGAGATGTCAAGAAAAGAAGCACTTAAATAAGCACTGTACACACAGTATAATGTAAAATCTCTGATTATATTCTCATTCAAATCATGGCTTAGAATTTTTCGCTCTAAAACCATTAAGGACCAATAGACAAACTGTCCAAAAATGATACATATGAATGAAGCTTGAAGAAAAAGAGATAAGAGAGAAGAAAGGGAGGAGGCAGTTTATAATAATATCCTGCAAATATATGAAGCCCTTCTAAAGAGACAGTGTAGACCCATTATGCCCAGATGAACAAGAAGAAATAGTATTATACTCTATAGCTTTTATGCTGGCAATTTTAAAAATCTTTGGGAGTCAGAAGGGTTAAATACTGGAATGGCTGATTAAGGTTCAGTCCATTCTGGAAATTATTAAAATTAAAAAGGAAAGACCCCATATACACACCTGAAGGCAGAAAAATGAAATATCATTGAGTTCCAACCAAGTTACTGTATCAGAATCACCTGTAAACCTTGAAAAATACAGAATCTCAGATCTACTGTACCAAAAGCACCCCAGCTGATTTTGATGCAGCCAGGATGTGGAGTTTTGTTCTACTGCAGTGGACAGGGTAAGGAGGAAGACCACTAGGAATGGCATCGGAGAGTGGGAACTAGATCAATGCAAATTTTGTGGGCAAAATAGAATTTCTGCGGGTGTGATATTTTTAAAATGTATTGTAAGGCTGGTCTGAAGCATCCAAGCATATCCCACCGAATTTAAACATTTTCTAAGGGTCCTGAAGTCAGCAACTATAGTTCAGGTGAACCGAAAGTTACTCCTCTATGCTATAAGAAGCCCACAGAAGAGGCAGTAGAGTGGGAATGGCACAGGGAGATGCCAAAAAGATGTGGTAAATATTTCTTTAAATCAAAAAATCAGGAAAAAGAAAAGAGAGACTAAAGGAAAAAAAAAAAAAAAAAACACTCTACTTCATCCCTCCTCCCCAAAAAGAAATAATAACAATACAGAGAGAACAAGAAGAAAAAGGAAAACAGTTTTAGGGTAAGTTTTATCTCCATCTGAAAGAAAAAACAATTTGTGAGTTTTTTAAAAGCAAGAGAAGAATTCAACTGAGAAATCATCTAGCAGGCAGCAAAACCAGGGAGTCACTTCCCATTGCAAAGCAAAAGAAAACAAGGAGCAAGGGGTGGTCTTTGATAGCTGTTGAGACAATCAGACACATGGGTTGACAGCTCCTGGCCTTAGGAACTCAGCGATGTTTAAATTAACAATTGGCCACTAGCCAAATACAGGAACACTCAAAAGTTTGGAAGGGTGTGTTATAATTGGTACCTTGGCAAAACACAATGGTAATAAACTGAGAAGATTCAAGAAGCTTTCACTGCTAGACTCTGAAAAGATTCAAGATTTGTACCAAATAACAGGTTTTTTAATCTCTTCTATTTTTGTGTAGTTTAGCATCTGAAGAACACCTGTCTAAAAATCAAAATACCTAAATCCTGTCCTTTGAGCTAACACTAACACTCGACTTGTCCACCTAAAAGCTAGCTAGTAAGAGCAATACCTCATCAGTGCAGGAGTATAGGTCCTAGAATGAGAGAAACCTTGTGTGTCAGAGTAATCCTATTTCTGACATCAGTCTCATCATTAAACACTTAATTTAGCAAATCGCCTTGCAAACATATTTATTATTCCCTCCAACTCTCTAAAGTAAGTGATCTCTTTGGCTCTCTTCCATAGATGAGACAACAGACCATGAAGATTAAATTATTTACTAAAACAAGCTAATGGTAGACCAAGGATTATAACCCCAGACTAGCCCATTGTTTATACTCCTCTCTATCCTAAATTTACACTTATACTAGAGCTTTCACTCAAAGAAAAAGGAAAGGCAAAAATACTATCATATGTGTTTTGTTAAACGCTTCTGAAACAAGAGCTTTGGTTCATCATCACACAGCATCCTAGCCCACTTCGGAAATTCTGAGGGACCCAGAGGTGTATGGAATTTGAACTTTCCAAGAAGGATCTGGTTGGTGTTGAACAATCCAGCACTGTGATAAATAACCTTGATGTCTTTTAAACATCTGTGATTGGCATGTCGACTGTCTGTTAACAATGGACAAAGAGCAAAGTTTACTGAAGCTCATATTCATAACTTTCTCTTTGCAAAGAGACATAGATCATGTACTAGTTTTCTTGGTAAGGATAAAAATCTTCCTTCAGATTAGGCTAGGAAAAGAAGGGGCCCCTTTCAGCTCAACAAACATGCACAAGCCACCATCCCACTGGAAGCAGAGAGCTCAAAAAAATAAAATAAAATAAAACACAGCCCTGCCCTGAAAGGACTTTCTGAATACCTTTTGACTGCCATGGGTTTAATATACATTCTCTTAATTAATCCTATTAGCTGGGTAATTTCATTCCTATTTTATTGGTGAGTTCATACAACAGAGCTGGATTTGAACCCAGGATTAAAGAGCAGAGCTCCAAAGCCCAAGCTCTTTCCACTGAACAGTCTGAAGAAATCTGCAATATAAGAGTGTGGGTGGGATGGGTAAGATATGATTCGATTTCCTTTCCTTGATCCAACCGTGTTCAGAAAGACTGTTGCAAATATCCAACCATAAAGAAGCTTTCGAAGGCACCACTTTGAATTAACGTATCCACTGTTCCTCACCCTCCCCGCCCCACCTCCAACCATGCCAAAAGAACAGCAAAAGCTGCTGCCAGGTTGGAGGAGTTGGTGATCGTCACACCACATTCCTGGGGCTGGACACAGACTCTGAAACAGCGCCCGAGCTCTGCGCCTCGGAAAGAATAACAGCAGTGGAGATTTTTAAATCATGTGGCTCAGCATGCAGCCACACCAGTTTTCCTACTGCTCCTGCCTCCACCTTTCAAAGACTCGAGCAAAACTTTACACCGGATTCATGGGGACCGTGGATTCAGAGTGTCAGAACTCAGGCGCGCCGCAAAACCCTGTCCCCATCCAAACCAAACCCACCCACTCAGACTGTGGGCCTCCTCTTAGCAAAGCTAAGTCTGGCTGTGAAGGTGTAAGCCGTTGGCCTTGGAGGCCCTGCCCCCGCTCGCTCCACGCCAGGATCTGGCATTCCTCCGCTCAGTCCATCTGCGCTCCGCGGCCGGCGATGGTTGTCCCGGGCAGCCAGCCCTTGGCTCTCCCTCGACCCCAGGAAACGCGGCGCGAAGTGGGCAAAACTGCCCAACTCCCCGAACTCAAGTGCTCCAAAAAGGGAGTTTCTGAGACTTGCTGCCCGCCTCCGGCCGAGGAGGCGTGCGTGCGGCCACCGGCAGCGGGGAGCAGGAGGCGGCGAGGAGCGCGGGGGAGGGGGCGCGCCCAGGGAGGGGGGCGATGATGTCCAAACTTTAGGAACTAAGTGGCCTCACTCCACGCCGACCGCGAGCCCGGCCTTCTCGCAGAGTGGAGGACTGAAGGGTGGGGAGGGTCGCCCCAGGTGGCCGGCCGGGCCGGAGGGGCGTGGGCCGGGGCGCAGGGGACGGCACCCCACGCCCCGATACTCACCACGCGCGGGGGTCGCGCGGCACAGCCACAGTGCCAGCAGCGCCCACAGCGGAGCGGGGCGCAGGGCGGGCATCTTCTCGGTCGCCTCCTCCTCCGCCGCCGCCGCCTGGGCAGATCCACATGGGGAGGGGGTCCCGACAGAGGAGCCCCCACTTTTCCTCCTCTCCTCCTGCTTCTGCCGCTCACGGCCTAGCGCTGCGCCCCGAAGCTCGGGCTTCCGTGCCTCCACTCCCTGCACCCCAAGTCCGCCGTTCTTGGGCCGCCGCCTCAGCCGCCGCCCGAAGTTTGGCTGAAACTTTCTTGGGTGTGCAGCGAAGCAACCTCGTGTGTCCTTCCGCCTCGGCCTCCTCCTCCCCCCGCAAACCCCGCCCCGCTGTCGCCGCGGCCAGGCCCCGCCGCCTTCAGCACCCAGGGGTTTCCCGCAGGAAGAAGCGCCGGCCCGGGCTGAGCGCGGAGGGATCTACTATGAGTCCTCAGACACCCCTTCCAGCCTCGCCAACCCACGCCGGGTCCCGACGCGCCTTAACTCGATCGCCGCTGGAGCGTCTCTCGGGGCCCGACCTCAGCCGAAGGGGTGGGTGTTAGGACCCTGAACTTGAATCACTAGGGTTGTCGAGATCCTGAACTTGCCGGAGCGACAGACATCATCCAGTGAGATAGGTTTCGCCCCCACACACCCACACGTCCATCCACACACTCCCGGCCAGCAAGAGGAATGCGGTAGAGAGGGACCAGTGCTGTCAAAGAAGGTAAAGGGCCAAGACGCCAAAGTCCATTTAAAATGAACAGAGCCATCAACTGGGTTGTGTTGCACCCTTCATTCATTCATTCATTCATGCAGTCAGTCAGTCAGTCATTTAGCAAATATTTCTTAAGCGCCTTACTTTGCGTAGCGCTGTGCCCCGCACAATGGACTGTTACTAAAGACGCATGATGCACAAGCTAGTTTTGAGGGCTGAGACATTGCTGCTGCGGGCTGCAGGATTCAGGGAAGGCTTTCATGAAGGAGCTGGGATGAGAGCAGGATCTTGAAAGGTTAGTAAAACTGGCATAGGACAAGGAGATCAGCTAAGAATATCCCATTGTAAGATGTTGATAATAGCTAAAAATCGGAAACAGCCTAAATGCCCACCCATAGAGGAATGGATGAATAATGTATGATATATTTGTAAAATGAAACACAATACAGCAGTTGAAAAGACTGTATTCATATATGTCAATAGAGATAAGTATTAAAAATAAAAAGATAGTAAAAAAACTAATTGCAGAAGGAACTATCAAGTATACCATTTCTGTATATTTAAATGTTTTCCAAACAATACTATATATTATTTATGAATACATAATACACAGTATATGGTAGAAGACTATAACCAGAATAATGGTTACTTCCCTGGCAGGAGAGTGGAGAATGTGATCAGGTATGGGTACAAGTGGGCTTGCTATTTGTAAGAAAAGAGCTGAAATAATCAAAAAGTTTGTGTGAGCATAACATTCCAGGGGAAAGCCATCATTAAAAGCAAATAAGAGGCTTCCCTGGTGGCGCAGTGGTTGAGAGTCTGCCTGCCGATGCAGAGGACACAGGTTCGTGCCCCGGTCCGGGAAGATCCCACATGCCGTGGAGTGACTAGGCCCCTGAGCCATGGCTGCTGAGCCTGTGCGTCCGGAGCCTGTGCTCCGCAATGGGAGAGGCCACAACAGTGAGTGCGAGGCCCGCGTACCGTAAAAAAAAAAAAAAAAAGCAAATAAGGAAATCAGTAGATGAGCTCTGGCACTATTTTTTATTTATTTATTTTTGGCTGTGTTGGGTCTTCATTTCTGTGCGAGGGCTTTCTCCAGTTGCTGCGAGTGGGGTCCACTCTTCATCGCGGTGCTCAGGCCTCTCACTATCGCGGCCTCCCGTTGCAGAGCACAGGCTCCAGATGCACAGGCTCAGTAGTTGTGGCTCACGGGCCCAGTTGCTCCGCGGCATGTGGGATTCTCCCAGACCAGGGCTCGAAACCATGTCCCCTGCATTGGCAGGCAGATTCTCAACCACTGCGCCACCAGGGAAGCCCTGAGTTCTGGCACTATTAGCAACGACCCACCGGAGTCAAGGCGGGAAAGGAGGTTGGCAGAAGATTATGCAGGACCTTGAATGACAGTCAGGGGATGAGGGGTACAGTTATCTCTCAGGTCATAGAAAACCACTGAAGGTTTTTGAACACGAGTGAGACTTGATGGAAAGGAAAGTTGCTCTGATAATCCTCTGCAAAATTAATTGTCAGGAGCAAAAGGTGAACCGGAGTCCAAGGACCAGTCAGGAGCTTGTGAGACAGTCCAGGCATGGGGCGATGAAGGCCTGCAGTAATGAGGTAAATTCCAGAATGGAAAGGAGGGAATGGATCTGAGACAATCTTGAAGAAAAAAAAAGGGGGGTGGGAGGTGGGAGGTGGGAGGGGAGGCAAACCTATGTGACTAGTTGGATGTGGGAGTTTATGATCCTGTTGGGAAGGGGAATCCTACCCACAGAGCCTCTCCCTTGCTCCTGCAGGATAAAATCCAAACTTCTACAAATGGTAAACATAAGGCCTTTACTTCACTGGGCTCCAGATCTTGTCCTCTCTGCCCCCACTGTGAACTTTACACAGTAACAGTACTGAATGACTTGAGATTCCCCTGAACATATCATCTTGCTTCAGTCTCTGCACCTTCTGTCCCCTGATTTGGAATGACTCTTGTAGTCCCCTTCCCTCTTCCTCTTGGTGAACTTCTAATCCCTCATCCTTCAGTCCTGAGAAGGCTCTACGGAAACTGTTACGAATTTCCATCCCTCACTGACAGTCCCTCCACTGTATTGCTTCTTTATCTTACACTGTTATCTATTTTTTCACACAGGACCGTTTGTATTTCTATCTTCTCAACCAGATTAAGAGGGCCGTAGGGGCAAGGACCATGGCCTTATTCATTCCCAGTATCTATCACATAAGAACTAGAATGTAAAACAACACTAAACGAGTGCAAGTCAGTATGATCATAGGCCTATGAATTTCCAAACTGGATTTTCATAAGCACTTTATAATAGAGAAGCAAGTACTATTATTGAAAGTAGTCAGCTTGGGATGCTAAAAACTCTTTTCAAAAATAACATAATTAGTCAAAATAATTTTGGAATTTCCCTTGTACAAATATGTTCAGAAAAAAGATGATTAAATTACTTTTTAGGTGTTGACCCGTGGGGTTACCAGCTTGATCATTCACCTTACTCACTAAATACAGTTCATAATGACTTGGCTGTATACAAATTTTTGAAATCACCTACAAAGATTTGATTTGTCATTATTAATAGATCCAGAAGAATGTAAAAGTAATCACCCCAAAGAGCAGCTCCAGAAATGACTGTGGCTATGACAACATTATTAAAATATGTATGTGATTTCTCAAGGTGACTGTCTCAAGGAAAGCAATTATTTTGTTCACATGTAAGTTTTGTTGGATTTGTTATTAAGTTAAATTTATGGCATACATCCCCATAAGGACAAAAGTAATAAAGAATAAATGTCATGAATGGAAGTAGGGGAAGGCTATGACCAAAGAGGTATTTGAAGGGACGTGTTTTGAAGGAAGTTATGCATATAAATTGGTAAAAATGAAACAAAAAGGGAGCTGAAAATCAAGGGACGAAATTGGAATCAGCAAAGACTGAGAGATGAGAGCAAGTAAATCCAACCCATCAACTGGCATTCCGGTGAGTATTTACCATGGTCCAGATCCTGTATGAGGAGTTGAGGGATAAAGAAAGAGAGAGAGGAATAACAGACAATTAATATCCAGTGCAACAAGTAGAATGTTCACAGCTGAACATTCACAGCTGAGGGACTGTGTGTCATGTCCCAGCCCAGGGGTGGTCAGGGAAGGCTTCCTGGAAGACCTCAACAGCTGGACTAAGAATTGGAGGACCAGAAGATTAATGAGGTGAAGAAGTGGCGACTTCGCATGGTTAGAGGTCTAAGCCATCTCAAGCACAGGGAATGAGTGTAGAGGCAGGTGAACAATAGAGATGAGAGATTGTTCCCTGAAGTTAGGCAGGGGCTGTGGGCGTGCAGGAAAGATAGGCATTGGCTCCTAAGACTTGTAACTGCTTAGGTGAGAGAGGAAAGGTAGACCAAGGAGTCAGCAATGACCTCAGTATCTTGAGGTGTTATGAGCTATTCCCGGATACAGGAAATACAGAAGGAAAAGGAGGTTTTGTGGAATAGATAAGCAGGCAAAGGAGCAGTGTAGCTGAAGTGGAAAAACTGTGTTTAGCAGTAGCAGCTTGGGCTGTTGACTGCTTTAAGGAGAGCTGGGAGGAACCCGACTGATTAGCAGGATGGAATTGCACTGAAATATGCTTTCTACTATGGGTCTCTCCCCAAAGCTAAACCTAAATTCCACTGCGTGCATTTAGATGACTGTTTCCCTGATCCCTGCCAGAAGCCGGGGGTCTAGTGGTGGTGCCTCACAACATGAATAGCATCTGAGGACAAAAGATGCCAGGATCTACCTGGTGATGTCAACCCAAAATGTACTCAGCAGTTTAATTACTCTACTAGATTGGGGGATGGCCTTCCCCAAGGACAGTACTTCTAGTCAAAGCAAATTCTAGTGTATAGGAGAAATTGGCAGGAAAACATTCAGGTGATCCTATAACTAAGCAGAGCTATTGCTATTCCTTAAAGTTCTATAGCTTGACTGATACAAAGGAAAGTGAGATCCCACAAACTTTCATCCGGGGGAAAAAAAATCAGTCTCCAAGACCAAATTAAAATCTATAGACCATTAGTAGTAGAAAAACATGAATAAAAGCCACCACTAGGGCTTCCCTGGTGGCGCAGAGGCTGAGAATCTGCCTGCTAATGCAGGGGACACAGGTTCGAGCCCTGGTCTGGGAGGATCCCACGTGCCGCGGAGCAACTAGGCCCCTGAGCCACAACTACTGAGCCTGCGCGTCTGGAGCCTGTGCTCCGCAACAGGAGAGGCCGCGATAGTGAGAGGCCCGCGCGCCACGATGAAGAGTGGCCCCCGCTTGCCACAACTAGAGAAAGCCCTCGCACAGAAACGAAGACCCAACACAGCAAAAATAAATTAATTAATTAATAAACTCCTACCCCCAACATCTAAAAAAAAAAAAAGCCACCACTTTTGGTTTTGTCAAAACTAAAAATATACATATATGTCTTTACTAATTATAATTCACACATAAAATTGCCTCCCAAGACAAATGCAGAATTAGGCACTTACTTGTTCTCATGTCTATTCTCTCAAACACAATAAGCTGGAAAAACCCTCAGTGGCAGAGATCCTGTGTTGTCTATTTTGCCCCAGTTGTAGCACAGTAGTTAGTGCACATAAGTGCTCAACAATACATGTTTTAGATAAATGTAGAATGAGGAGCATATATATCTATATGAATTGGCGAGAGGTGCAATATTAACAGAAAGTTTAGGTGTTTTGGAAAATCCAGTGCTAAATCAACTAAACACTATATATGTTGAATAAGAGATTCTGGAGTTCTTATCAAGCATAGGTTGATGTATCAAGGCACTTCATAGCTTGACATATAAAGCTACTCCATACATCTCACCATATAACCCAGGGATGCATAATGAAATGTTTGTGGAAGAGGAATTAAAAGGAAGATTTTTTTGCAAAATAATGCCTTGCATTTGTGCAGTGCTTTAGGCTTTCCAAAACACTTCAAAGTGTATTATCTCATTTGATCCTCAAAGCAGTTGTGGGGAATAACCAAGCCAGTCATTATTATCCCCATTTCACAGATGAAGAAACTGAGATAGAACATGTGTCTTGCCTAAGGTTAAATAAGTAATTGGTGACAGAGCTGAGACAAAACCCCACTATTTCTGACTTCTTATTCAGTCGCATTCCACTGTCCCTTCCTGCAACACTGTGAAGCATATCCAAGATGATATTTAGTGCGGGGACCTCTGGGCAGAGGTCTGGGCACAGCTTCTCATCACTTCCATTTCAGTACAGGACAAGCTGACCCACTTGTAACTAGGAAACCTAAGCAAGCGAATGCATTCTTTTATTTAAAAACATTTTTTGAGAGCCTACCTTCTGCAAAGCATGTCCTTGACTCTGTGGCAGTACAGACAGGAATCAGATCCAGCCCCTGTTCTCCAGAGATCACAGTGGGAGGCCAACATACAAACAGCATAACTACAACAGTGATAAAGCACAGGACTATGGGAAAGTAGAGAGCACTGTGATTAATTCTAAGGCCACTTTCATTTCGCCCTGTCTCCAGCCAGCAATATATAAATGACCTGAGGTGGCCTATACAACTGGAGTGTAAGCAGTATAAACACAAGAACCATTTCTTACTCATATTTATAATCCCACAGTAGTTAGTTCTATGTCTTGCATGGAATAAGTGTCCAATAAAGACACATTCTGAGAGGTCTTCAAGTTAAGCCAAACAGAGGACAAGTTCCAGAAGGCAGGAGTTAATCTCAAGATTCAAACTAGCTCTGAGAATTAGGAGCCAGTCAGACCCTTCAACTGAAAATAGACCCAAATGAGTAATATAAGAAATCTTAATGTGAGCTTCTTGGCATATGTTTGCCCCTTTAGGAATGTGATTATCTCAATTTAATTGATGTCAAGGAGAGGAAAAGTTAAGATTGTCCTTTTATAATTAAATCTTCCTCATATGCATGTGCTCTGTATACTATATGGCAATGTCACCTATAAAACTTAACTAGAAATCCAAAATTCTCTGCTATCCATGAGATAAGCAGGAAAGTTAATATAGGAATGCTCACTTTAGTACTACCTGACTTAAAATTTTCTTTTAAGTATTTTATGCTTCAATTCCTAAGTGGGTATATACTTTTTATACATAATGATGTAAAAGAAAATTGACCTGTATGTACCAGGATGTCACCCCAACTCAAGAACAGCATAAATCCACAACTGTGTAATTATCAAACCACAATATTATTGAATGAGTTGTAGCATTTCAGTCACTAAAATGGTTATGTAACTCCAGATATTTGTAAAGTGTTAAGGTTTTTGTTCTCAGAAAGTATTCAGTTGTTTCCACCCAACATTCTTATTTTCTTCCCTCACAATTAGCCAAGAAATTCTTGAGCAGTGAGGCCCAGGCATACAGAAAGTTTCCACCTTAAAATTTGGCAAAATGTTTAAACTATCTGAGTGCAGATCACATCTAAGTCCACTTATGGGGCATCGAGAGTAAGGAAAAGAAATCCCACTTTTAAAAGCAAGAATAAAAAAAAACTTCTAAAGTAATTCATCAGGAGATAATTAATGGGTGGCAACAGGTATTTACAATGGAAGTGTACATGGCCTTAACAACGGGGTGTGCTCTGAAGACATTCTAATTAAAAAGGGAAAGAGTAATTTTGTAGGAAAGTACAAATCAGTGGTGTGTATGCATGCTAATGTGTACATAGACAGAGGTGGTAATTGCTGGGCTCAGAGCAGGTATCTGTTGCTGAAGATAATGACCTTGTAAATATACCAATAGAGTTTCCAACAAAGCTGAGAGTATGTCATTATTATTTGCCAATGTGGAAAGGAATGTGAACTTGGAATTCAGCAGGTGAATCTGCTAGATACCAACTTGTTTTTGTTTTTAATTATTCTGATTTCTGTTGAGAACAGTATAAGATGAATATTTGTTCTCTTGCTCAGACCAAAGACCTGGTCATTTTTCTTTCAAACCGTTGACTCCCTCCCTCGTATCACACTTCTTGAAAGTCTAAGCGGGAAAAGAAGAACAGATGCTAGCGAGACAGAGAATGTTCCCCACATTACGATCTACATCTGAGTCCAGAAAAGTACACCTCATCGCTGAGAAGAGCCTGTGGACAGTTCACATCTCCATTGGTTTCTTTTGCAAGATATAGTTACCTCAAAAGAGCCTTCCTTAATTGAACTCTTATGGTCTGGAATACTTGCCTGTCTACTGATGACTGTCATTTAAGAGTATTTACTCAAGACAATGGTTAGGGGTATAGATATATTTGTAGGTAAGTGAAGGAGTGGATAGGGTGAACACAGACTGATTTCTATCAACTCCAAGTGCTGAAATCAGTAGACAAACTTCAAGTTTTGAAAAGGCCAACTTGGAACATGCAAAATATAGTGTAGTTCCTTGCTCATCCACCACTTGGGGTTTTGAGAAGAAAAGGGAAGTAAGAAGGGTTGAAGACAAGAAAAACAGAAGAGTGGGAGAGGAAGGTGAAAGGGTGCTCTGGAGTAATATGCACCTGTTTAGAAGTGGGGAAGTAGCATGAACACTAGCAAAAGAAGAACCAATGCGGAGTTCCTCCTTGCACGGCTCCTTCTTCCCTCCTGAAAGCTTGGGGTGAACCCACAGCACTCTTCTAGAGGTAAAAGAGAACCTCACTCAGGACACCTCCCTGAATTCCCTCCAGATAACTCAGAGTGCCCCTACTCTAAATCAGTTCCCTCCATCATAAATATTTATGGGTAATTATCAATAACAACAATCATTAATAATGATAATGGAGTTAACTTTTATGGACAGCTTACTGTGTGTCAGGCACTGTATTAAACACTTTACCCACTTCATTGTTTATAATGCTCCAGCCAGTTTATGAGTAGCTATTAGTATTCCCATGTTGCAGAGAAAGGGGAGCCTGAGAAGTTGCCCAGGATCACACACCTGCTAAGCAGTGGCACAGCCCAGCTAGCTGACCACCTCCAGTGGCACACGGCTGACCTCTGTGTGGTATATATGCCTGCCCATGGGTCTCCGCCTGAGAGATCCAATCCCATCCATTGTTCAGACCATCCACTTGAGCACCGTATAAGCTGTTCTCTTGTCATTTGTTTTAAGCCTGGTCTCCCAAACTTTTTGTGAGACAGAGCTTGATCACATACCTCCTTTGTGCTCCCCTACAGCACGATGCCCCAAATCAGGCTTGTCAGCCTCCAACCCTGGGACATCTCGAGGACTTCATTTCCCTGCTTCTGCCCCCGAGATAAGAGAAGGTCAGACAATTCTGCCGGTTGGCTCTACACTACATTTTTTTATTCTGAAATACTGCCTTCTATGTGTACCTAATGAAAGAAAATGCCAGTAGAGAAAGAACCAATTCTATGTATTGCCATATCATTGTTTAAATTATAAACAATATATATTATATATATTTTTTAAATATATATATATATTTAAAAATTAAAGGAAAATCACCTATAATACCACCACTGATAGCATTTTGCTATATTTTATTCAGTTGTTCCTTCATATGCACATTTCAAATAGTTATAATCAATCCTGCTTTCTCAGCTAATTCACATAGCATAAATCTTGTCCTGTGTTGCTACATAGGCTACATAGTTATCATATGTAAAGTAACATGGTTATTGTCTGCACTATATTACAGCATTGATGACATAGAGAGCTAGAATGCTTTCTACGTAGGTGTCGGGATTTGTAGCCAGAGTTGTCCATCCTATTGCAGAAACAGCCTCTGCAGACAATCCACCTATACTGCTTCCATTGCCAAAGCCAGTGGGGTGAATGGGTGGGCCCTTCAGCAGCTGAAATGAATCAGCCCCAAAGACTCCCCTGCTGCTGCTCTCTAACCTCAGTCCTTCCCCCCCAGCCCCTTACCACACCTCCATAACTTTTACAAACCTTTCCCACTGTCCTCTAGCCTCTTTCTCTTCCCTGTTTCCTTCCCAGCAAAAGGCCTTACTTCCCACTTCACTTAAAGACACCTCCTAGCTCAAACATCACCTCCCCTGTAACCTTCCCTAGCCCTCCCCATTTCTATACTGGCAGGCCATCTAAAAACTCCCCAACCTCTCTCCCTTCAACCTCACAGCTTAACTCTTGTGCACCCACCTTTATTTCCTTTTCTTGTATCTCAGAGAAAGGCCTTTCCTCCATTCCAGTGTTAATATCCTTCTGCACCGGCCATTGATTTCATCCCCTTCTGCCTTTTCCAAAACCCTGTTGCCATTCATGATCCATCTGCCTCCACTGTCACTCTCATTCATCTCTCCCTCTCTGCTGGCTTAATCCTCTCAGCCAACAATTTTCTTCAGTCTTAACTCACACTTGCACAAGTACTTTCTATGGTAGGCTCAGGCACCTGTCTCTTTCCTTGCACTTCCCAACCTCTTCAAAGGGTAGTTTGTCCCTTTTGTTCTTACTTCTTCAACCCATGACAACTTCCTCTCCCTACATTTGTTGAGCATCTACTATGTGAAAACAATGGGGAAATAGAGATGAACAAGGCAGTCCCTACTCCTGAGGGGCTTCCAGCTAGTGGGGAAGACAGATACTAAAGCAAACAACACAATACAATAAAACAAGTTGCATAATAGTAATATGTGCAAAAAAGTATCTGTAGAAAGGCTGCCTGGGGAATATTGGAAAGACTTCTGAGGGAGGTGACACTTGAGTTAAGCCTTGCAGAATGAATTCCATATCACCAGGTAGAGACTATATATGTATATATATTGCATT
This sequence comes from Hyperoodon ampullatus, assembly GCF_949752795.1. Taxonomy (NCBI): domain Eukaryota; kingdom Metazoa; phylum Chordata; class Mammalia; order Artiodactyla; family Ziphiidae; genus Hyperoodon; species Hyperoodon ampullatus. The sequence goes on from NC_136915.1 coordinate 107,209,954, forward strand.
GGGGAGAGCACACAACTGACAGAAGAAACGGCTTATGCAGAGGGCGGAGAAACCATAAGATTAACAATTCTTTAGGGAATAGCAGACAGCTCAGTTATTGGAAGGGTAGGGTTCCTAGTAAGGAATGCTTAGAGAAGAGATGGAGAAAGATTTGTTTAGGCCACTGGTTCTCAAGCTTTCATGTGTTCAGAATCACCCAGAGGGCATTTGAAAACAAATTTCTGGACTCCAGCTCCAGAGTTTTAGGGTGGGGTCTGGGTGGGGTCTGGGTGGGGCTGGGCAATTTGCATGCCCAGCAAGTTCCCAGGTGATGTTGACATGTTGGTCTGGAGACCACACTTTGAAAACCCTTGGCTTAGTAACCTGACTTCTGCTTGAATTGTTCCAGTGAAATTACTTCTAGATGTCACCAGAGACCTTCAAGTGCCAAATCCAGTGAACTCCTTCTCAGTCTCATTCTCCTTGACCATTTTGCAGCACTTGACACAATTCATTTCTTAATTGGTCTTCCAGCTTCCAGTCTCACCTTCTTTCAGTCCATTCACTACACTGATGCCCACAGGACTATCCAAAATACAAGTAAAATCTTATCACTCTGTACTTAAAACCCACCAGTGGCTCCCCATTCATTGTGGTTAGAGCCCGAACTCCACAGGCTGGGAACAGAAAACCCTGGCATTCTGGCCATACTTACCTCCTCTCCTGCTGTTACCCCATATGGTACAGCCCATATTCCAGGTACATCAACCTACCAGCCAGTTCCCAGACATGCTGTGGGCTCATGTACTCCTCACGTCTGCTCCTGCACTTTCCTTTGCCTGACATGCCCTTCCTCCCTCCCCTCGTCCACCCCATCTTCCCCTTGACCTGTGGAATCCTAGCTCAAGGACTAGCTCAAATGTTGTCTCCTCTGTGAAGCGTTCTTCAGCTTTGTTGCAGCTTTCCCCAAGCCCCTCTGCAGTTGCTTTCCGTATATCATACATACCACTTACCAGTTAGATGAATATATGACTACTACATTGGGACCTACTTGAGTGCACAGTCTGAGTCTATCTTATTATTTTGTTACTCTCATAGAAGGTGTTCAATGTAGATGTGTTGTGTTGTGTGAATGAATGTTGGTTACATAGTACTCACTGAATAAATAGTGACTGGGGTAGACACACTGCCTGCCCGGTGGAACCGAGCAGTAGGCAGGCAGGCAAATAGGAGGGGTAGGAGGACATACAGAGAAACTCTGTTAATGAACAAGAGTCAAATGTGCCACTTCACAGCCACCTGACTCCCTGACTGGGAGGTTGAACCACAGGCTTTTATTTCCCATGACTCTCTCTTTCTTTGATGACACACTGGTTTGTCAGCTTCATGGGCTAGGCAGTTATGCAGCTGCCTTTCTTGCTTTCAGCAAAATGCTCTCCAGGGGACTTATCCAGACTAAGGAACAACATCTGTGGAGACTGGGCAGGAAACACTTTGGTTGTTTGGCTTGGTGAGCACACCACCAGCAGGCAGCCATTTCTTTTCATTCTTGTCCCACTGCTGACGGCATGCTAGAGATTCTTTACCTTTGAAAAGCACAGATTCCCCATTTTCTCTCTCTGTCTCTCTCTCTCTCTTCCTCAGCCCCTCCCTTACTCCTGCGCATTCTGATTGTGGGGTGACCAGATCCTGTAGAAATAAAACAGGCCTGGATTTCCATGGGGCCAGGCTGCATTCTCCTCATTCTCTAATGATACCATAAGGTTAGGAAACCATTTAGCAGCTAATGAGCTCAGAACACCCATGCTTTTTGGCACCTAGCCTCTTATCTCTGCACAGATATTCCTATGAGAGCAGCCATGTATTTAGTGACTCCTATATGCTAGGTGTTTTATATACATGATCTCACCAGACCCTCACAACATTCCTGCAAGGCAGATATCTTTATCTCCATTTAACAGATAAAGACACTGAGGATCAAAGAATTTAAATAACTTGTCCAAACCCAACAAGCTAATAAGTGGTAAGGGTAGGATTTGAACACATGTTGTAATAATTCCAACACCTGCGTGTTTTCCTTTAGTCATATATCTTGGAGAACCAAAAAGACTGAAAGTTACAGAGTCAGCCAACGTCACAGCAGGGATTAAATTCAAGGTGTCCTGATTTCTAGGTCAGCCTACAAATACCCACTATATTGAAAGAACTGTTTGAATGGGTAAATATGATGTTCCAAGAATTTACAAAACTTAAAAAATGTATTGAGGCTGCAATGTGAAAATGACCCAGAATGGGAAAAGCTGTCTAATTATTTACCAGTGTCCCTCGTCTCTATTCTCCTGTGGCCAATGGCCCCTCTCAGTTGGGTGCACCCGAGCAGAGATGTTTCCCTATCCCCTAAAGTGATACCCTTTTCTGTGGCTCAAACCCCCCCACTCAAAGCAGTGTTTTAAAAATCTCCCTTCTCCTGTTTTCCATCCTCTGAAGTACGAAGTCTGACCAGGAAGAAGGAATAAAACTGTGACTGCATGCACAAGTAGTTTGACAAAATATAAATGATTGTTTATTTCTACAACAATGCCAAATTCAATAAAACAATGATGTTTCTTCTTTTCTGGTCAACTTGACACTTAACAAGTATGTTTTCCTGAAGATTTCCGTGTTCAACTGGTGCTCTTGGCATTGTGAATAAACAGAACTGATGATAACATCCATCAGAGTTAAGCACACAGAGTGGGTGATAAAAGTCAACAAGAAGCTGAAGGCAAGATTTACCCCCGATAAGCTGCCAAGAGTTGGCTATGGATTCTCAGTGGACACTGTGACTCATTCATCTTCCCCCTTCAGCCTTCCACCACCACCATCATCCCTGCTTCAGCACTCAGGACAAAAGCAGGAAAGCAGGAGAGAAGGAAAGCTCAGGAGTCAAGTACATGAGATGAATACGTAGCAGAGATGATCTGACTAGGATAAAAGGCGAAGACTCAGTGGTAGATTCTTAATGCATGCCATAAGAGAACAAAGAAGGGTACTTTAAAAGTCAAAGCAAACAACCAAATAAAGGTCACGCTCTAGAAGAGCAAGCAGACACCAGTGATTACTAAGCTTCCTTTAAGCACCCTTCCATTTTCTTGTCCTAGCCTCCTCTAGCCCAGCCAAGGAGGTTCCAGAGTCTGTGCATTGTTCCAAGACTTGAAATTGTTTGCCTTGGATTATTCCCACTCCTGTATTTTCTTTGCCTCCTTTTCAAAAGTAGGTTAAGGATGTTCAGGTTTCCCTCAAGCATCTTAATCAGTTAGTCTTGATTACAATTGCATCTTTTAAATTGCCCAACCCATTGAAAGGCTGCCATGAAAGGAGCTTCTACAAACACAAGCTGGGCTGTGTTTTTCATTTTATTATGTTGCAAAATGTGAAGGAGGAGTTACCTCCAAGTGTGTAATTAGCATAAAAGCTACCCAAGCAGAGAAGAGAGAGGTGGGCTACTGTCTCAGTGGAAAACATTTCTATTGTTCCCACAAGGGACATGTCCATTGAGACTAAAATAAAGAGAAGCTTTTTGCTAACAAATGTGAAAGTGCTTCACACAGCTCATGGCTCATAATACTAAATGCTCAAAATGTGTTTGCTAGATTGGAATCTTCTCCATGATCTACTTCTCAGTCAAGTAACCAACCATGGTCACCTCCATTTCCTCACCCACTCTACTTGTACTCCTCTTGGCGCCTGAATTTGTTCCTCAACATTTCTCCCATGATTGCCCTCCTAAGGAGCCATTTTAGACATTTTTAATTGCTCTCCCCACAATATTTTTTTTTTTTTTTTTTTTTTTTTTTGCAGTACGCGGGCCTCTCACTGGTGTGGTCTCTGCCGTTGCAGAGCACAGGCTCCGGATGCGCAGGCTCAGCGGCCATGGCTCACGGGCCCAGCCAGTCCACGGCATGTGGGATCTTCCCAGACCGGGGCACGAACCCGTGTCCCCTGCATCGGCAGGCGGACTCTCAACCACTGCGCCACCAGGGAAGCCCTCCCCACAATATTTTAATACCACAGATATATTGTTATATCAGTTTAAGTTCTGCATTTGTATCTGTACTCTACATTAAAAAATTATTTTTCATCCCCCAAGAACTATTCTCGCACTCCTGTTAAGAATGCATGACCTACCAAGCCAGAGTAGACTGATCTAGGACATAACAGAAACAGATCACAGAACTAAATGCTGGATGAAATCGATTTCGGGGAAAATCCAGGCAGGTGGCAGGCATAAGAGTTTGTCTAAATCAGGCTTGAAATGGGTCAAGACAGACAGCTGGCCATAAAGGTTAGCCAAGCAGGATGTAGGTTGGAGAAAGCAGCTTTGGTGGAAGACAGGAGAGCAAGGTTCAAGGCAGGCAGAGGCATGGAGAATACTGGTCCGTTGGGTCAGATAATGCCTCATATAGAGAAATCCCAATATTCAGAAAAGCTCCATGGAAGAGAAATTGCTCCCAGCTCTGAAGCCAGATTAGACAGTTACCTTTGATCCTAAAGAGCCCCTTGACTACCAGGCTGACTATGCCCCATTGATGAAAATCTCTGGTTATTATAGGGGAACACGTCAAGTTGGTCCCCGCATTCCCTGAGAACCAACATCTCCCAGTACTTTGAACCTTCTGTATCAGATGAAAGAACCAAGCCTTCTAACCTGACTTGGAGCTTTGCTGTGGCGTTCATGTCCTCAGGCATTCAAACAGGTTGGTCAGATAAGAAGTCTGGCTTTCCTCTTCCTCAAGTCATCTACCTTCTGGAGAACATTCCTCTCCTGACCTAAAAACAGGAGTGGACCCAGGGCCCTGACTGAGCACACCCAAAGCTGTGCTTCCTAAAGCCATTAGAATCTCTTAAAAGTCAACTCCGTCAGCCATTCTCGCTGATTTCCCAGGTCAGGGTCTCAGTGACATTTCTTACTGCAGCTCACACTCTCCTCCTTAGTTAATGGTCAGGCACTCTACCTAGGGTCTTCATCACACTCTACTTCCTTGGTCCTCTGAACACTCACCTTCTCAGTCTCCTTATTCCTCCTTACCTTCCTCAAGGGCATCCTTTACCTTTGGTTCCTTCCCGTTGCCCTCCATGCTCATCCCCACGATGCTGATCTGTTCATATGTTCAATTTAATTTCATAAACATGGTTGAGCACTTGCTATATGCCTAGCATGGGTGTAAACAAGATATGGTCCTTGCACACTCTTCTGGGGGGAACAGATATGTACATAACCAAGCAAAACACAATGTGAGGTATGTAATACAGATATGTACAAAATATCTTAGCACCCCAATGAGGAAGTGATGAATTGTGTATTGAAGAGACTGTAACAGGCATGAATTTTCCCAGAGGGAAAATTTTTGATTTGCGCCTTGAAGAATGAATAGAGATTCATAAAATAGAAAAGGTGGAGGAAGGGCATTACAGATAGAGAGATGAGGATGGGAAAGTCACGGCATGATCAAGAAGGGTTAGAAAGCCCTTGTGACTTGAGGAGAAGTAAGTGTGAAAGTGGGCAGGTTTGGGGGAGGAGTGATAGGAGATGAGGCTGGAGAGTCCGGGACACACTTCAATCACCATTTAAATTTACGTTTCTAGGTAAAATGAAATGGATCATCACATTGCCCAACATATTTAAAAAACTAAATAAATTTAGCTCATATTTACTATATGCTGTGTACTGTGCTAGGTGCTGGTGATACAAAGATAAATAAGCTGTCCCCTTGGGAGCTCCTAGTAGAGAGATAGACGCATCTAAAAAATTAATATATGCAATACAAGCTAATCCATGCAGTGATGGTAGCTTGTACATGACACAAAATACAGAGGGACTGGCTTTGAGTGGAAGGATTAGCAGAGGATGCTTCAGAGAAAAAGTGATATGTGAGCTGAACTTTAAGAGATCAACTGGAATTGGATAGTGTGGTAGGCAGAATAATGGCTCCCCAAAGATGTCCATGTCCTAAACCTGTGAATATGTTAAGTATCATAGCAATGGGGACTTTGAAGATGTGATTAAATTCAGGGATGATAGAAAGGTTATAGATTATCCAGATGGGCCCATTGTTATCATGAGGGCCCTTATATAAAAGGGGACGGGAGTGTCAAAGCCAGAGAAGGAGATGTGGCAATGGAAGCAGCGGTTGGAATGATGTGGCCATCAGCCAAAAAAGCATAGGCAGTCTCTAGAAGCTGGAAAAGACAAAGAATAGATCCTCTCCTAGAACCTCCAGAAGGTATGCCGCTCTTCTGACACTTTGATTTTAGCCCCACAAGACTTACTTCAGACTTATGATTTGCAAAAAAGCAAGCTAATAAATTTGTGTCATTTTTAAGCCACTAAGTTTGTGGTAATTGTTACAGCAGCAAAAGAACACTGATACATATGGAGCAGTAGGCAGGCTGTGGGATGGAGAGACTTCCAGACAAAAGGAATAGCATCAGCAAAGGCATAGAGGCACAAACTACATGCCACACCCTGGGGCAGGGCTTACAAGTAGTTTAGTGTTGCTGAGGCTCAAGGATCACCAGGTAAGGAGCAGAAGAAAAGGCTGGAGTGTGAGGCAAGTGCCAGATGATAGACGTCCTCGTAAGCTCCTACCAAGGAGCTTAGGTATAGTTTAAGCTTAGAAAGTAAATCAGGGGGGTTTAATGGTTTTAAACAAAAAAGTCTAAGTACCACATTTTCAATTTGAAAGGAAGGTTGAATGGGAAAGAGCCTGGGGCAGGGAGACTACTTAAGAAACTACTGCAAATGTCCTGGGGAGAGATGCTGCAGCTTGAACTACAGGAGTGTAAGACAAGTCAGAATAAAGAGATATTTAGGACTCAGAGAGTGACAGACTACTGGGGGCAAAAACAAAGGGAAGAGTCAAGGATGACTCCAGAGTTCTGAACTGGACCTTAGGGGATGGCCATGCTGCCAGCTGAGAAGGGAAAAACTGGAGGTTACTCCCAATAATTCTTAGATTCATATTTTCTTTATTCCTGTGGCCACTAGGCTGATTAGTCCCATCAACCTATATTTAAATTGTCTTTAAATTCTCCGGCTAGCCTTTCCTCTCCTCAATCTATTCTCTATGTTGTAGGTAGAACAATTAACTCCATATTTAACAGATTCTTACTTAGTGCCTACCATGCGCCAGATACTGTTATAGACCCTGGGCATATTGTAATGAACAAAATAACTTAAAAAATAAACTAGTTTATATTTAATCTAGAAGGTCTTCTTAGAAGGTAATTTTGGACATTTCCATCACCAGTTCACATCTTCTACACTGAATTCCAATTTCCTCTCATTTTATAGCTAAATTTTTGGGATGTGCTGAAGCTCTCTGTCAACTAACTTGTCTCAAACTATTAGAAATCTTAATTTACAAATGGGTTGTGATCTGAATCTGTGCTTCTCAAACTATCTGGGGGCGGGGTGGTGGGGTAGTTGTATGGGTGTTTTGTTTTGTTTTGTTTTTTTAGTTTTTAAAAAATTTCCAAACTACTGTTTTCTGCTACCTGGTCCCCCTACACAAGACTAGTGCACAGGTCATGCCCCGTGTGACTCACTGTGTGAATTCCACAGCACCAAAGCTCATCCATACCCTGCTCAGTGACACAAGTCCACTGATGACCTGTGTGTATGTCACAGAATTCTTGATTTGCTCTGAAAATTTCTAAGTGCTTCCTCTCAATTTCTGTACCCTCAAGTTCAACACTGTCCATAGAACACATGCTGAATCCCCACATTTACCAAGTCCCTTAGTAAAATAGTTTTGAGGAATTTGAAACAAATTATATGGTGATTGCAATTTTCTGGCCCACTGAAGCCTATATCGGCCATGCTAGCTTATAGTTTTCCTATAAATAGACCCTAGACTATGTGGAGGCAGGAGAATAAAGACCTCTAGGACAGCTGTTTGGCAGATCACCTTTTTAAAGAGCAAACACTTCTTATTTCCCCCTCTTTTTCATGTTTTTTAAACTTCTTTAGTCAGCTACCTCCTTAACCCAATCCCAATTCACACAAATGAAGAAGAAAATTAATGTGAGAGTCCCTCAATTCTTTATCAAGTTCTTGCCAGAGATAATCCAACAACCTCAGTTTCACTAGCCCTAAATAGATGAAGCTATTTAGCATAAACCATAGTTTAAGTCAACCTCAGGCTTATGGACTGTATGGGTCTAGGAAATAAAAGGAGCCTTTTGTCTCTGATTCATTGGCTCAACGCTGGGGCTGGCTTATCCTGGACTTCCTCCAGCCCCCAATGAGTATGTTTGCAGCCTTATATTACAGTTCTCCTAGAACTTTTTTTTCAATCCTCCTCATCCTTTCTTCGCTTTTGACACCATTAACTCTTTCTTTTCAGTGAATAAACTCTCTTATTCGATGGCTTCCATGACTCCACATTGGATTTGTTCCTACTTTTTTGTTTCATCCAATTTAGTCTTTGTGATCTCATCTTCCTTTCTCTCCTCCTTTCCCAAGGGCCTTATGCTAGACCTTCTTCCCTCACTCTCACATGATGTTCTCACTCTCCAGATGCTCTCATCCTCCCCTATGGACTCAGTTATCAACTAGATATTCTCATGACCTAAACTCTTTCCTCAGCATGATACACATAATTCCAACCATTCTCAACATCTTCATCTAAGTATCTTACAAGCATCACAAACTCAGCTTAATGTTACTTCTCAAAAACCTCTCCTTCCTGAATTTCATATCAGGACACTGCTATCCACTTAAACATTCAAGATCAATGCTTGGAGTCATTCACAACTCCTCCCTTCTCCTCATTCCTCATCTTCAGTCAGTCACCACTCATCATTCCCCCACTGCTGTGTTTCTTCAATCATTCTCTTTTTCTCCACCTCCACTGCCTGACTTCATGCTCTCATCACTTCTCACCAAGACCATTCTCAGTTCTCCACAACCCTCAGTGCTGGAGGGTGGGTCTTCCCAGGACTCAGAGCTCCCAGTCCCGTCCATCTCTAGAGCAGCCTCTGCTCAGTTGCTGCATTGCCCTTTCTTTTGACAGGAAAATCCAATCATTCATACTCTTGAATACTGACTTTCACAACTCTTCTTTCTTTAACTTCTTATAATACAATCAACATTTTTTTTCTTTTAATGGATTACCAGGACTTTCACACATAGGCCTTGACTGACTTTTATAGACTCTTCTAGTTTAATGACAACAAAAACACAGCCTTTATCAAACTTGTCAGCATTTCTCAGACTTCTGCATTCTATTCTTGCCACCAAGTATGAGCCAATGCCTGCCATCTGCCTAGATGGGTTACTAATCGTCTAAAACTTGGTGCATATGCTTTATCTTCTGGGGCACTCCTCCAAGCACTGATCACTGCTCCTTCCATTGTGTTACCATAGCACTTTGTAAGGGCCTCTGTGGGCAGTTCATTCAATGGAGTTTTATGAGCAAGTTGCTGAGTTATACTCTAAAGGTACAAAGAAGATGGTACTGCCATCAAGGAGCTTACCTTCAATTAACAGAGAAAGACATGAGTGTAAATAGCAAATATGTTTGTTTATTTTTAAGAAATCAACATTACAAAGTACTACTGGTGCTGTAGGAGAAGTATAGGCAGGACACGGTGGACAATAAACAAAAGAGGGAGTGTCCACTTCTACCTGTGAGACTGGAGATTGGAGGAGAGAAACCTAATGAAATATGTTATAAAAAAAGATAACCCTCCTAGCAGATGATGAAAAGAGGGCATTCCAGGCAGAGGAGAGCATATGCAAAGGCCTGGCAGGATGAAGCAGCAGGTCATGTTTCAGGAAAAGCAACTGGTTCTCTATGGCTAAACAGGGGCATCAGCATAGACGCAGTAAGACAGGAGGTCAGAGAACAAAGAGAAAGATTTACCTTATAGGCAATGAGGAGCCACTGCAGGATTTTAAGCAGAGACAGATAAGATGTTCCAATTTGTATTTTTAGAAAAATCATTCTAGCAATAGTGTACAGAAGATAACATAAAGCTTTTTTGGCAGGGGGAGGGAAATCTGTCAAAATATCTATTTTCCCTATTAGATCTTGAGCTCCTTGATGTCAAGTACTATATCTCTTACATTTTTATCTTCCCGGTGCCTAACACATTCATTCATCAAGCAATAAGAGAGAGGCTTCATGATGTTTGTGCTGGAGTGTGGGTCTAAGAGTCAGGGGAACTGAGCTTTGGACCAGGCTTTGCCCCAGCCCCTGTGAGCCATCAACAAGTCACTCTCTGCTTCAGTTTCTTCATCTATAAAATGGTGGTTTATTCAAGATCATCTTTCAGTTCTCTTTTGCTCTAACATTCTGTAATTCTATAAGGGAGTTTCCTTTCTTCAAAGTTTGCAGTCAATATTTGGTAATGCAAAAAACAAATCTGTCTCCAGCTTATAGAGGTGAGTGTCAAGAGCTTAGTGCACCATGAAGCACAAGTTGACCCAAAGGTTATATAAACCATTCTCTGAATAGTGAGCTCTGATTCTGGTTAAACTATTCACACGGTAAAAGGATGGGTTCTTCCTGCTGAAGGGGTATAGAATTTTCTCTTCAAATGTTTATTCCTTTTTTAAGGAAAATACACAGAACTTAGGTTACTGTTACTATAAGCCTTTAAGTGATAAGACAAATACATTTTGAAAATATTAGAAGCTTGAGAGACCCATCAGTTTTATCCATCTTGAATTAGTTAGTTCTCTACTTATCAGCTCAGCAGAATACACAGAGTTCTATCAGGTTCTCCATGGTCCTTTCATAATTTTAATACATCTTTGACTTGGTAGAATATCCTCTGACATTGCTGCTTCATCAGTTTAATACTGACCTGATTACCAGAATTTAAATTTCAGGATCTCTAGCAACAAAGTTAATATGTATTGACTGCACCAGCGAAGGCTTTTCTTAGCCTTCATACTATTTGATATTTATCTTCACAAGCTATAACCTTCAACTCTCTTCAACTTTCTTTTTTGGCTGATGATGTGATTTTACTATCTTTTACCTAGAGGTTTTTCTTAGTTTAAAACAAGCTTCTTCAGTGTACTTCTCTACTATGGTCTTTCTCCATTGATACTGGAATGTAATTATTTAAATTTAATTTATTGGAGATATTGCTTTTAAATTTTATAATGTAATGTCTTATGAGGCTTTTCCTAGGAAATAATTTACTCTCTAGTACTGAGCTCAAATATATAAATTATCTAATTTCTTAATATACTATCCATTCATTAAACAAAATTCTCATTTTGACCACATTCTCATAATAAACAATGTGCCTGGATTTCTTTTTACTGTAAAACAGCTGATAAATTTGTTCCAGGGCATAATTTTACAGTGTGGCTTGTAAACCAGCCACAGTAATTTGAAGATGCTTCAACTGAGTTGTGCCTCCTTTATAGCAAACATTTAGACCAGGAAAGGAGGTTTGTTTATTAGATTGGTGGACACAAAGAGAAAGACAGTGGTGACACCACCCTTCCCTATTCTCTCACAGACATTCTCATGTCAGGTGGGCGAGTGTGGCCTGTGATGCTAGTAATCCCTTGGGCTTTGACTTAGCTGAGTGTGGACCATGTTTTCAGTTGCTTGGCTCGTTCTTAGAGAATAAGCCAGCGGAGTGGATTTGGGGCTCAGAATATCATCCAAACAAACAATATGTGTGGTGCAGCAATTCCACCTCCAGAGAGGGGCTCGCCTTCTTACAGTACTCCTTTCTTGACCCCCTCAGCCCTCCTGTACATGGGAAGAAGCAGGTCTGTCCCTGACTGGTCCATCTCCCTGAGGCTGTCATTTCAGAAAGGGCTTATTTTCATTGGCTCATTTACCCCTAAACCCATGAAGAGCATCTAATTTTCATTTGTTGAACTACATATGAAATATACTTGGGGGTATAGGATTAATAATCTTGAGGAACCACAAACGTCTCCTGGCCAGGTCACCAAGCCCCGATGAAAGTTCTAAAATTCACGGCATATTTTGAACCAAAACGCACTGTCTGAAACTTAAACAGTTTAGAGTATAACTTTAGCTTCTCTTTTATCTCATGAAGAAGTTCAAAATAATGTTCTCTAGGAAAATCCCCAGTATACAGGCTGTACTTGCTTTTCCTTTCCTTATCACCAGCATGAGATTTTTAAATAGTTTTTAAAATATCCTATGCAAGGACTAATAATGGGAAGGAGAAATGTTGTCGCTCCAGGTGAGTTTCTCCTCCGTATCACAGTCCTAGCAGAAGCTGGAGAAAATAGCATGATAAGAGTTACTAAAATGCTAAAAATCATAAATTAACAAATAATAAGTCTGAATTCTTTCCCATCCACTTCTTTTTCCTGGTTTTTCCTTAAAGGTATCAGATGTGAAAAGGCTAGTCTTATATCAAACCTGGGAGAAATGAGAGGGAATTCTGTACTGACAAGAAAAATAGCAAATAAGAAAAATGAAAGGTACTTTTTGTTATAAAGAAAGATTTTAATGCATATAAATAAGCAAATTTATAATCTTTTTCATTAGTATACAGATTGCCTTCACATACTGGCAACTGAAACCTGTTCAAAACAAGGTTCTGGTTATGGAGAACAAACTAGTGGTTACCAGTGGGGAGAGGGAAGCAGGGACGGGGCATGATAGGGGTAGGGGATTACGAGCTACAAACTACTATGTATAAAATAAAATAAAATAAAATACAATAAAATAAAAATAGATAAGCTACAAGGATATATTTTATAGCACAGGGAATATAGCCAATATTTTATAATAACTTTTAATCTATAAAAATATGAATCACTATGTTGTACACCTGAAACTAATATAATATTGTAAATCAACTATACTTCAATAAAAACAAAAACAAAGTTCTGAGATGCTGGCCCAACTCATGAAAGAATGGCCTTCTACCATTTGTCCTCACAAAAGTAACTCTACACTCATTTTGTTTCTTAAAAATTTACTATCCAAACAACTACCTCTTGTGGAAAAGAAAGCAACAAAAGATGGTTTAAAAAGCTAAGCGTGTTGGGACGAAGTGAGAGTAGCATCGATGTATATACACTACCGAATATAAAATAGTTGGCTTGTGGGAAGCAGCCTCATAGCACAGGGAGATCAGCTGGGTGCTTTGTGACCACCTAGAGGGGTGACATAGGGAGGGTGGGAGGGAGGCTCAAGAGAGAGGGGATAAGGGGACATGTGTATGCATATGGCTTATTTTCTTTGTTGTACAACAGAAACTAACACAGTATTGTGAAGCAATTATACTCCAATAAAGCTCTATTAAAAAAAAAACAGCATTTTGCTTTTAGAAACAAAGTTAACAAATTTCAAAGGGTAATAGGTACTCATCCAACAAATGGATGCCAAACATTTAAACATCTAAGAGTTGTTTTAATAAACCATTTACTTGGAGATGCATACTGGGAAAACTAAATCTGCAGAGCTAGGGTAGTATGGTGGCTGCCAGTGTGGCCTCAGGAATCAGACTGGGCAGGAATCCTGACTGCCACTCACTAGCTGTGAGATCTTGGACAAGTTACTTACTCTCTGTGCCTCAATTTCCTCCTAGGTAGAACTGAGTTTAATGAGATTTGAATGAGTTAATACATGTAAAATGATTAGAAAAGTGCCCGGCATAGATTAGGGCCTTAATAAATGTTAAGATTGAATTACACTGATTGATTCTGCTTTAAAATTCTTTGTAGGAATGAATGGCCTAAATTTTTAAGGGGGTATAGGTCTAAGACTGAAATAACACAGACCACAGATCTAGAAACTTTTAGAAGAAGCTCCTAAAATCTGTCTCCTGGAATCCTCATTGTTTACAAAAGCAGAGATTAAAATCTTTTCAGTTAGAACCCATACCTATAATCATATATCCATAATTAAATATGGTTTTAAAGGGAACTTTCATTTTGGCTCCTTCTCTTGTTTCTTCTACTATTCTTTTCCCCTTTTTGTACTGGTATAAAAATTTTTTTCAATTAATATAATTTGAGTTCCAGTTATAGAAAAGACAGTGGGCTACAGGCTGTATAGGAGTCTGCAGTCTGTATAGGAGAGAGAGAGAGAGAGAGTTTTAAATGGACTATTATAGAAATCTTACAAGTATGTACAACACTGTTACTAGGGAAAACACATTCCACAAAGGCAAAAAATTGTTTGAGTGTTCCTCTCCATTCTATTTAATAAGTCAAGAAACTAGGGTTGTTGATTACACCAGCTCTGTTTCTTCAGTTCCCTTCTAGTAACTAAGAGGAATACTCTTACCATGGAAAATAGGAGTAATCTCATAGGCCCACTTGCAGGCTGAGTGAAAGGGGGCAAACACCCTAACTTGGGAAGTTCATAGCCAGGTTGCCCTTATGAGCTAAGTGGTTACCAAATGTAGTACCTAAAGGGTTTGGGGGGGATCATCGCTCCAGATTATCCGCACACTGACCTCTACCCTTGCAGTGATTTAAAATCCCTACACTCTACTGTGGCTTTCCCCTGTGATTTATGGTTTGGCCATATAATAAAGGGGTGATGGATCATGCCCTTTCCCCTGTTTGCTGCTGCTTCTATTAAGTGATTTGAACTATACTTGTTTTAAGTGATTATTAAGCCCAGTAATTTAGGCACACTGCTGCATTTAGGACTGAAAATCAAAAGTCCCTCCCCTGCCCCCCGCAAAAAATGTCATAACTGTATATCTAGAAATTACTTAAAGAAAGCATAAAGTAGTTAACTTGCTTATCAAACATAAATAAATAATATCAAGTTGAGCATAGAAAATAAACACAAATTCCCAGGACAATATAAGTATTATATCAGCCAGACTGTGCTGTCCCCAACCTGATCTCTCTGCCCAAGCCACTGTCTACCTCTTGCAGATGCAGCCCTGCCCAGTCCTTGTGCCAGTGAGAGCCAGACATCATTCCAATTCTTTCTCCAGAAGAGAGGGGAGAAATCAGGAAATAGTGTATTAGGAGCTTGATTCCCAGCACCTAGCCCAGTGCCTGGCACAGTGCCTGGCATATAAAGTGCACTCAGTAAATATTGACTGATTGAACAAATACACTGCCAACCCCCAGAGCCAGTATCCAGTGTGACTTGGGATGGATTTTGCCTTTTGATGCTTCTTGTACATATTATTTCTCAGTTTCCCTACCTGCCTCTCACCATGTGTGACTGACCATCCTTGCTGGCCCTTCTGGTCCAGTCATCTGCCCCTGGTTCCCCTTCCAAAACCCCTGGAAGGATCATAGCATATTCTGCAACACCAGCTGATGGACCAGGGGTGAGGGGGAAGGTGAAGTGGCCTGACCTTGTTACCTGGGTCCTACAGTTCCTTTTCCCTAAGCTAAGGCCTGTTTCAAGACCTCTTATGTTGCCCAGGAACCTCATGATTAATAACCCCTCATCATACTGTTAAGACTCCCCTCTCCCCAAGGCTTTGCACTGCTTCCTGACTCATTCCTTGGACACTCTTGTCAGAATCTTCTCCATGTTAAGACACAACTTTGACTCTTTTTGCCATAAGGTCTTTTACTCTCATCTGTTTTGCAGTTAAAATCCAATTATGAAATCCACATTAACTTTACTATAAATATGCTCAAAGCTGCAAGGGCTTACATTTACTTGATCTGTTTCTTTCTTTTTTTCTTCCTGAAACAAATTGAAGTTACCTCCCTCTTAGAGGAAATCCCCCTTTCCTCGTTTGATTTTTACGGGCTACTTCTAGCAGTGCATTGAATTCTGTCTCCCATGTTTCTAATCAATCTTCACAGCTTCTTTCCTTTCCATCTCTTTTTTTTCCGTTCCCATTTCTACCGTATCAGTTAAGCCTTTTGTTAGCTCTTGCCTCTGCTTCAGCAATACCTCCTACACGGTCTTCATACTTACTATACTAGTTTATTCTGGCCTTGGCCCTTATTATCTGTGGGGCCTGGGCAAGTTGCTTTTGCTCTAATCCCCAATTTCCTCATCTGTAAAATAGGCATATTATAGTATGTACCTTATAGGGTTATTATAAATGAAAGCACATATTCTAGGTTCCTCTAGGCTATAAATCCAGATGCTAATTAAAATCTTAATGGTTCTCATCCTTACCCAAATTTGGGGGAAACTTACAAAATGGATGAACTCAGTGACTATTTATTGAATACTCTGTGCCAGTCACTGAGCTAGACTCTGGGGACACAGCAATAAACACATAGACCTGGATGCTACTTTCATGAGTTTACATTCTGGAGTAGGAAAAAGACAATTTTTAAAAAAGAAGAAATAAGAAAAACTATGGTATGTGAAATGGTGATAAATGCTGTGGAGAAAAAGTTGGGGTGGGTGGTACTGGGGAGGTGGGGTGCCAAGGGTATTGGGTTTTATACAGGGTGTGAAGGTGTTGTTTGCACAGCACAAAAGATGGGAAAGGTATTGTTGAATCATTAGTGAGCAGCTCTTACCTGGGTTCTTGAATCAGTTATGCCATCATTTGTTGTCACAGTTAGCTTCACCTAACGCCATGACGCTGGCTCTGACAGCACCACGGTGAGCTAGAAGCCCACACCCATGCCTCATTTGGAGCCTTGCATTGTTCCCCTAGTCAACAATGCTTTTGAAAAACAGGAAGTAAGAGAGTCCATTTTTTTCAGCATTAATGCTCAAGGTAAAATGTTACCGAACTAACTGAAGTCTGCTACCGTTACCTTGCTGCAAATTAAAGAAAAACTTTTTCTGCCACCACAGCTGGCCCCGTGGTGCTAGTTTTGTGGGAAATTTAGGGCTGGATAGCCCCTGTGATGCCTGTCAGCATCCTCTCTCAAAGTGAGAAAGGAAAGACTCTTTTCCCGGATGCTACACTCAGTTACCCACCGGGTGATAGGCCCTAGGGCATTTCAGAGTTTCACAAAATGGCTCTTTCTGTTACACAGAGGCCATTCTTTGTTTTCTTCCGGAAAGAAACACACGAGGAAGCTGAGTTAGGCCCTGCCACATAACAGCCAGACTGGCCATGGCCTTGCAGGACTAACGCCCAGCCTTACCATTGCAGACTCCTTCCTCAACAGGCTGTGCTTTCCCTGGGGGCCCCACTATACCTGCCAGCCATGTCTACCTCTGGAACTACCCCCAGACATGGCTATGCACAAGCAAAACCCTCCTAAAGCCAGAATTTGAGTTTTCCCCCAACAAATTCTTAGCCCCCTTGTAAATCAGTGGATGCTAATTATTGCTTGAGGGGAGGAGATATTGTCTTACTCCATGTCACAGACATATCTGTCGTAATTCTGGCCCAGCTGGGACTTTATATCACACAGTAAATAGAAACACTATTTATAAAGTGACTAGAACAATTCTTCTGTTTAGTAGGTACTCAAAAATGAGTAACTATCATAATTATGTAGGTAGTTGAATTATGGGGAATTATACATTTATTGCTTATAATTTTTATTTTTTCAAAATGTTGGACAAAATTATGTATTATACAATCAGAGCAAACTCTTAAAGTTAAAAAAAAAAACACAAATCTTGACATGTAGATGTTTCCTTCCCCTCCTTTTCATCTAAACTTCTCAGAAGTGTAGTCTATACTCACTATTTCCACTTCCTCAACCTGCTTCTATCTGGTTTCTACCCCAATCATTCCTCTAAAATTTCTCTCACTGAAGCCACCAACTATTTCTTAATGTCATGCCCTCAGGAATATGTTGGTGGGCTGGGAAGGGAAGGCACCCTCAGGCAAATGATAACTTGAAGCAGGGTGAATCTGAGTAGAAAGGAGGGGGCAAGGGCGCAAGATGTGAGGCCATTTCATCCAAGTTGAAAGCATGATCCAGAACCAAAGCTGAATCCAAACACTTACCTTGTCCAAGAGTCACGCAGTCTAGTTAGAAGCCAACTCACCTAAGTAGAAGAGAGTCCAGAAAGAGCCAACTGCAAACAGGTAAGAAGCTGACAAACCAAGGTAGTCCCAGAAGAAAGAGTGCAGAGATGGCAGGCCAAGAGGAATTCCAAACTCAGCAAGTTACCAGCTGCATTTACCTGGGCATTCCTGGGAATGCCTGGTGAAAAGTTCTAACTTACAAAGTCACTTTTCAGAGATGAGAGATGGGCTCCCAGGAGCACTCCTATACTGGATATGTCAACAAAGTGCCTGCCACACCCAACTTCCTCTTCAAGATGAAACTGCCCCACCCACAGCCCCCTGCTCTGAGAAGCAGAGCTAGATTGTTCTTTACCCAGGGATGGCTCCTGATTGGACCAGGAATTGGGCCCTGACATTAGAGATGCCCCTCCAAAAACCAGGGCTTGAATGGAAGAGGTGAGTTTGGTCAATCAGATTCTCTCCTTCTGGGATTTGAACTGGGAAACATGGAGATAATGGGGCAGTTAGCCATGAAAACTGGAGTTGAAAGGATGCCATACAATGGAGTGGTGGCCATGGAGGGTCATACTAAAGCCACTACTTTACTACTCTACTAAAAACCACTTTCCTGCCACCCAGATTTACTAGGGTTCCTGTGTTCTTCATTGGGTCAACCCCAAATTCCTGTATTCTGTGCTAATATTTGTTAGTCACCTACTACTAGCTAGGCATGGTTCTAGGTGTTTGGGATCCATTAGTGAATGAAACAGGGAAGTAGTAGTTATAACAAACCCTTCATTACTTTGAGTAGGGTCTCTGTTTCTAAGGGCCAAATTAAAACAATTCCTCATGCCCTCACTCTTTCCCGTGGTCCAGTTGGTGAGGTCAGTCACAGTGTCATAATGAGTCTACTTCCTCTTGGGAATACAGTTCATGTTTATTCCCCCTCCTCTTTGGGGTTGTGGCTGGAGATTTAGGAGTAGAGAAAAGAATAGAAGGAGCTGGGAGATTGGACATGGAGGAAGTTAGCTGATATATGACAATGACAGCAAGGTGGCTGAATGCCCAGGCTTTAAATTAACTGGGGTTTGAAATTTGGCTCTACCACTTACTCATTATGTGATCTTTGGCAAGTCAGTTTTCTCAGCTATAAATTAGAGGTAAAATAGTATCCCCTTTATGGCATTGTTGTGAGGATTAAGTGAGAAAATATATGCCAAGCATGTAGCACACTACCTGACCCATAGTGAGTGCTCAGGAAATGATAGATCTCTTTGCTGGTGGTGTTATTATTATCAGCAATCCTTAGCTTTCATATTAGATAGGTAGAATAAATGTGTTAGGGGAGAATGAGATGGTATCCCATACTCAATCTTCCTCTCTGAAGGCTGCTGCTAGCAAAAACTTGGTATACTCATCAAAATTCCTTCAAGTTGGTGCATACCTTCCCAGGTACTCTTTAGCTGCAGGAGTATCGATAGTGCAAGGAAGAGGAGGTGCAAGAAAATGATAAGGATGCAAAATATTGTTGCACAGAAAAGTAATTCTGAAGAGAGGGAAACAATAAATTCTGAAAGCAAATTCTGTGGCAGTGACACTAGACAGAGCAGTCAATTGTGTGTGTGCAGTAGAAGAATGCAGGTATTCCTTAAGCACTACTCTTGTCACCCATTTAGGGGTAGCAGGCAGGTGGATGTGGACCTGATAGGCCCAAGGGCTCTGGTTGGAAAGCAGTGCTTTGACAGACCATGGAAATAGAAACTCTCTTTTACCCGTCAGGGTGTAAGGGGCTGGAGTGGATAAAGGAGCAATGCAGGGAGGGAAGCATGCCTTCTTTATAAAGCTGTCACTGCCAGGACAGAGTAATGATTGGGCAAGAGAGGCAGACCGGAGATGGGAGTCCCATAGGTGGAGTCCTGGAGGTGTGTGAGGATCAGAAGGAGTCACAGCTACTCTTTAGGAAACCCAGGTAATATCTGCTTGAGGTCCAGGTCTTGTGGTAGTGTACCAGAACACATCATAGGCCACAGATTGTGTTTTGATAGAGGAGCAGATGGGTGGCTGAGCTGAGGCTACATTCAGGTCTTCCTGGCAGGATGTGCACCACCCTACTCTTATAGACGTCTTCCTAGTATTTCATACCTCTCTGAGTTGCACCCAAAAGGCTATGGATCTGGATTAGGAATACATGTATATGAATACATGTATATGACTGAAAGATAATTTGGGCTGAAGGACTGTGAAATATTCAAGTCAGACTCTTCCAAGGTTGATGGCCTCTGCTGCCCCTTGTATTCAGGCTTACAACCTAGACCATCTGCCCTGTGGTTCTGTTGCTGGGTGTGTAGCTGATGGAGCACCCAAGGCTCATAAAATAAGGCAAGCCACCTTGCATAGCATGAGCTAAGCTTCCAGGTTTGTAGTGGATGCTTCAGGCTACTGCAGACTGAGCTCACTATCATGCATTAGACCCTCTAGGCCTTGAAGACATCTTCACAGCAAGCCATTCTCCTTCCCAAATGGGGATAATGGAGGACAGAACAGGGTCCTCCTTGGTCAGGAGCACCAGTGTCAGCAGCACCAGTCCCAACAGTGTTAGGTTGAACCAAGCTGGGTCCAGGCTACCTAAAGTTGGCACAAAGGTTAAGAGGACAGATTCTGGAGCTAGACTGCCCACATTTGAATCCCAGTTTTTACTTCTTAGCAACTTTTTAACCTGTGTGACCTTAGAGGAATTACTTAATCTCTCTATCTCAGTTTCCTCATCTGTAAAACAGCAGTGGTAACAGCATATACCTCATAGGGTTATTATAAGCATTGAATTTATTAATACAGGCAAAGTCCTGTATTAATAAATTCAATGTAGAAGAGTTTCTGGCACATAGTAAGTGCCAGCTAGTGCTATAATGGGGCAAAGGTGAAGGGAGTCTTGATCTGCATGAAAAATATTGTCCAGCTCAGCACATCAGGCCAACTTCCCTCTCTTTTTAGGAAGTCATTACTAGGTCAGTTGCACAGAAAAGAACAAAATGCTATCAAGCCGAATTTGGAATGTCTATGTCAACTGACCAGGGGCCTCTCACTCTAGAATCATAGACACCTGGCTACACCAAACTGGAGTTGTCTGGAGATGGTTTTGGAGGTGCTGATGCTTCAGGTAATTCAGGATTGCCGGACTGAAGAATTATATGAGGCATAGTTGGACAGGGTATGTGTGGAGGTGTTCAAGTGTACGTTAGGACATTGTCCAGGAAATGCAAAAACCATCCCCTGGACAGTCATGCAGGATACTGATCATTTGGTGCTGCCACAGATCAAGGATATCATGGTCTCTGTCTAGACACTTCTAAAAAGCCATCTTTCCCTCTTTGTCTTCCAAATGCAGCTGAGGGAAGGCAAACAAGGTTCTAGGCACTCAGGAGGTGTAATTTCATGGATTCCCTGGAACTGCCCCAGGAGCATAGGAACCCAGACAGGATCAAGACCCCAATAATCATAGCAGAGGCCCAGTTCTCTGATTTTATTCTTCACAAAGTGCCCCAGTGCCTTCCTGGGAGAAGTGGAGACCAATGGATCCCAAGGCCTGTGAATCCCTACTGAGTCTCAGGTAATGGGGGATAGGACAATCCCATAGGATTGTCCAGTAAAATACAGGACACCTAGTTGAATTTGAATTTCAGATAAATAATGAATAATTTCTTAGTATAAGTATATCCCAAATGTTGTATAGCACATACTAAAAAAGTATTTGTTGTTTATCTGAAATTCAAGTTTAACTGGGTGTCCTGTATTTTTATTCAGAAAATCTGGTAACCCTTGCTGGGGGGTTGTGGTCATAGAAAGGTGATGGATGTGTGCAGCATCCAACTGAACACAAAAAGCAGAGATGCTGGAGGATCCTAGAGCCCTTACCTCAGAGGGCACCCATAATACTGGTTCATTCAGTTCAAGCTGCTGCGAGTAGAGGAGATCTGGATACTCATCCACTCTAACGGTGAAGTTGGGCACTCCATGGACAAAGGGCTCTTACCAGTCAGTCATGGCTATGAAAAAATCCCAGTGGTGCCCACAGTGTAGCCTTCCCAGCTGTAGTTGAACAGCTGTTCAGCATCCTGCTTTCCCAGCAGACATGAAAAGTCCCATTTACATTAATGTCCTCTTGTCCCAAATATAACTGTCATAGCTCCATAAACTGCTGGAGCTGGATTAAAAAGCATGGCAACTGGGAGGGCTCACCTGAAGACTGAGAGGCTGCTCTGACAAAAGGCATTGTAAGGCTTGGCAAGGTCTGACCAGCAACCTGTGATCTCAAAGCCAGCAGCCCTACTGTCAGTAATTTGCCACATCATACAGCAGCCACCATCTGAAACCACACTCCTCATTTCAATTCTGGAAGCTGAGTTGCAGAGAATTAGCAGGAGACACAGCCCTGTGGATTGAGGGACAGTGTCCGACCTTACTCCCTCAAGTTGGGAGTAGGTAGTAACCAAGAGTAGGCATGTGGTGTAAGGATGGGTTTCCTAAGCAGAGAAAACAGGCCAGAACCTCAGACATGTACACACAGGTACAGAGTCCAAGAGCCGGGTCACCAAAACCCAGAAACATAGACCTACTCAAACAGGTCAAAAAGTCAAGGCAATCTCTGGAGGCAGAATTCAAAGAGAATGAGCCAGCAACATGTTGGTGTTTACAATGTCAGCATGTGACCAGCCACCTACAGTTGATATTTTACTCCTGGGGTTCTGGGTGGGGAATATAGCCGGTTATGGATGCTTCTGTGAGGATATAGGTATTTTCAGGGACTAGACCTAGCTGCCAACACCCATGGACCTTTCCCAGCCCTGCTCTTCAAGTACTCTGCAGTCACTGCCTCTGTTAGACACTCTCTTTTCATTGTCACTCTCTACACACTTGGCTTCTGAGACTTTGCACTCTTCTGGTTTCCTCCTACTTGTTCCTTCTCTGTCTTCTTTAAGGGATCTTCTTCCTGATCCTTGAATATTCATATTCCTCAGAGTCCTACCCTTGACCCACTGTTCTTATCTTCTCTCTCTTTCTGTAGTGCCTGGATGTTCTCATTTGCTGTCATGGTTCCAACTAAGAGCATACTTCATTGAAATGTGGGTTGTGGAGGCAAAGCACTTGGGTCCTTTTTTGCAAATTCCTAGCTGTGAGACAGGCGAAGTTTTGTTTGCTTTTTAAAGCTTCTTTAGATTTCATGCCCTTATCTACACAGTAAGGATAAACAACACAGACCAGGGATATGATGAGAATTAAGTAAGAAAATGTATGTAAATTGCTTCTCACAGTGCCTGACATAGTAAGTGCTCAATAAATATAATCATAATAGCTGTCACTTATGACTACTTATATGTGATTGAATCTCAGATCTTTGCCTCTAGCTCAGTACTCTCTTGGGAGCCACACTCATATAGTCATCTGTCTACTGAATATTTCTACATGGATGTTCCAAAGACACCTCATGTTCATTGGGTCAAAAATAAAACTTGCCCCCCCAAAAAAGGAGGAGAGGGTGAAAGAATCAATAAAGTGGGTTTTCAGGGGACAGCTATAAGGAGCAATAAAATTGTCTTCTCAATCTAAAACAAAAACAAACTTGCCCTTTCTCCTTCTAAACCTCCTCTCCTTCTCTGTTCTCTATCTCAGTTGTTGGCATTATCACTCATCAGTCCTGGAGTCCTAGAAGTCATCTTTGACTCTTGTCTTTTCCTTGACGTTTGTCATCCACCTCTGCTCCTCAACAAATCAATCACTAGAATCTGACAACTTTGCCTCTTCAACTCTTTCACTTTATGTTCTTCCCCCATTTCTTGCTAAAAACTTCTTGAAAATGTAGTGATTCAAGGCCAAGGCCCTGGCTCTGAGGAAGTTCATGACTTTGGTGACAAAGACAGAGTCCTGTGGTAGATTATATTATTGTTCAGAATATTCACTACCCCTGCCTGTGAGGCCTGTAGGAAGAATATACATCTCTGTCCCATTGACATCTGGCTTGGCTATTGACTTGAGTTGGCCAATGGAATGTCAACGCAAGAAACAAATTGGCAAATGGAACATGTGCCACTTCTGAGCAATTATGAGCAGAAGCTATAAGAGTTATCATGTTGTTCCACCATCATTCTTTCCTCCTGCTATGATACCATCATGTCCCAAATAGGGCGTGCTCCTTTAGTCTAAATGATGAATGAACAGATGAAACAGGGCTGCAACCAATACATGATGAACACACGATATGAACAAGAAATAAATCTTTTTTTGTGGTTAGGATATTGGGATCATTTGTTATTGCATCATAACCTAGCCTAAACTGACTGATACAACTCCTTTCAGGATTATTTATTGAGTATTTTAAGCTAATGCACAAAGATATGGAAATCAGTGAGTCACAGTGACGTGAGGCATAGTGTTCTCCAACAAAGTAAGAAAGCTGGATGTCTGCCAAACATCAGAAATACTTCACATATGAAGATTCTTCTTCTGGTCAAAGTTCTGTTTGGCAAAGTAAATTTTTACCATTTTGAAGATGTAGTAGCTATAGGACTTTCCAAAAGAGGCCAACAAAATCAGACTTAAAAAAAAACTATGGGGCTTCCCTGGTAGTGCAGTGGTTGAGAGTCCGCCTGCCGATGCAGGGGACACGGGTTCGTGTCCCGGTCCAGGAAGATCCCACATGTTGCGGAGCGGCTGGGCCCATGAGCCATGGCCGCCGAGCCTGCACGTACACGTCCAGAGCCTGTGCTCCGCAACGGGAGAGGCCACAACAGTGAGAGGCCCGCATACCGCAAAAAAAAAAAACCCAAAAAACCAACTCTGTTTGCTGTATGCATAATGGGAAGGGAGACAAAAGAAGAGCTGACTGAACTGAGAGATATCAGGGATTCACAGAACTGCATGTTAAAAGGAAATGGCATTGCTGTGAGTTTATTTATGACCTATTTCAACATATTGGAAGAAATGTCAGCAATTTGGAGGATGGTAACATAATTTGACAGAAAAAGAGCTTCAGTTTTCTAACTCTACCACAAACCCCAAATCGGCTTGACCATTTCTAGGGCACACATCTTTGCTTGGCAACAACAACAGTAACAACAGCAATAGTAATAACAAATATTGCGTAGATTGAACTGTGTCAGCATATCAAGAGATGTTAAAGAGAGCATACTTTGTTGTTCTATGTGACAAATTTGTGTATTAACAGGGCTCTTCGAGACTAAAGTAGTCTTACTAAATATCAATATTTAGTATTTAGTCAATAATAAATACTCAATATTAAAGCAATTTCTAAACCTCAGCATATTGACACTGGGGCCAGATAATTCTTTGATGCAGGGACAGTTGTGTGCATTATAGGATGTTTAGCAGCGTCCCTGGCCTTACCCATTAGATGCCAGTAGCACTCCGACATCTGTGACAACCAAAAGTGTCTCTTGACATTGCCAAATGTTCCCGAAGTGTCTTCCTGTTCTAAAGGAATGACGCTGGTGGTGGTAAATGAGAAACCATGGCATACTAAACTGAAAATACTTCCTAGTAGACAGGCCTTTGGTTTATCTAATTAGTTCAGGCAGTTAGCTCTTCACTTTGCTTATAAGCCAAGCTACACCTGACCCAATACCTTATAACAGCTATTGATTGAGTACCTTATTGTAGGCAGTAATCATAATTTGCATAGTCAGTATAACATGGAGATTAAGCACTTGGCTTTGGTGTCAGACAGCCTGGGTGAGAATCCTGGCTCTGCTATTTGTTTGCTGTGTGACCTGGGGTAAGTCTCTTTACCTCTACCATTGTTTCCTCATCTATGAAGTGAAATAACATAGCACATATGAACTAACCTAGGGCTGTTGTGAGAATTCAGTGAGTCAGTGCACACGAGGTGCTTAGAACTGAGCTGACGTTACGGAAAATAGTCAGTAGATGTTTACTGTTATTCTTAATCCTTACAGAAGCCTCCACAACTTAAGCAACATCATCCCCATTTTGTACATGTGGAAGCGAATATTCAAGAAAATCAAATCCAAAATCACACAGCTGCTAAATTACTTGGCTGTCAAGAAGGGGAATCAGGATTCAAACTCCAAGACTGAAGTGTTTCTCACTACACCCCAGGCTGGGTGGAAGACAGGTTAAACCCAGGAGGAGTTTTCTTTCAGAGATAAAAATTGGAACTTGTCCACTTGGCTGCTTGTGTGTGCGCATGGTAATGGAAAGACCCACCAAACAGGCCGTGAAAAAACGGCTTTTACCACTGACTAGCTGTGAGAACTTGGGCAAGTCTCTCAAACATCCTGAGGCTGTTTACTCATCTGCAAAATGGACACAAAAACACCTGCTCTGTGTTCTTCACGGGTGGTGGTCAGAGTGATGTGAGAAAAAGTATGCAGCAGAGTACTGTAAAACTGTCAAGTGCT
This sequence comes from Hyperoodon ampullatus, assembly GCF_949752795.1. Lineage (NCBI taxonomy): Eukaryota > Metazoa > Chordata > Mammalia > Artiodactyla > Ziphiidae > Hyperoodon > Hyperoodon ampullatus. The sequence continues at coordinate 107,236,230 of NC_136915.1, forward strand.
CGACGGCTGTCGGGCTGGATTTGTGCCATGGGGTAGGCACACCTGAGACCTGCCTTTCCTTGGTCCCGTCCAGCAGCTCCGCCAAAGCGAGTTTTTCGGCCTCCCCCCACCGCGGTCATTGGGCCTCAGCCACAGCAGACGGCCCTGGAGGCCCTGTGGTCCCCCATCCCCCAGTGGACAGAGGTTGGCCCTTCTCCGCCTGGTTCCAGGGTGGGCAATCTGCATGCAATGTGGATGCAGCAGCTGCTGCTTATCTGTAGTTAGTCAGCAACCCAGACAGATGAGGTGTCCGTGGCGACCTTCCTGCCTCAGTGAGTGTGGGAACTCGGGGCTTCCCAGGGCCGAGGGGTGGGAATGTAAACGAAATGGTCCCTGCTGAAGGCTGGCCTCGCGTCCTCCCCCTGCTGCGCTAAGGAGGCATGAGAGATGTGGAGGCTTCTGCACCAGAGTGCAGAGGGGAAAAAGCCAGGGCTTTAGGGTGCCAAGGTTGCTCTACCTCCTGGCCCGATCCTGACTCCCCCAGAGATGGACACTTCCTGTCAAAAGTCCCACTACTGCCACTGTTTGCTGTCAACAAGGCAGAGTCAGAAATACCTCACCCTGGTGGAAACTCTCCTTCCCTCCCTCTTCCCCTCTGTATTCTGTAGGCAGTCATCTGTAGAGAGCAGGAGTCCTGACCTCTTTCTAGCAAAAGGCAGCCAACAAGAGGCTGAGAAATGTCTTGTTCTCAGCCCCCTTTCATTCATCAGCCGAAGATTGGGCCTAGGATGGGCTCTTCCCATGTTTGTTACTCTTTATTTTGATTTGCTGCTCCATGCCTTTCTTGTATGTTGGAGTCTTTCCTTCAGTTCCTTCCAGTTGCCCAGTCTACATTTCCTCACTTCTCCAATAGAGGAGTGTATCTGTGGCTCAGAGTGTATCTGTGGCAAAATGGTAAAACATTTTAAGTTCTGGTCGGTGTCTTCTCACTTTTTTCTTAATCTTCTTCCTCTTCATCTTTCTATTGGCCAGCACCTGCTCTGCATTTAACAAATGTGCCAGACACCATAAGGGTGCTGGGGATACATCAGCCAGCAAGCAGGATAAAGTTGATGATTTTTCACTGCTTACATTCCAGCTGGGGAGAGATATTGGACAAGTATTCTCACAAGAAGGCATTCAGGGTGCTGTGGGTCCCTGTATCAGTAGGTGAAAACCTAGACCAGGCTCGGGAAGGCCTCCATGAAGAGCTGTTTGTGTTGAGCCTGGAAGCCTGGAGCATTATTCAGGTGAAAGATCCGGGAGAGGAGGGAAGGCAGGCGGGAAAGAGGACAATATATGTGAAGGTGATGAGGGAAGACAGCATTTGCAGAACCAAAAATGAATAGCACAGCCGCTTGTGGTACATGGCCTGGGCCTTGTCTCTCCCCCCACCACCCCTTGAGCAGTGCTTTATCTCTAAACACTTCTGGCTACTCACCCACCATAAAAACTGTCAGGAATGCTCTTCCTCTGAGGCTCTGCTTTTTTCCTTCCATGATTGAAGTGTCAACTGATAATTTCCTAAAATGGGCTTGGAGTCTGGAGACTTAGATTCTTAACTGAATTCCACCACTTAACTGTACAACCTGAACAAGTAACTTAGCCTCTCTGAGCTGTGGGTCCTCATCAGTAATATGGGCCAGTCATGTACTAATAGTAACATTTAATACTGTTTGCTCTGTGCCAGCCCCCAATACTAAGTAGTTGATTGCATTTAATCCTCACAAATTTCATCCTCATGAAGTAGATAATATTTTTATCCCTTTCTACCGTCTCAAAGGGAAGTCTGAGTGTGACACTAATCACGGGCATGCTCTGTAAACATTAAGGGTTAATGCAAAAATGACATAGTATTACCAAGGTGTTCACAAGTGCATGTGCAATGAATAAATTCATTTGTTAAATGCCATAACAGTTCTGGGCTATACATAATTAAATGAGGGTCAAAATCTTTTGTGTCTGCCTCCTAAGCAAACCAAACAAAAAGCAGTAGCAAGAATGAGGTGTTGTCATCACCAAAGAGCTAACTGCATGTACTGCCAAACCACTGAAGGGAGAATTCCACAGACGTGATCCCGAACCTCTGAAGTTTACAGTCTGATGACCACCACTGCCCGGAATACATATGTAGACAACAGAGTGAAAGCTCAGAATCAGCTCATGAAGAGACACTGAGGTTGTCAAACCTATTGCCCACCAAGGGTAAGGGCCTTTCAAGGAGGCTGAATGAGCTGGGAGAAATTCATAAGCTTATAGCAGAATTCAAGGTTGGAACTGAAGCCAGAAGGGTCTAAGTTTCTTGGTATTCTCCTTAGTACGTATCCCTCCACTTTTTATCACTTTATCGTAGCATTTTTCACTCCAAAGCCCAATTCTGGGAAATTATTTGTACATGATATATGCACTGTCATAATAATGACAAACTCTTAAATTGTCAGGTTCTGAAACCATGGATGTGCGTACAAAGTAATATGAATATATGTGTGTGCGCGTGCATGTGTTGATGAGCGTGGGCATTTGTGTGCTTGCTTGTGAGTGTGTGAGCATGGCTTCCTACACTTACACTCCTCCACTTGGCAAGAAGTGGCGCTGGCTGGCCCTGAAAGCAGCCAGTGTGGGAGGAGAACTGACATCAAAAACAAATGAGGTGAAAGAGGATAACGGTGGTTTGATACTCTCAGATCCACATGAAAAGCAATGAATAAGAAAGTCAATGAGCTGAAAATGACTTGAGTACAGGCACCTCCTTAGGATTATAACCCCTCTGAATGATTGTAATAAACATTTGCTTAAACTCCTTTAAAGTGCTTTGAAACTTTACTATCCATTTCTCCCATCAAAATATAGGTAGTCTATCTTGGAGGTTAAGAGTACATTCTGTGCTCGAGTCCAATGTCTTATTAGATTCTGCCACTTACTAGCTGAATGATATTGGGCAAGTCACAATTCTCTAAGCCTCTATTTCTTCACCTCTAACATGGGAAGAGTACCATCTACCTTGGGGAGTTCTTGTGAGGATAAAGGAAAGTAATATGTGGTGAGTGTTTTTGATGACATTTTATAGGTTACAAAACAGATGCGCAGAGAGGTTAACTTCCTCTTCTGGGGCCCCCCAGCTAGTTAGTGGCAGGGCTGGGGAAGCAGTCAGGCATCCCGTCTCTGGCCCAGGGCTCTTTCTACTCAACCACGTGGAGCACCAACCCCACACTGAAATAATTTTCAGGTCACAAGTGATTTTTCATGCATAACCTTTTTAGTTTGCACTTCTCTGCCAAATCCACACACTAGCAAGCTTGGAGCCCTGAAGGGAAGGGTTATGTAGGACCTTCTGGAAAATTAGTCTAGGTCTGAGGTGGCCGGAGGAGACCTAAAGAACTATATGTGAGAGAAGAAAAAAGACACCCTCTCACACTCCCTTCCATTGTGGACATGTAGATTATTTACTCTGTGGATTGATGTAATGCAATCTTTAATCCCATGTTGGCTACGCTCTACCACTTCCCGCCACCATCAGGGGGTGTGTGCTCAAGCAATGTAAACTCAGGAAAGTAATGCAAAACCAGGGAAATAAATCTGCTTTTTACACCTTTCACCCCACTTCAGCCTCCTCCTCTCTTTTTATTTCATCCTTCTCAAGCTTTAGAAAACCAGGGATAAATGCGTTTTCTATTATCTTTGCTCAACTCCCATTATGGAAATGATAGAAAGACAGCTGGACTAGGAGTCAGGAAGCCAGGGGTTTTAGTCCAGGGATGACATTGGTTAATCAGGCAAGTTAGATCAATTTTTCAGGCTTTGGTTCCTCATCTGTAAAATAAAAGGAAGAAACGAGTATTTACAGGGTGCCCACTCTTTGCCAAGTGCCTTCAATTGTGTCACTTTATTTAGTCCTTTTAAAAAACACTGCTTGATAAGAATTTTGATCTGCATTATGCAGATGAGAAAATAAAGGGGCAGTGAAGCTAAGTAAATTGCCCCAGGCCCAGGTGGCAAAGAGAATCTGAGCTGAAAATTGAACCTAGGACCATCTGATTCCAAATTTTATGCTTGTGCCAGTAATCCAATACAATCTGTGATGTTCCTTCCTATTCTAATATTATGCTCCTCTGTGAGCACAGTTAATCAATAGTTGTCTGAGTTTGTCGCAGTGAGTCATTCCTGCATGTCTTGAGGTCTTATTCTGAGTGGGCAGAGGACCTGAGGAGATTTACTACCGCCCTTATTTGATCAGCTGTATACCTTAATATTATAAGAAGTAGTTTTATCACCATCAATGGAAGTTTGATACTTACCTTCATCTTAAATGCTTCTCCCAATAAGGAAGACATTTCCTTAGAAGTCCTTCCCTTCCTTGGAAGCTTAATATTTATATAATTGACATTACCCTCAATTATTGAAGAGTGTTCATTAAGAAACCAAAGATATTTCACATTTATCTATTTAGACGCTTCTAACCCATATAGAATCAGGGGGTAGTATGAAGGGCACTGGATTCCTGAGATGGGGGAAGATGAGAATATTGGTGAGGAGCACAGGATGTGGAGGCCCCAGCTACTCACCATTGTATGGAGATCTGTCCTTCTCCCTCCTCTTCTCAGGTGCCTCTGAAGTTGGACTCAAAGAAGAACGTAACACATCCTAACTGTAACTTCACTGCATGATGGCTGGGAGAGTGAAGTACTATAGTGGAGTGTACTTCACGCTACAGGAGGAGAGACAGGTATGCTAAGTGTTACCTATTCCTTTTGTAGTCAGCCAGGTATACCATCAAGCCTAGTACTTTCACACTGTAGTTATGCTTTCTAAAGGTAAGGATGATGTTTATTTGTTGTTGCACCCTAAGGCTAGCCCAGTGCCTAGCACACAGTCAATAAATATGTGTTAAAAAATGAACTGGACAAGGCAGGCCAATAGGGAAGATAATTAGGGTAACCTAGGTCATCACTGGATTAAATGTTAGTTAGCAATTTAAATCTACCCGAATCATGTGTTAGTAGCTCCTTGAGAGCAGTGACCATATATTACTCATCTTTGTGTTCCCCAGAATTTAGCCTTGTATAATAGGGGTTCAAATGTTTCTATGGAATTAAATCATCTTTAGGGACTCCTATGACAGTGTAGTAAAAGCACCCTAGAAGGCGAGATGGTGTAGGGATGAAAAAGTTTAAGTGATTTGAAGGCAGTAATGATAAGGACAATAACAATGATCACATAATCAAACTTGGTGCTGGTGGAAGACCAAGTGCTCCCGGAAAGGAATGATACTAGTGCTGGTGAAACTGCAGCAAACGTCCAGGGAAGGGTTGTGGTGTCTGAGTCCTTTCTCTGCTGCTCCAAGGATGCCAAAGTAGGGTCCATCCACATTGGTAATTTAAGGAAAGGGATTCCTGAACATTTCACTCCATTTTTCCCCCATAATATTGTAACTCTCACCGATCAGGTTGTTATTTCTTTTTTCCTGGTCTCATATACAGCCACTTCCTGGATACATGATCCAGGATGAATTCCAGTGTCTGCCATCCTGGACCCACTACCACATCCCTCTTTCTCTCTAATGACAACTTTTCACCAAAGGATGGGGTGGGGGATTTCATTATACCCATGACTCCTCTCCTTGCCCTATCCCTCTAAAGATAGCCATGCTTAGTGATTTCAAGGTGATTCCCTATTCTACACTGTGACTGACAACTTCTACTAAAGAGGAGAAAAGCCATATTTTTTAATCTTTACTGGGACAGCTCTGGTTAAGAGGGCATCTTGTTATGTAAGAAGCCCAGGATGGGAGAACAGAGGATGTAATGATGCTTCATAGACTTTTGGTTGTGGGGTCAACGTAGGAATTGACTCAAATCCCATTTACCATTGCAACAAAAAGAATAAAATACCTAGGAATAAACCTACCTAAGGAGGCAAGAGACCTGTACTCAGAAAACTATAAGATATTGATAAAAGAAATCAAAGACAACAAAAACAGATGGAGAGATATACCATGTTCTTGGATTGGAAGAATCAACATTGTGAAAATGACTATACTACCCAAAGCAATCTACAGATTCAATGCAATCCCTATCAAATTACCAATGGCATTTTTCCCAGAAGTAGAACCAAAAATTTCAAAATTTATATGGAAACACAAGAGACCCCGAATAGCCAAAGCAATCTTGAGAAAGAAAAACAGCTAGAGGAATCAGGTTCCCTGACTTCAGACTATACTACAAAGCTACAGTAGTCAGAACAGTATGGTTCTGGCACAAAAACAGAAATATAGATCAATGGAACAGGATAGAACGCCCAGAGATAAACCCACACATCTATGGTCACCTAATCAATGACAAAGGAGGCAAGTATATACAATGGAGAAAAGACAGTCTCTTCAATAAGTGGTGCTGGGAAAACTGGACAACTACATGTAAAAGAATGAAATTAGAACACTCCCTAACACCATACACAAAAATAAACTCAAAATGGATTAAAGACATGAATGTAAGACCGGACACTATAAAACTCTCAGAGGAAAACATAGGAAGAACACTCTTTGACATAAATGACAGCAAGATCTTCTTTGACCCACCTCCTAGAGTAATGAAAATAAAAACAAAAATAAACAAATGGGACCTAATGAAACTTAAGTTTTTGCATAGCAGAGGAAACCATAAACAAGATGAAAAGATAACCCTCAGAATGGGAGAAAATATTTGCAAACAAAGCAACTGACAAGGGATTAATCTCCAAAATATACAAACAGCTCATGCAGCTCAATATCAAAAGAACAAACAACCCAATCAAAAAATGGGCAGAAGACCTAAATAGACATTTCTCCAAAGAAGACATACAGATGGCCAACAGGCACATGAAAAGATGTTCAACACTGCTAATTATTAGAGAAATGCAAGTCAAAACTGCAATGAGGTATCACCTCACACCGGTCAGAATGGCCATCATCAAAAACCCCACAAATGATAAATGCTGGAGAGGGTGTGGAGAACAGGGAACCCTCTTGCACTGTTGGTGGGAATGTAAATTGATACAGCCACTATGGAGAACAGTATGGAGGTTCCTTAAAAAACTAAAAGTAGAATTACCATATGACCCAGCAATCACACTGCTAGGCCTATACCCTGAGAAAACCATAATTCAAAAAGACACATGCACCTCAATATTCATTGCAGCACCATTTACAATAGCCAGCACATGGAAGCAACCTAAATGTCCATCTACAGATGAATGGATAAATAAGATGTGATACATACATACAATGGAATATTACTCAGTCATAAAAAGGAATGAAATTGGGTCATTTGTAGAGACGTGGGTGGACCTAGAGATTGTCATACAGAGTGAAGTAAGTCAGAAAGAGAAAAACAAATATTGTATATTAACTCATATATGTGGAATCTAGAAAAATCGTACTGGTGAACCTATTTGCAAGTCAGAAATAGAGGCACGGACATAGAGAACAAATGTACAGACACCAAGGGGGGAAAGGGAGGGTGGGATGAATTGGGAGATTGGGACTGACATGTATACACTCTTATGTATAAAACAGATAACTAATGAGAGCCTGCAGTATAGCACAGGGAACTCTGTGGTGACCTAAATGGGAAGGAAACCTCAAAAGGAGGGGATATATGTATACGTATAGCTGATTCACTTTGCTGTACAGCAGAAACTAACACAACATTGTAAAGCAACTATACCCCAATAAAAAAAAAAAGAATATGTTGTGAACTTTTTCTCTGTTCAATAAATATGAAAATGTTGTTGTTAAAAAAAAAGCTGGCAGGGCTTCCCTGGTGGCACAGTGGTTGGGAGTCCGCCTGCCGATGCAGGGGACACAGGTTTGTGCCTCGGTCCGGGAAGATCCCACATGCCGCGGAGCGGCTGAGCCCGTGAGCCATGACCACTGAGCCTGCGCGTCCGGAGCCTGTGCTCCGCAACGGGAGAGGCCACAGCAGTGAGAGGCCTGCATACCGCAAAAAAAAAAAAAAAAAAAGCTGGCATAAATAGGAATAAATTAATGCCTTTGGTGGAGGGTGAGTAAGACTGCTTTAAAGTCTGGAGGGAGCAGTATCCTACATAGTTTAATAAGACAGGAAATATTCTTAAATGGAGCAAGAATGTTGGAAACATTTGGATGAGAAAACTGAGATGAATAAAGAAATGCAGAGAGCTTTAAAGTCCACATTGAAGGTTTTGGAAGATAATAATAACTAACATCCACCTAGCACTCCTCTAAGCTCTTTAGATATACCACTCTATTTAATCTTCACAAGTCCAGGAGGTAGATATTAGTTTTATCTCCATTTTACAGAAGGGGAAACCAAGGTACCAACCTATGGAGTAACTTACCCAAGGCTACATACAACTAAGTGATAAAGAAAGCTGGAATTTGAAGCTTAAGCTGTATCTGGATCTAACATTTATTCAGCACTATGTGCTAGGTAGTATGCTTTAGTCTACATCTGGGGTGACCCCAGGAGACCTAAAGCGCTATGAGTGAGAGGGGAAAAAAAATTCCTGTCACACTTCCCGCAATTGTCAACATGTAGATTATTTACTTTGTGAACTGATATGACACAGTCTTTAATCCCACATTTTTTATACACATCCTTCCCGTACACACTGTAAGTGTGTATACGTTGTGGTATTTATATATTCAAATACAATTTACCACCAGTATTCAAGATCACAAGATCATGCCTCATTATTACCTCTAGTTTTTAGTATGGTTTCCATTAGCTGTTCCTGGGGGGAAACGAGCCAGTCCTTCCATTTTACAGATGGTGAAAGTGGTTTGGAGGAGGTCAATGGCTGGAGCAAGGTCACGAATCAAGTTAGCAACATTTGGCTTAAATCAGGATCAATAACCTCTGTCTCTCCAGCCTGATCCTCAGAGGGTCTGCCTGTCCTGGGGCCTGGGCCACATTCCAAATTGGGTAATCTGGTGCACGTTGCCTGTCTGAAATTCCCCTTGTGGTTTTGCTCACATCTGGTGTTTTTCACTTCTCTTTCTAAACACGTGCTTTGATCCTATTGCTGCTACAGCAGAAAGATGTCCATAGTTCCAAGGAGCATAGTTAATTTAGTGAGAGGTGAAAGATACTCCTCTCAACAGGAGTTCTAAAAATAAACAGTATCAGGGCCTCACCATGTCATGCTTGAAGCACTTCCCGGAAACCTCCACACTTAGTAACTTCTTCACAGTGTCTCTATAGCCCCCAAACCTCTAATGTGCCTGGACTCCTAGCTCTCCAGCTCTTCTCAAATGCCAGGCAGGTCTGAAGTCTTGTGTTGTCCTTCCTTTTGTTCATTTTCAAAGTAGACAGGCTGACGTGTGGTTAACTGTCTTCCATAAGAATTCTGTGGTCATATTTCTCCATTGGTTCACATACACTGAGCTGAGAGCTATGTATATTTACTTCCAGAAAACCTTATCTATAATTAGCTTTCCTGTTTTATTTATTTTATCAGACTTCCTTATTCAATCTGCCCTTTACCTAATCTTAATAAGTCTGTTTCTTAATTATAAAAGCATTTTTCTGTTACATTAAAAATTTTAGATCAATAAAGAATAAGAAAAAAATCCACAATCCTAGTACTCTAACATAGCCATTATTAATTATTTAGTTTGTTTTCTTCTAGGCCTATTGTCCTTGTATGTGTATTTTTTATTTGTTTATTTGTTTTTACATTGCCAGAATCATAATTTACATGCAATTTTTGTGTTGTCTTCTTTTCACTATTAAATAGTATAACTGTTTCCCATGTTGCTACAGAATTTTGCAGGTATAAAATGAAGGGAGACATGAAGGTTTTGGCAAGAGAAGTGGGCAAAAGCCATCAGTGACCTCCCATAAAGGCATGAATTGTGAATATCATTTGTGGGGACACAATTTTTCCCTAAGTTGCTGGGATTTCGAGTGGGGATAGAAAGACACAGCTGAGTATGAAGAAGCAAAAAAGCCCCCAATTTTTGGAGACCAAGGATTAGTTTGAAGTCATACATGGCTAAATTCAAGATTCAAGACAATTCACCCTCCCTGCTCAGATAAGTCAGAGGCAAAGCTCAATGTTTTAGTAGCATCTACCTAAACAGTCTCCAGAAAAGAACATCTTATCACAGGTCTGGATAGAAAGGGGATGTTTGGGGAACAACCCTCCTCAGGAAAGAACATCTTCCCATGGGCTGTGGAAAGTTATAAGTAAATTGTGTTGCCCACACCATTCCCGGAGTGTTTTCAGAGAAGAAATGAGGAGGCAGGGCATTCTTCCTATTGGAGGCAATTGCTTGACTTCCTGACTATGTTTTCTACTTTATCTTGGTCCCTCTTTCCTTTTCAGTCGCCCCATCAGACCCCCACCCCAAACCGAGAAACATCACCCCAAATGGACTGTTATCCTCATTTAATTAACCTTCCTCCAATCAACCTTCCAACCTCTCTTGCTTTTCTTTGCCGACCCTCCCAAGCCCAAGGCATCCAGCCAGCTCCTTTGTACCATCCCACTCCCCATATCCACCCTTACCACACGAGGAGACCAGTGCTTAGCAGCCTTGGCAAAGCCTCCTTTTATGAACTGAGCAGTCCCCTAATGATGAACTGAAGAACTACAGGCTGTTATGCCCGGCTTTACTTCTTTGGAGCTGCTCTCCCTAGTCTAGGGACACCAACTGACATACTATGTGTCAGACGCTTTAATCCTCACAACAATCCTGGAAGATTGGAATGGCTGTTCTCAAATTACAGAAGAAGCTAGAGGATTTGTCTACGTAATAATAAGTAATATTGCAGAGATGTAAGAGAATTGAGAAAATACCTAAAGGCGCAGGGAAAAATACAAAGCAAAATTACTCATCATCCACCTCCCCAAAAGAACCACTGTACACTTTTGTATATATTTTCTTTTATTTGTGTGTGTGTGTGTGTGAGAGAGAGAGAGAGAGAGATAAGAGAGGAGAAGGAGAATCCTTAACATACACAAGTTTGTTCTGTTTAACAAAATTGGGATTATACTATTTCTATTAGTTTGCTAAGGCTGCCACAACAATGTACCACAAACTGAGCAGCTTAAACAACAGAAATGTATTGTCTCACAGTTCTGGAGGCTAGAAATCTAAGATCAAGGTGTTGGTAGAGTTGGTTCCTTTTGGGATCATGAGGGAGAATCTGTTCCAGGCCTTTCCCCTAGCTTCAGGTGGCTTTCTGGAATCTTTGTTGTTCCTTGGCTTCTGCTGCCAATATCTGCCTTCCTCTCTATATGGTGTTCTCCCCGGGTGCGTGTCTGTCTCTCCACATTGTGTTCTTTTTATAAGAACAACAGTCATATTGGAGTAGGGACCCACCCTACTCCAATATGGCCTCATTTTAACTTGAATAATTACAGTAATGATGACCCTATTTTCAAATGAAGTACTGGGGCTTAGGACTTCAACATATGAATTGAGGGTAGATAAAACTCAACTCATAGCAACTATTTATACAATATTTTATCTTACTTTGTTATTTTCACTTACCATTCTATTGAGAACATTTTCCGGGACGGGTACATTTTTGTCAGCGAAAGGGACTAGAATATGCAGAGGGCGTGTGTGGGCAGGGAGAGAAGACCTGAGTGGGGCACCACGATGGGGAGGAAGCCAAAGCCATGGGGAGAAGGCAGGAAATGAGAAGAGAATATAGAAAGTGCAGGAGAGCGGTCAGAACACTGATCAGCATCACGGTTTGCCTGCCTCACAGGTTTTCTGAGGGCTTCTCAGAAACATGTGTTAGAAAAGGAAAGCTGCCAGGACCACCCGGTCTCCTCCACGACCAGTTCCCCACCAGGCACCAGGATCCAGCTTGAAACAGATTCGGGGAGGAGGACACAAGAGGAAGCATGAAAACCATCAAGAAGGCATAAGCGTGAGGGCAGTTTTGGAAGGTGGATGTAGAAGGTTTGTCAACTAGGAAGCCCTATAACATGATAATTAAGAAGTCCTACACAGAGTCAGAGAAACGTATTTTCAAATTCTAGCTCTGACACTCATTCTCCTGTAAGATCCTCAGTCTTTCTAAGCTTCAGTTTCCTTGCCTGATAATAGGGGCTGAATATGGGTTGATGTGAGAATAAAAATGAGGTGACTTATGTAAACAATTAACTGTAGTGCCTGGCATGAAGAAATCACTTCATTCATTCACTCATTCATTCATTCAACAAAAATTAGTATTTACTGTTCAAGGAACGGTACTGAATGCTAAGTATAAGGTGGTAAACAAAACTGACACGGTTCCTGTCCTCATGGAATTGACACTCTGGAGAGAAAGGTAGATATTTAAGCAAATTAACGTATAATGAAACGAAAGCCTGTGATTACAAACTGTAAAAATATTTTGAAGAAAAAAAAATGATTTCTAAGACCAAGAAGTGGGAAAGCAGATTTAGTTTTGTGGGGGTGGGGTGGGGAGGCCATTCAGGAGGAGCAGCCTGAGGAAGTGATAGGAAGCCGAGACCTAAAAGTCAAGCTGGAAATAGCCAGATGGAGGGGTGGGGAAGAGCGGCCCAGGTAGAGGGAAGAGGCCCTAAGGCGACAAGAGCTGGTGCATTAGAGGAGCTGAAGGAAAAGTCAGTGTGACCAGAGTGTAGTGAGCAAGGGAGACAGGGTACACATGAGGTGGGAGACAGAGGCCAGATCTGGCGGGGAGTCAGTGGATCTCTGGGGATGCCTATTCTGCAGAGGCGGGGTGGAGGAGAGGGCAGCCAAAGAGAGACTAAGAGAGATGGGAAAACCAGGAAGTGTGAGAGGTGCAGAATATGGGAGAAGGAAGGGAATCGAGAGACAGAGACAGAGAGCTAGCAGGAAGAGGTTTTAAAAATCAAAGGCTTAGGGCTTCCCTGGTGGCGCAGTGGTTGAGAGTCCGCCTGCCGATGCAGGGGACACGGGTTCATGCCCCAGTCTGGGAAGATCCCACATGCCGCAGAGCGGCTGGGCCCATGAGCCATGGCCGCTGAGCCTGCGCGTCCGGAGCCTGTACTCCGCAACGGGAGAGGCCACAACAGTGAGAGGCCCGCGTACCGCAAAAAAAAAAAAAACCAAAGGCTTAGAGAGGTTGAAGAAGATGAGGACTAGATAGCACCAAGGGTTTAGCAGGTAGGAAGTCCTGAGACCTCTGAGGGTAGCAGGTTCAGTGCGATGGTCGGAGTGAAAGCCAGATTGCGCAAGGTGAAAAGGCAGCATGTGGTGAGGAAGTAGAGGAAGAAAAGGAAGTTAGCGTGTGTTCTTTTTAGAAGTACTATGATGAAGGAAAAGAGAAAGTCGGGGTGATAGCTAAAGAGAGAATTTCTTCTTTGATCATTTTTTATTTTAGATGGGTAATTTTTGAGCATTTTTCTAGGCTGAGGAGAAGGATCCAATGGAGAGAGATTGAAGACAGGATGAGAAAAGAGGACTAACTCAGCTTTCAAGAGGCCTCATCCCCATGGATATTTAGCCTGCAATAGAAGGTGGCAGACTCTGGTGTCTTGATGGGGCCACAGACCTAAACAATGTGATTTCAGTCATAGAGATGGTTAAGCAAAACTGTGTAGAAAGCATTTCCATGTTTTCTTTAAATTAAAATTATAAATCAAAATAGTCATATTTTTAAATTTTGGATTTTAAGGCAATAGGCATTTAGAGTAAAATTTCAAGAAGTGTATATCCAGACACAATTAAGAATTTATTCCACTGACACTTTAGTGCTATTAATATCCCCCTTAATGTAATGCTGTTTTTGTTTTTTAATTTGGTAGAATTATTTCTTTGCAATTACCTGGATCATTTCCTTGGGTCAAAATCCTCCTAGGTCAGCCCCAGATTTCAGGTCAGTTTGGCATCAACAGCTGTTTTAAAATTTTTTAAGTCTTAATTTCCCAGTTGCTCATAATTTTTTTTCCCTGCCTCAACAGGAGATGAAAAGACAATAGCTTTGCTGGGTTGACAGACTCAAGAAACAAGTTTCACTTTACCTTCCCAGCTTCCTTCTCAGCTGGGAATGATGCACATTCTCCATCTCACTTCCTCCCTTTTTCATATAGCAGAATAAAAAAGATAAATTACCAATTTTTATTATTTATATCAAAATTAAATATGCACATAGTTTAAAGAATTGAATAGTTCTACATTACTAAATAGCAGCCCCCCACTCCACATCCCCCCACTTCTCACTCTTCAGAGGAAATCACTTCTAATGCTTTAACTAATCCTTTTTTTTGACTCACCATATCTCTAAATAGCTCCTTCTTAATTTAATCTATTGACTTTCTAATGTGGGAAATGGGGATTTAGCTTTCACCCCTTCCATACCACACACACACACACACATATTTCCTGGACTTATATAGCTATATCATTATTAGGTTGATACACAGTATTTACATTATTTTGACCAAATAAATACTACTCACACCTGTGTTGTATAATAAATTATAATCATTTTCCTGAAAAACATTTTGCTTTCTCTGGAGTTAATAATTGCCTAGATTTCCTATGCATGCCACTAATTTAATCCCTACTGTCCTCCAGTTGTTTAAGTCTCCTCTCAATTCCACCTCTTCCTCTTTCTTGATTCACTCCACTGTTTGGGCAGAGCACATCTTCCAGTAGTTTCCTAAGAAACAGCGCAGGAAAGATAGAACAGCTGCCCTCAGTGCCTGCCCATGTTCTCTTGGTACCTACTAAATCCAGGCATTCTAAATTACCAGCATGATGTCCCTTTGCATGAGGGCTTTTTCTGGCCAGTGAAGGTTTGCTTAGGAAGTATTGGTGAATTAACCCCCTCCTCCCTAGGAGCAGCCCTTAATGAGAATTGGTAGATAAATACCCCAGCTTCCTCAGCTCTGAGTGGGGCTAACATTGAGGTATGATTTCTACACTGGCCTCCCAGAGTTCCCCAAAGGAATCAAGTTACAGCTATTCACAGTAACTTGCTGGTTATATTGGCTTCCTTGTTTCACTTCCCTACTGCCCTTCAGGTGTTTGCTGGGATCATCTCCAAAATAAACTACTTTTGCTCTTTATCTTCCATTTCCCATATCTCATCTCTCTGCTTTATTTTCTACCTTCCAAAGCTTCTACTGAGCTTTTTTATTTCTGTAATCATATTTAAATTTCTAAGATCTCGCTTTTGTTCTCTAAATGTTTCTTTAAAAAATAGCCTTCCATTCTTATTTCATGTGTGCACTATCCCCTCTTATCTCTCTGAGGATATTAATAATTTTTTGTTTTCTTGTCCTCTCAGAGATGCTGCTGTTTCCAAATGATCTTTAGGGCATCTCTCCAGTGTGTCAGGCTCCTAGAGAATGCGTCCCTATCTCCTGGCTGGATGCCAGGATTGTACAACCTATGTAAGGGAAGAAGGCAGGGGGTCTCTAGGTAATGTTTTCAGTATTTTGTCCTTTCACACAACTGTGCCTGGTCCTCCCTCTGTCTGGCTCTCCCATCAGAAGAAAAAAAAGAGTCCGTCCACCTGACAGCAGCAAGGGGAAAAAGGGGTCTAGGGACCTCACTGCTTCTTGAACTGAATTTCAACTCAGCCTACTGTTTTAACCACAACTTTACTCACAAAATACTCACAAAAGTACCTGGTGTCTCCAATTGCTGGGTACACGGAGGATTCTGAAATGTAAAGCAAGTTGCTGTAGCTTTCTCTTCTGCTGGCTTAGAACTCAGCCTTCTCTTGATTCAGGTATCACTCATTTATCTACATTCCAGCTATTAAAGTCATCCTGCTGTTGTCCCTTTCACATTCTCTTTGTCTTTGTAGGTTTATCCTTTTACCTAAGTTTTTATTGCCTTACATACGTATAAAGAAACTCTGGAAACACACATGAGAAACTAGTAACAGCGCTTACGTATGAAGAGGAAGGAGGTGGGTCCTGGGCCAATGGGAGACATGGATGAGGGAAACGTTTTGGTCTGTGCCTTTTTACATTTTTTGGCTTTAGAACCACATGAATGTGTTACTTCATCAAACATTAACTTGTGGTTGAGTTCTAGGAGGGATCAGAATACAGTGCATGAGTTTAATCTTCTGTCTTCAACCAGAAATCTCAAGTGTCGTTTTTCTAAATAAGCAGCTTTGATGTTGAGACCATAAGAAGCTTCCCAACCAAAAGGCCTTCTAAGCAAAAATATGGGCAAATTTGACTCCATAAAAATTAAAGATTTCTGCGAGGCAAAAAAAAAAAAAAAAAAAAAAAAAAAAAAAAAACTGGGTAAAGTGAGCAAGGTCAGAAGACCAAAAAAAATTGGGAAAAAATATTTGTAAAAAATATGAAAAAGGGCTAGTTCCCTTAAAATATGGAGTTCTTACAAAATAATTTAAAACAGATCAAAATCCAATTTAAAAAAACAGGCAAAGGGCATGAATAGAATACATAGGTAAATAAATAGTACATATAAGAAAATGCTTTTTCTTTTTATATATAAGAAAAATACTCAACCTCACTTATGGTTTAAAGAATAAACATTAAGACAATGAGAAATCATTTTTCACCTATCAGAATGGCAACACTATAAAAATCTAATAACACATTCATTGGGTGAGAATATGGAGAGACATGGAGTTTAAAGCATTTTAGCAGGATTAAAAATTGATGCAGGGGCTTCCCTGGTGGCACAGTGGTTGAGAGTCCGCCTGCCGATGCAGGGCACACGGGTTCGTGCCCCGGTGCGGGAGGATCCCACATGCCGCCGAGCGGCTGGGCCCGTGGGCCATGGCTGCGCTGGACCTGCGCGTCTGGAGCCTGTGCTCCGCGGCGGGAGAGGCTACAGCGGTGAGAGGCCAGCGTACCGCAAAAAAAAAAAAAAAAAAAAAAAAAAAAAAAAAATTGATGCAATCTCCTTGTATAGTTTGGTGCTATCTGTCAAAATTAAAAAGTTATACCCTTTGACCCAGCAACTTCACTGTCAGAAATTTATCCTATGAATATGCTTGCACTGAGCATTAAGACATATTTAAGACATATTTTCAGCTTCTGTAAAGGGGGGTTGTCTCTGTAACCCATCAGGGCCCATAAAGTGGGGTGTGTCCCAAATACAGAAAGTTTAGATAATGGGTTGTAGCAAAGAAAAGAGGGGTAGGGGAGGAAGAGAGTTTTCCATCAATTTTCACTTTGGTTTGGAGGAAAGTAAGAACTTCTCTCCTGGCTCCCATCTGTCATGCACACTTTCCAAGCTGGGTCTTTGCATGCACCATATTCAGAACCATAGGTCTTCAGAGTAGAAAGGTCCCTATAAGTTATTTGGTTTAACAGCCTTGTTTTGTCATCGAGAAATCCAAACTCAAGTTAAGTTTGGGCAAATTCAAGTTGCCCAAGGTGACTAAATGAGAGTTTTGATGATGTGATTAGGGCCTCCCAGTCTGGGCCTCTGCCCTCTGTAGAATCTGTGCATACTCGGTACTTTAGCAAGGCCTCTAATGAAGTATAAAGATGCAGATTTGTTTCTAGCAGAGCCTCTTCTTGAATAGCAGGTGCCACTTATTACAACTATTGTTGAAACATTTGTATAGGATTTCTAAGCTTTATTTTTAAAACAATTTTATCTTTAATTATTAAAGTAGTTTATTAAAAACAAGCTAATGATATAGAAGGATTTAAAGTAAATGATAAAATTTCTACCCTCATCTCCACTCGCCTACACCCTAGGAATAATCAATGTTAAAAGTATGGTGGGTATCTCTCAGTTCTTTTTCTGGGTATAAACACATATATTTATATTTATTTATAGATATATACAACATACAAATAGTCTTTTATAACTTGCTGTCTCACTGTACATATATAATGGACATTGCTGAGACTGAATGAAAGTGGCAGCATGTCAGTAGTTACTGGTGGTCTGGTAAGCCCCTCATAGAAACACAGTGTCTGAGGGGGGGATGTCATGCACCATGGAAGGCTGGTGGTAAGGTGATGTTTTTGGTCCAGTGGGCCTCACGGTGCCCCTCAAAGTGTAGTTGTCTCATGTAGAAAACCACCAACTTCATCTATATTGATGGCTGCTTCAGAGCGTGAAGGGACCTCCATAATCATGTAGTGCAACCTCATTTGTAGGTAAAGAGCTATTTTCCCGAGAGGAGAGGAGGGAGAAGTGGTTAGGGGCCTCACCCAAGATCACCCAGCCAGGGAGAGTGACAGAATTGAAATTTCTCCAAGATCCTTGCTCATTGTATTGTGTTGTGTTGTTTTCTGAAGCTTTAGGAGGAAGAGGGAAGGCAGTGCTCAGTTTGAAAACATTCAGATGCTCAGACCACACTTTATTTCTCAGACAGCAGAGCTGGTACTCCATATCTGACTTTCTGCCCATGGTTCTTCCATGATGTTTTACTTTTGCCTGTTGTGTACATTAAACTACCATTAACTATCTTCTTTGGGACTTTCAGTCTTGCACTTTAAATTAATTAATTAATTTATAATTGAAGCATAGTTGATTTACAATGTTGTGTTAGTTTCTGTTGTACAGCAAAGTGATTCAGTTCTATTATACGTTTATAACTGAATATGTATATATTTTCTGTTTCATATTCTTTTCCATTATAATTTGTTACAAGATATTGAATATAGTTCCCTGTGCTATACAGTAGAACCTTGTTGCTTATCTATTTTATATATAGTAGCTTGTATCTGCTAATCCCAAACTCCTAATTTATTCCCCTCCCCCTTTCCCCTTTTGTAACCATAAGTTTGTTTTCTATGTCCATGAGTCTCTTTCTGTTTTGTAAATAAGTTCATTTGTATCATTTTTTAGATTCCACATGTGATATCATATGATACTTGTCTTTCTGTGTCTGACTTACTTCACTTAGTATGATAATCTCTAGGTCCATCAATGTTGCTGCAAATGGCATTATTTCATTCTTTTTTATGGCTGAGTAATATTCCATTGTATATATGTACCACATATTCTTTATCCATTCATCTGTAGATGGAAATTTGGGTTGCTTCCATGTCTTGACTATTGTAAATAGTGCTTCAGTGAACATTGGGGTGCATGTATCTTTTTGAATTAGAGTTTTTATCTTTTCTGGGTATACGCCCAGGAGTGGGATTACAGGATCATATGGTAAGTCTATTTTTAGGTTTTTTTGTTTGTTTGTTTGTTTGTTTGGCCATGCTGTGCTTTATGTGGGATCTTAGTTCCCTGACCAGGGATACAAACTGTGCCCCCTGCAATGGAAGCACGGAGCCTTAACCACTGGACTGCCAGGGAAGTCCCTATTTTTAGTTTTTATACTGTTTTCCATAGTGGCTGCACCAATTTACATTCCCACCAAAGTGTAGGAGGGTTCCCTTTTCTCCACACCCTCTCCAGCATTTATAATTTGTAGACTTTTTAATAATGGCCATTCTGACCTGTGTGAGGCTGTACTTCATTGTAGTTTTGATTTGCATTTCTCTAATAGTTAGCAATGTTAAGCATCTTTTAATGTATATTGTATGTCTGTATGCCATCTGTATGTCTCCTTTGAAGAAATGTCTATTTATGTCTTCTGCCCAATTTTTGATTGGGGTTGTTTGTCTTTTTGTTATTGAGTTGTATGAACTGTTTGTATATTTTGAAATTTAATCACTTGTCAGTCGCATCATTTGAAAATATTTTCTCCCATTCTGTAGGCTTTTTGTTTTGTTTATGCTTTCTTTTGCAAAAGCTTATAAGTTTGATTAGGTTCCACTTGTTTATTTTTGCTTTTATTTCTATTCCAGTTTTGTACTTTTCAACGTTCTCATGGTACTTGCACTCTTTACTTCTCAAACACAGCTTTATTATTTGCTCAGGTCTTGGCAGAATATTGAACAAGACATGGGATTATATCAGATGGATGACAAAAGGAGGGGAAAAAGCAAAGAAAGACAACCAAGTTCATATAGATGCAAATTCATTTGTTTGGGGAATGGTTAAGTGCTAGATACTGAGGATGGAAGTGGGATACAAATCAGAAATACGCACATCTCTTGCCCTTGAGGGGCTTACATTCTAGAACAGTTATGTGCAAATTCTTTTCATCATTCCACTCCATCAAAAATATTGAGCATACTTGTTATAAATTATATATGTTATACAGTACTAATCTTTAAATATTGGTAAAGCTTAATTTTCTTCATATTTTAAAGAATAAATAGAAGCAAGTGTTCACATATTTCCTTCCCATGTCTCAGTGTATTATCTTAGGCAACCCACTTTGGAGCTCACTGTTCCAAGGGGAAATCAGATGGATACTCAATAATACTGTAACATGAGAGAGTGTGAAGAAGGCTCTAATAGCAGGGTAAACAAAGTATTCTTAGAGCATCAAGGAAGCACTGCCAAAGGAAAGGAAAGTTGAGAATATTCGAGGACTTCTGGCCTAACCCCCGAGCCCAACTTCCCTGGGCTTGGGCTAGGGATTAGTGCCAGGCTTCATTTCCTAGCTGGTGTCTGTGTAAAGACTGCCTGATAAAAAAGCTGCACATGAAAGCCTACCTCACCCCAGAAGCATCCATTTCCCAGTACCTCGAGCATGTGAGAGCTTAATAAATAACATGTCATTCTGTGATGCTAGGGACAGTCAATTCTGACCCATGGCCCAGAGCCACCTTCAACCATCTACACTCAGCAGTGGAGTGGCAAGTGCCCTGGATGTGGTGTAAGGAGGCCGAGCTGAATCCTGACTCTCTTACTAGCCAGTTGTAAGACTACAGCCCTTTAGCCTCTCTGAGCCTTAATTTCCTCATCTGTAAAAAGGGTACAATAAACGCCTCCTAGGGTATTAACAATTTCTCCATTTGTTGGGTTTTTCATTGTGCATAACATGTACCATCCTGTGAAATCTTCATGAAAATATGACAAAGTAGATGCTATGATTGTTTCCGTTTCACACGTGTGGAAACTAAGTTGTGGAGAGAGTAGATAATTTGTCCAAGTTCACACAGCTACAATGTGCAGAGCCTGAGTTCTGAGGCTTGTTGGACTCTAAAGCCCATGCCCTGCCCACTCTGCTCAGCCACTGACCTCACAATGCTGCCTGGAGGGGCAGATGAGTAACATGAACTC
This sequence comes from Hyperoodon ampullatus, assembly GCF_949752795.1. Lineage (NCBI taxonomy): Eukaryota > Metazoa > Chordata > Mammalia > Artiodactyla > Ziphiidae > Hyperoodon > Hyperoodon ampullatus. Next base: position 107,257,300 of record NC_136915.1, read on the forward strand.
TGAAGTACACACAAGGTACACATAGGGTAAGATTTAGTTCTTGTCCTTAAGTCTAAATTCAAAATACGCTTTTCTACAAAGCCCTGAAGGTCAACAAAATAGAATTTGGTTAGAAAGAAAAGGTGGAGAAAGAGAACTTTAAAGTTAACTTCCTTACTTTTAGCCCCTTACAACAGTGTACGATAATCTGGAAAGAGCACTAGGTTAGGAACGAAGAGAACAGTTCTGCCCCAGGCTTAGTCTCCACCTTTGGGCACATCATTTAAGCTGAGTTTACTTGTCGATTAGGGGTCCGAGTAAATGAGCTCTACAGAGTCTTCTTGTTTGACGATACCCAAACTCCAATCTGAAAACACTCTGCAATGTGGACTCTCCCTGCTCTCCAGGGAGAGCATTGGAGAGAGGCCTGAGGACAGGAGGCGCTGGCCAGGTCAGCCAGGGCTTACCCAAACAAGGCCATGGGGGCAACAGAGAGGGTGGGTGGGCACTCTAGCCAGAGCTCTGGTGGGCCGGGCCAGTAATTTTAAGGAAACATTGCAGAGAAAGTTTCTGTTGTGGTTGTTCCCTCTGTTTACTTTGGGCAGTTCTGTCATTTTTTAACTGACCCTTCCCAGATGAGATCGTCAGTTTTCAGCTGAGTAAAGTCAGAGCCTTGAAACTGATGGAGTATTTGAATTCTCTGTGGCTCCGTTGTTAGAGGGAGGCCAGGGCAGCTGACCCCCCTCTCTCACCCCCGTTCAGGGAAGTGAAGCCAGGGCTTCAAACTTGCTGACAGTGGCCGGCAGCCTGCAAACCCAAACATCCTCCTCTCCTCTGCCTTGGTGTAGCAATGCGAAGAAAACAAAGCCACAAGCTTTCCAGAGCAGGGGAAGGCTCCAGCCATTCCCTTCCAGCCTTTCCCTCCTGGCTTCAGCTCACAGCCATGTGGGTACAAGGTTATAGTTACAGTTGAAAACTGCTGACATCTACTTTTCAGTCACTACTTTAAAAAAAAAAAAAAAACCACATACATACACTTTCCTTCATGGCTTAAAACTTCACATAGTTGATTCAAACCCAAAGGTGAATATTTATTTTGTTTTGCTTTTCATATTTTCTTAAGTTTGAACAATATGAATGTGACGGTTTAAGAGTCAGAGAGAAGGAAAGCTCATCTGCTTAGTACTTTTCCTAAACTTTCCAGTTTCTTTTGGCTTCTGAAAACCAAAGAATAGAGTCTTTTATGCGCCTAAGATTAGAAACATCTGGCCATCACATTTGAGTAAGGCTGGGCCGAAGTGGGGCAAAGCCAGGTGGAATGGCTTGCCTATTTGAATTATGAAATTCTAAGCACTGATGGCACTAAAAGTCACTAAATTCAACCTCTTCATTTTACAATTAATGAAACAGGCCCAGCGAGGTTAGGATTTGCTTAATGTCACACATCTGATAAATGTCAGAGATGAAACCAGACTCAGGAGGTAACTGGGAGGACCTTACCCCCAGCCTACCACTCTGTTCACGTACCCATGCATAGGGAGGGCTTGTTTATTAAAAAAATAAAATGAGGGCCTCCCTGGTGGCGCAGTGGTTGAGAGTCCGCCTGCCGATGCAGGGGACACAGGTTCGTGCCCCGGTCTGGGAAGATCCCACATGCCGCGGAGCAGCTGGGCCCGTGAGCCATGGCCGCTGAGCCTGAGCGTCCGGAGCCTGTGCTCTGCAACGGGAGAGGCCACAGCAGTGAGAGGCCCATGTACCGCAAAAAAAAAAAAAATTAAATAAATAAATAAAATGAAATATTCTTAATCCCTCTATTTTCCATACACAACTATTTCTACTTTTGTATCCACCCAGTTCTTATCCACTGGATATACAGTCTTCCTCAGGAGAAGATAGGAATTTAATGTTCATAGAGCACCTACTATGTGCCAGGTGTTCACCTATAGTTTCTCATTGAATTTTTACAACAGTACTACGAGGGAGGCGTTATCATACCTGGTTCACAGAGGGTGAAACCGAGAGGTTATGTCCACTTGCCCAAGGTCACACAACTAGAAAGTGGCAGAGTCAGGATCTGAGTCCAGACCTCTCCAACTCTGCAGCTCCCAGACTGCACTACTCCCAGGCCACACTGCCACTGCCACCATGCACCATGGTGCATGCACCATGTGACCATTTATATCTTTATATTTTCCCACTTGCAAAATTACAAACTAGTTTTGATAATTACTACTTGTATGGAAGTATTCATTCATTCAACAAATATTTTTTAGACAGCTTCTCTGTTCAAGGCAAGTCAAGACACTGACAATATGGTAGCAAGCAACATACATAAATCCCTGCTCCCATAGAGCACAGATTCTATGGGGAGAATTGGATAGTAACCCAAATACATAAGTCAGATAAATGCAATGGGGAAGAATAAAGCAAGGAAGGGAAATAGGAAATGCTGGGAGCTGGGCGTTGGGGGCAGAGAGCAATTTTAAATAGGATGGTCCAGGGAAAGAAAATCTCACCTATGACATTTGAGCAGAGAGCTGAAGGTGGTGAGGGAACAAGCCAAATGGATATCTGGGAAAAGAGGGAAGAGTGGGTTCAAAGTCACTGAGGCAAGAGAAGGCCTGGTGTGTTCAGGAAAGAGTAAGGAGGGCTGTATGGTCAGAGTGGGGCGTGAAAGAGGAAAAGTAGCATCAGATGAGGTCAGAGAGTAATGGGGGCCAGAGGAGGTAGGGCCTGGGACCAACAAAAGGCATCAGCTTTAAATGAGAGGGGAGCCAAAGTTTTTACATAGAGGATTGACATGTTTAAGTTTTTAAAGGGTTCCAATGACTATTGTGTTGAGAGTAGACAAGGGAGTGGGGTGAAAGCAGAAAAAACAGTTGGGAGGTCACTGAAATAATTCAGGTGAGAGATTATGTGACTTGAACCCAGGGTAGTAGAGAATGCAGTGCGAAGTGATGCCATTCAGGGAATTTTTTTTTTTTTGCCGTACGCGGGCCTCTCACTGTCGTGGCCTCTCCCGTTGTGGAGCACAGGCTCCGGACGCGCAGGCTCAGTGGCCATGGCTCACGGGCCCAGCTGCTCCGCGGCATGTGGGATCCTCCCAGACCGGGGCACGAACCCGTGTCCCCTGCATCAGCAGGCGGACTCTCAACCACTGCGCCACCAGGGAAGCCCCAGGGTATATTTTGACCATGGAACTGATATGATAATCTACCATATTTACATGCCATGATGTCATAAAACATTTATTTTAGAGATTTAGGTTGTCTCAGCTGGTGCTGTTATAGATAACATCCTCATTAACATTGCCACTCACAGCTTTTTCATGTTTTATTTCCTTAGGATCAGGAGTTGGATTCCTGAGGCAAAGAATGTGATCATCCTGACACCTCTTGTTACATATTGTCATATTCCAGAGTGGGCTCCTCCCACGGTACCTTAAAGATCTTTATTTTAAGTGCTCCAGAATTCCTCTCCCACTCCAGCATCTCTAACCCTCTCTCCCAGTATGGTTTTCTGCTTTTTCTCCCTCCCCTCCCTCTCCTTTTGGGGAACTTATAAAGGGGAAGGGGAACAAAGATGGACAAAGGTTAGGGCTGGCCACAGAGAGAGGTAAGATGAGGAGGAATTTCTTCATTTTTTCTTGTCTTACAGCCCAAAGAAAGGGCCAGCTGCTTCCCTTAGTTAGATGAGAATCTTCTTCTGTAAGAATCAACAAACTAACAATACTGCTTACTTGGAGATCTTTTTTTCTTCTGGGGAGATCAATGGACTTAACAATTTCAATTATCTTTCACAATGTCCCCTGGTGCTAGATCAAACTGCCTTCTCTGAACAAACATTCCTCTCACTAGGGTGGGAAGTTCACCAAACTTTTTGGCTCCCTTATTCCCCTCCTCCATCAGTTTGGTCCCCCTTTCAAAGGACCACCCTGCTTTACACAACTCCAAAGTGTACTTTACTCAAATCCTTCTTATCCAATTTCATCTTGAGTATGGAAGAAAATGTTTTAATAATTTAATAAAAGTGGGTAATGAATTTTAGGATCAGTTTGTCAATTTCAGCTGATCCTAAAATTCATATGGAAATGCAAGGAACTCAGAATAGTCAGATGATCTTGAAAAAGAAAAAAGTTGGTGGACTCACACTTCCTGATCTCAAAGCTTACTGAAAAACTACAATAATCAAGACAGTGTGGTACTAGAATAAGGACAGACATATAAATCAATGAAACAGAATTAAGAATCTACAGATAAACCCTTACAGTTCAACTGATTTTTTTTTTTTTTTTTTGCAATACGTGGGCCTCTCACTGTTGTGGCCTCTACTGTTGTGGAGCACAGGCTCCGGACGTGCAGGCTCAGTGGCCATGGCTCACGGGCCCAGCCACTCTGCGGCATGTGGGATCTTCCCGGACCAGGGCATGAACCCATGTCCCCTGCATTGGCAGGCGGACTCTCAACCACTGCGCCACCAGGGAAGCCCTCAACTGATTTTTGACAAAGAGGCCAAGACAATTCAATAGGGAAAAAATAGTCCTTTCAACAAATAGTGCTGGGACAAGTGAATAACTACGTGCAGAAGAATTAATTTGGACCTCTACCGAAACTCAAAACGGATCATGGACCTAAATGTAGGAGCTAAAACCATTAGACTTGTAGTAGAAAACATGGGAGGAAGTCTTTGTGACCTTGAATTAGGGAACAATTTCTTAGATATGACACCAAACACACAAGCGATAAAAGAGAAGATTGATAAATTGAACTTGATCAAAATTAAAAACTTTTGTGTTTTAAAAGAGGACTGTATGAAGAAAGTGAAAAGACAACCCATAGAATGGGAGAAAATATTTGCAAATCATAAATCTGAGTAGGGACTTGTATCTAGAACTCTTACAATTCAACAATAAAAAGACAAAAAATCCAGTTTAAAAATGGGTAATTACAATAGACATTTTCCCAAAGAAAATGCTTATACAAATAGTTAATAAGCACATAGAAAGTCATTCAGGAAATGCAAATGAAAATCACAATGAGATACCACTTCTAACTCACTAGAATCGCTATAATAAAAAAAAGGCAGACATTAACAAATTTTGGTGAGGATGTGGAGAAATTGGAACCCTCATACACTGCTTATGAGAAAGTAAATAGTGTGATGCAGCCACTTCGGAAAACAATTTGGCAGTCCCCCTAAATGCTAAAAATAGAGTTACCTTATGACCTAGCAATTCCAATCCTAGGTTTCTATCCAAGAAAACTGAAAACTTAGGTCCACACAAAAGCTTGTACATAAATGTTCATAATAATTTTATTCGTATAATAGCCAAAAAATGCAAACAACCTAAAAGTTCATCAACCGATGAATGGATAAAGAGAAAGTGATATAACCATACAATAGAATATTATTTGGGAATAAAAAGGAATGAAGTACAGATGCCACATGCTACAATATAGTTGAACCTCGAAAACATTATGTAGGTGAAAGAAGCCAGTCACAAAAGACCACTAATGTGTGGATCTCATTTATGTAAAATGTTTAGGAAAGGCAGATCTATAAAAAGAGAAAGTGGTTGCCTAGAATTAGTGGGAGCAAAAGGGTGAGGAGGGGAGTGAAAATAGTGAGTGACTATTAACTGGTATAAGGTTTCTTTGGGGGATAATGAAAATGTTCTAAAATTAATTAGGGTGATAGATGTACAACTCTCTCTATTTATATATCAATACTATAAACCACTGAATTGTACACCCTAAACATTTGAACTTTACAGCATATAAATTTTATCTGAATATGGTTATTTTTCATTCATTATTGGAAAAAGACACCAGGTTGTTCCATTCAATGTCCTCAAAAAATTTGTTCATGTAATGCATGAAGGAGCATGCTATGGATTGGCCTGAGGGGTTGCTAGTAATAAAAGCTGGAGGTGGAGAGGGGCCAGGGGAAGAGGAGGATGGACTAAGGGATGGAGGAGGGACGATAAGGAATAGGTGAAGAGATGCGCCCAGAAATGAAGGCATAAATCATCTCAAGGTTGGAAAACCACACAGGAAAGGGAGAGGAAATGTGGGAGTGGAATTTGTAGGATATCTTTACTGCAAACTGTGTAGGAATGGGGGTGGGATGGCTCAAAGCAAAGTTGCAAAGCAAATAATTACGAGGATAAAGACTGATTCGCTGAGTATATAAAGCTGTGTAGAGCTGATGGGAATTGTTTGATAAAAGGAATCATGATTGCTGTGGCCAAATTTGTTTCAAAGCAAAATCATAATGTGATCCTGTAAATAGCCAGAAAAGATAAGAAGTTAACCCTTCCTACAAAACTGTGGATTAACATTAGGTAACTTCTAGGAAACTGCTCCTTTGTCTCAGCAGAAATTCATGTCTATAATATTATTTGTACATTCCCTTGCATTTCAAGAAGGGTATTTTTAGTTTCTACAAATGTTTTCCCTAAATTAGAGCTTTATGGAGAGATGTTGCATCTGAATGTGTCCATTTTTTTAATAAGAATTTAAAATAATAGATAATAAAATAAGAAACAAAAATAGTATTATTTAATATTATTATTATTAATAGTATTATTTGGTAACAAAGTATCTAGTAAGAGACACACATGCACACACACACAGACACCATCCCCCAAGGTTCAAAGCATGACAAGATACAAATCATACCACTATTTATTAGCCTCTTCCTTGTATGTCTTGGCCCTGCCTACTCAAGAGCCCATCTCGTCCTCACAGCTGTCATATAGGGTAGAAGACACAGAGACAGAACAGCTGTGACCAGGGCTTACTCATCTGTATAGTCACTAGATGATCATAGTTATAATAATCAACATGTTTAAAAGGGCTTTGCAGTGTTCAAGCTACTACTGTGGATTTGATTTTAATTTAATTGTAATCTTCATAGAAACTTCTTTTTTTCCCCAGATGAGAGAATCAAAGTTTAGAATGAAGTAACTTGCTTAAGATCTCTCACCACACTCTTTCTCAAGTATGTGCACTTCCCTAAACCTCTCAATTAAAAAAAAAAAAAAGAAGTCCATTCTTTACTCCGTATGTCCTCTAGCCAACCCCTCTTCTTTCATAAGTAAGCTTTTTCAAAAAGTAGCTCACATTCCCTGTCTCCCCCTTTGCACTCATATTGTGAATTTTCCTTGTCTAAGGAATGGAACGTATTAAGGCAGGTCACCGGCTGAAAGATGGCACCTGGGGAGCACAGTCACCCAGCTCCTGCAGCTTGTATCACACATAATTATTAAACATAACTTGAGGGTTTAACAAGAGGAATGTCCTTGACCGCTGAAGAAAGTAGGCAACCTCTGGGCAGGCACTCAGTCTTGGGAAGCTTGCAGCATTCCTCTGAGCTTCAAGGAGCTTCCCATTCTATGGCTACATTTCCCTCTCCTCCTTTCTGAGAGGAAGGGAGGAAAGAAGGAGGCAGGAAAGGAAGGAAGGAGGATAGTTTCAAAACAAAGTCATCTGACTACAATTCCATTCCCTTTTACCTTGATTAGGATCCCTTCCAACTCACTGCTGTTGGTGTTGCTAAAACAGAGGCCACATTTTTATCACTTGTAGCTCTGGCCTTGTGAGAGAAGATGGTCCATCTACTCAAGAATTGTTTCCCTCACCTCCTATCAAAGTGCTCATACTCCTCCATTTAAATTTCATTGATGATCTAGATCTTGGAAGATTTTCTGGGTTGAAGAGAAGAAAGAAGCTGAACATGACTGGAGAGGTGAGACTGCTGCAAGGGAAGGGGGTACACCTCAGGGGACGTTTCACCTGCTTCCTAGTGCTCCCCACACTCAGTCCCTGTCACTTACAGGATAGAAAAGTGTGATGCTGAAAGGTCAATGGGTAACTTAATGGTCTTGGGTACACAGTAATTTCTCTCTCACCTCTCAGCTGCACTAACCATACTTCCTGTTCTGTTATCTGAAGTGTGAGTCTGGCACTCTGTGAAGACACAAGTGCCCACTTCCAGCCAAGCAAAGCAGACTTTCTTCCAGACCAAGATGGTCACCCCTGGTCTCTGTGCTCTCCCTCTCCAGCTGCAAAAGTGGGGCCCAGCTCTCGCCTCCCAAGATTCTGAGGTAATGAGTAATGAGCTGCTGTGAGACTCTGCAATTCCAAGGAGTTCCCAACCTTACCAGTGATTAAAATCTAGACCTAGTTACTACACATTTTTCCATACTTTTCATCCCCTTCCCTATAATTCTGGCTGCTGAAGAATTAGTATCTCCTTTGATAGCAAAGGTGACAAGCATAAATAGTCAGGGTAGGCATGCGCTAAATCATAAAGTAGGTGGAATACATCTTTGATGCTCTCACCTCCTTCCCTTCTCCTTCTCCCTCTACTGAAGTCAGGAAAGAATCTAAAAATAGTCATTTACACCTTAATGTGAATTTAAAGCTCTCTAATTATATCTCACGGGGGGCTTTATCTTCAGTTATAAAATAAAAAAGTTTTGGCCACTACTAAACCAGCCTTTCAGCCAGGTAGCAAAGGAATTTTCAGGGAACATGGGAGCCTACATCTCTCACCCCAGGTAGAGAGCTCCTTTGAAACACTCATATACCCGGGATCTTCCTGCTCACAGAGCTGGACCATGTGGGGAGTTTGAGATAAATGGTCCACAGTCATTCATTTTAGGGACTTTCCCCCAGCCTCTACCTCTCTGGTGGCTTTTCTGTCCTCACCCACTTTCTTAGGCCAGTACCTGGTGACACTCATGGTGACCCAGGAAGGCTGGATCACGGGAAATGGAGAACGGGCTGTGCTGATGATTTATTAAGCTCTGTGGCTTCTTACTCCTCCACAAGACTCCTCATCAGAGGGTGCGGCTTGGGTCATGCTGGGCACTCAGCAGCTTTGTGGTGGGTATCGGTTTGTGCTTCCTCCCCCTTGCTTTCGATTCAGTGCTTTCCTGTTGCAGTCTGAGCAGTTCTATTTAACCGCAGCCCCACAGCAGCTACCGCTGCATGCAAACTGGATCCACTGAGGGGCAAGTGTAGGGTAACCAGAGGGGAAGGGTTGAGAGGTAGGAAAGGGGAGTAGTAGAAACCAACTGGAAATGAACAAAAAATTCCAAAGATAGGATGTCATGATGAATAATAATCAAGAAAACATTCCAGTAATTTAAAAAATATGTTCCAGTTCACATTCAGCTATGGAAAAACTCAATCCTGATCTAAGTTAATTAGTTCAAATACATTTTCATTAGAACACACCCTTGGATGTATTTTTCAAAGAAATAAGAAAAACATCAGATGAGATAAGGTTAATTTGGGTTTTAATTCAAGAACTGATTTAAAATTAAGTATCCAAATTCAGTTCTGATTGAGGAATAAGATAAATGACAATTTGGGGGTAGAATTTAGACTGGATATGTTTGAGGCCCTATAATAGAGTGTTCCAGGCAAAGGAAAGAGTATTTGTGAAGGCCAAGAAGCAAGAGGAAGTACTGTGTATTTGAAACATTGGAATCCAGTGGGAGTGGAGCACAGACTGATGGCAGGTAGGCAGGCTGCCGATCGTGAAGGGCTTATAAGCCATGCTAAGGAGTTTGGACTCTAGCCTAAGGACAGTGGGAAGCAACTAAATGATTTTAAACAAAGGAGGTGAACTTATCAGAATTACATTTATAAAAAGCTTTCTGGTGACTGGTGGAAAACAATCCAAGGGGAGAAAAACTGGAGGCAGGAAACTAGCAAAGACTTGCAAAAATCCAGAGGTGATCACTTTGGTCAGATGGGGATGAGGGTAAGTGGGTAGATCCAAAGAAGCAGATTTTACTGGACTTGGTTATTGATTGAATGTGGAGGGTGAGCAAAAGAGTAATCGAGGATGAATCCTACGTTTCTGGCTAGAGTATCTGGATGGATGTTGTGGCATATATTTGGATAAGGAACATTAGAAGAGGAATAGTTTGAAGGAGCGAGTTAGTATGGTTTTAGGAGTTTCCAACTGGACAGGTTCTAGAAGGCAGTTGATACATAAGTCTGGAGTTCAGTGGAAGTAGAGATTTGGAAGTCATTGGTATATAGATCTCAACTAAAGCCATGGAAGGGGATGTGACTTCTCAGAGAATGTGTAGAAGAAAGAAAGGCTGACATAAGATGGGGTCCTAAGGAACACCAACACTTAAAAGTTCCTAAAGAAAGAGGAGCTTGCAAAGGATACTGAAGATCCATGACTAAGGTAGGAAAATAACAGTGTGTGAAAACCAAAGGAAGATGGTGGGTCCATCAAGAAGGTCAAGAGCATCAGATGCTCTGCAGTCAAGTAAGATAGAGACTGATGTATCCACTGACTGGATTTAGTAATATGGGGGGGGCATTACTGTCCTTAGTGAAAGCCCCTTCAACCCTTCAACACAGTGGGAGCCAATGCTGGATTAGACTGGGTTGAAAAGTGAGGGTGAAATGAAGAATTAGAAACAACAGGGTAGACAGCTCATTCAGAGAGGCACACATACTACTCCCTCTACCTCAAAAGCCCTTCCACACCGTTCCTACTTGGTAAAATCTTGCTCATTCCAAGGATATGGCCGAAGTGAAGGGGATTTATAAACAAATAAACAAAAATCTGAGATATATTTTTTTTCCAGAGGCAAATTCAGCCAGGGCTGGGAGTCAGGAAGTGAGTGACTTATTCTGTGCTCACCAGACAAGAACTTTCAACCAATAAAGAAGAGGCCTGTGCACTCCCTGGTGCCAGTGTGGGGGTGCTGGTCTACCGTAAGCCCAGAATGTGATGCAATGCTTAGGAACAGGAAGAGGTTTAGCTGGAATGGAAAGAGGACTCTGACTTGGGGAAGGCAACGGAGGGGGCAGAGTGAGAAACAGAGGAAAATTTTCAAAGTGCAGAGCCAGAAATGAACCGACAAGAGCAGAATGAATTGAAAAACTGTCACTGAAAGCCTTTCTACCCCATCTCTGATTGTAGGAAAGCAGACAGAAAAAGCATCAGTTTCTGAATTGGCTCTTCTATCATTCATTAGGAAAGAGAAAACACCCACCCCTTGGGACTCTCTTGACATATGAGGCATCTCCCTGAACTTTCCTCTTTAAGCAGAGAACAGCTAGTCTGCTTACAGATGAGAAAACTTATCTGTAAAATGGGGAGCATGGCTATCAACCTCACATGAAAACAGGTATGAGAGTACCTTATATGCTATTAAGAACAGTTCAAAAAAAAAATCAGTTCAAATGTTAGCTGCCGATGTTCTTAGAAGGTATAAAAACAGAAGGATATTTTAAAACAAATATAAATAATAAAAAATAAGAAAGATACAGATGATACAGATAATATTTGCTCCAAATGACACAGACACACTCTATAACAGACATTTAGATACCAGTGGAAATCATTCTTTGGATTTTTAGCCGGGCACCTGAAATGGAAAGAATCAGGCCTAAACATCTTAGCTTCATCTTATTAAAAACATTTTTATTTAAAAACCGGTGCAATGTGAGATCTAAAAATCTGGGGTTAAATGGAAAAACTGGCTGGAGGCGGGGGTGGGGGGTGGGTTCTGGCTACACAGGTCAAATCATTAAAATGAGATTAAAGAAACATCCCCAATTATTTTCTTCAGAGGTTACAGAAAAGGAAAATATTATTTGAAATGAGTGAATGTTTGTTGTGGCATTTATAGTACCGGGATTTGCCTCATCTGTCACCTAAAGACCATCATTTTTTAAGGGCTGTTCTCTTTACAATACAGTTGTTTTCCTCTCAAGGAAACACTGCTTTACTTTGAGGAAGTGGCAGACTCCTCATGTTGGAGTTTTGCTGCCCTCTTCTGGAAACACTAAGTCATAGCCTGAGAAATGCACTGTGCTAAAGGATCCTAAATACTGCAGTACAGCCAGACTGCAGTATCAAGAATAAAATAATTATGGAACTGGGTTGTTAGTTTTCAGAGGAACAGGCAGGGCTGCACGCATAACGAATGCTTTCCTTGATCAGTTAGAATAATAATAATAGTAATACAGTGCAGTATTTACAGGTCACTTCACAGTTCATAAAACCCTCAGAACTATTATTGCATTTTTACCTCCTTTTATACTCAAATAGTTCATGTGAAGTAGGCAGAGCAGATACCATTCCCATTTTTTCAACCGTGGGAAATTGCGGTACATAGTGCCTAAATAACTTACCCAAAGTCTTACAGCTGCAGAGTGTGAGATGATCTAGAAACCAAGTCTCCTGACTCCCAACTTAGTATTTTCTACCCTTTCATATCCACAGACCACTGCTGCATGTGATGTCAGTAATTTGTCTCTGTTGCAGTTCATATAAATCTCTATCCTTCTTCAGCAATGTCCATTTTACACTATAATGTTCACATAATTGATGAAAATAAATATGTATATGATTCTAGCAAGGCTATGGTTATTGTAGCAAAAACAATAACAACAACCCCCCCCCCCAAATATATCTACAAAAATACCACAAGCAAGTGGATGGGCTACAGCAGAAATTCTTAAACTTTTTCTTGGAAGTTCTTTACAGTCTTTTTTATTTTTAAAGAATCTTTAGCAAGCAGCGTTTTGTACTATTAACTCCCAACTCTACTCCTGGGGAAAATCGAGTTTGAGAAAGATGGAAGAAAAAGCAGAGTGTAAAAATGAAAAAAAAAATCAAGAAAAACCAATTTGAAAGTCAAGTTACTTTTATTCTAAAGTTCTAGGTGTGCAGATTAACACACTCTGAATATTTATGCAAATAGCCAAAGAAAAGACATACAAATGATAAGCTCTTCAGTCCTTACTACCTCCCCCTGTGTGCCCAGTTCAACATACCTCAATGCCTACCTACACTATTTGTAAGGGAATCCTTGAGAGAAGTCTGGCAGGTGCAAACTGCCATCGGTTGGTCAAAACTAAGTCTTAAACCAGTTTCTTATCTTTAGCATGGTAAAATATGTCTTACTTTGTATGGCATATGGGTCAAGGTATTTATAGCTGAACTGGAGTCACTTTTCCAGATGACAAATTGATAAGAAGTTAAGTGACATGAAAAGCTCATTTAATATTATCCACACAACATACAAGCAACCACAGGCTCTGTGGCCAACTGGAAACATTTCCAGACTGAGATCTGCCAGTCTGACTTTTGTGCTTTCTCTTCAAGTCTAATTTGACTCCATGCCTTACTCTTCACCCTTTTACCTTTCAACTGTTTCTGTCCTAAAGAACCAATTTCATTTGCTATATTATCTTTCTTCCTCTTCCCCAATGTGTTTACTATATATACATAGAATCTTCCTGTTGGTCCTCTTTTTTGTTCTGACTTCTTTTTAATGTGACTCTCTCCTTTCCAATTCCCTTATTAGGCCTATACCATTTTACCCCACTTTGTTTTCCCCTTCCATTCAAATTATGTGTATATCCATGACTTAAAGCACAGCCCAGTTCCAGAAAACTTGTGCATAAATTTTTGTAATCCAATGTACTCATTCTGCAATTATTTGCTGAGTACCTCCGACGTGTCACTGTACTGAGTGCCAAGCACTCAAAGACATGAATATCAATTTGTCTCTACCTTAGGGACTTCACACGGTATACAGCCAAAGAGACAAATGAGTACACATCAACCACTATTTTAAATTGGTAGGTTCTATGCTGGAAATATGAACACGTTGCTATGGGAGGATGAAACCACAACTTCTCCCAGGTTGATAAGAAAGAGGATGTGAGAACGTTAGAAAGGCTTTACAAGGAGGTGTTAGAGCTGGGTCTTTGAGAGAGGAGCAGAACTTTAGTAGATTGAAAGTGAAAAGGAAAGGGGTAAAGTACACACACAAAAAGAAATTCTGGAGAGAAGGTCCCAATGAGCCAAGGCACAAGGTAAAGTGGTAATCTGACTGATTAGAGAAAGCTAGAGAATTCCGTGTGGATGAAACAAAAGAGGTGGTGGGGAGTGGCAGATGAGTCTGAAACTATACAAGGTCACACTGTGGAAGGCAGACTGGAGTATGTGACCTTTTATTCTATAGGAAATGGGGGTGCGATTGGCTCTTTATGAAAGTTTTCGGTATTAACACTGTAGTAGTACTGGGTTGAAAGAGGGACGTGTGTAAGGAAAGTAGTAAGAAGGCTACTGCAAGAGTCCAACTTAAAGTTAATGAGAGCTTGAATCTAAGACAAAAAAAAAAAGGAAATGATGAATGAGAAATATATTGGCCATTAAGAAAAACAAGTTTTGGTTAACAGTTGAGAGGCGGAAGAAGAAAACAGAGGAGTCAAATGCAATTCATGACTTGTAGCTCAGGTAAAGGAGTTGCAGGTGATGTCTAAAAATTAGAAATATATTAGGAAGCACAGGTGAGGTTTTAACTTTGAAGGTAATGGAATGAAAGTAATAAGATGTTTTAGGTGCACTTAAGTTTTATGGGATATTCAAACACAGGTATCCAATAAGCAGCAAAAAATTGGATCTAGATCTCAAGTTTAAGGATAGACAGGTATATTTGGAGCTATCAGTAATACAAGTGATAGTTGAAGCCCTAAATATAGAAGACAAACTAGAGGAGCTTCTTCTTGAATTCTTGCAGTGTTTGAAATATTTTATAAAGGGATTCCTTAAAGCAGGGGCATATCTTCATTGACTAATAAGAGAACACAGTATATTATGAAATCAATTAAAGGTAAGATAAATTAAGATCTAAAAATAATGAGTAAGTATAACAGTTAATTTTAAAGCTCTCGCTTACAGAAGTAAAGTTGTAGTAAAATATTAACTGCTAAGTAAAAGCAGCATCTAGGGAAATGAAGTAAAATGGAGAGGAATAGAATAGGAGTGAGGAAAAAGTAAGGGAAAAAGAGAAGAGAATGGGCAAAAGGACATAAGAAAAAAAGGGGAGATTTATTTTTAAAAATCACTTTGCTAAACCTTAAGTGAATCAGATGTAGAAAAATGTTGAATTAACACTGAGATCAAATGTAAAAGTAATGGAACAAATAAAATAAGATGTATTACAGGAGATTAGCTCAAGATGGAGGAGTAGAAGGACGTGAGCTCACCCCCTTCTTACGAAACACCAACACCAAAACTAACTGCTGAACAACCATTGATAAAAAACGCTGGAACCTACCAAAAAAGGATACCCTACATCCAAAGACAAAAAGGAGGCCACAGCAAGATGGTAGGAGGGGTGCAATCATGATAAATTCAAATCCCACACCTGCTGGTAGGCGACCTACAAACTGGAAAACAATTATACCACAGAAGTTATCCCACAGGAGTGAAAGTTCTGAGCCCCATGTCAGGCTGCCCAGACTGGGAGTCCAGCAATGGGAGGAAGAGTCCCCAGAGAATCTAGCTTTGAAGGCTAGTGGGATTTGATCACAGGACTTCCACGGGACTGGGGGAAACAGAGACTCTACTCTCGGAGGGTGTGCACCAGGACCCAGGGGAAAAAAACAGTGACCCCATAAAAGACTGGGCCAGACTTACCTGCTAGTATTGAAGGGTCTCCTGAGGAGGTGAGGGCAGCTGGGGCTCATTGTGGGGACAAGGACACTGCCATCAGCAGTTCTGGGAAGTACCCATTGGCATGAGCCCTCCTTGAGGCCATCATTAGCCCCACAAAACAGTCTGTAGGCTCCAGTGCTGGGTTGCCTCAGGCCAGACAAACAACAGGGTGGGAGCACAGCCCCATCCATGAGTGGACAAGCAGATTAAGGTTTTATTGAGCACAGCCCTGCCCACCAGAGGGACAAGACCCACCTCCACCCACCACCAGGCCCTCCCATCAGGAAGCTTGCACAAGACTCTTAGACAGCCTCATCCACCAGCCTCACCCACTTCTGCAGACAGCAGAAGTGAGAACTACAATCCTGCAGCCTGTGGAATGGAATCCAAAACCACAGAAAATTAAACAAAATGAAATGGCAAAGGTATATGTCCCAGATGAAGAAACAAGATAAAACCCCAGAAAAACTAAGTGAAGTGGAGATAGGAAAACTTCAAGAAAAATAATTCAGAATAATGATAGTGAAGATGATCCAGGATCTCAAAAAAGAATGGAGGCAAGGATCGAGAAGATGCAAGAAATGTTTAACAAAGACCTAGAAGAACTAAAGAACAAACAAACAGAGATGAACAATATAAAAACTGCAATGAAAAATACACTAGAAGGAATCAATAGCAGAATAACTGAGGCAGAAGAACGAATAAGTGACCTGGAAGACAGAATGGTGGAAATCACTGCCACAGAACAGAATAAAGAAAAAAGAATAAAAAGAAATTAAGACAATCTAAGAGACATCTGGTACAACATCAACCATACCAACATTCACATTATAGGGGTCCCAGAAGAAGAGAGAGAGAAAGGACCTGAGAAAATATCTGAAGAGATAATTGCTGAAAACTTCCCTAACATGGGAAACAAAACAATCACCCAAGTCCAGGAAGTGCAGAGAGTCCCAAGCAGGATAAACCCAAGGAGGAACATGCTGAGACACAGTAATCAAACTGACAAAAATTAAAGACAAAGAAAAACTATTAAAAGCAACAAGGAATAGGGAGGGTGGGAGGGAGATGCAAGAGGGAGGGGACATGGGGATATATGTATACATATACTTGATTCACTCTTTTATACAGCTAACACAACACTGTAAAGCAATTATACTCCAATAAAGATGTTAAAAAACAAAAAACAAACAAAATAAAAAACAAACAAACAAAAAAGCAACAAGGGAAAAATGACAAATAACATACAAGGGAACTCCCATAAGAATATCTGCTGATTGTTCAGCAGAAACTCTGCACGCCAAAAGGAAGTGGCACGAAATATTTAAAGTGATGAAAGGGAAGAAACTACAATCAAGAATACTCTACCCAGCAAGGCTCTCATTCAGACTTGACAGAGAAATCAAAAGCTTCACAGAAAAGCAAAAGCTAAGAGAGTTCAGCACCACCAAACCAGCTTTGCAACAATTGCAAAGAGAAACTTCTCTAGACAGGAAAGACACCAGCAACTGAAAACAACCTTGTACATATGTAGACTGCTATATCAAAACCTATGGGATCAGCAAACCCAAAACCACAATAGATACACACACACACACACGAATAAAAAAAAAAAAAGGAAAAAGAAAAGAAAAGGCTACCCAAACACAACACTAAAGATGGTCATCAAATTCCAGGAGAAGAGAACAAGACAGGAAGGGAAGAAAAAAGACCTATAAAAACAAACCCAAGGGAGAGGGGGAAGATGGCAGAAGAGTAAGACGCAGAGATCACCTTCCTCCCCACAGATACATCAGAAATACATCTACACGTGGAAAAACTCCTACAAAACACCTACTGAATGCTGGCAGAAGACCTCAGACCTCCGAAAAGGCAAGAAACTCCCCACGTACCTGAGTAGGGCAAAAGAAAAAAGAATAAACAGAGACAAAAGAATAGGGACGGGACCTGCACCAGTGGGAGGGAGCTGTGAAGGAGGAAAGGTTTCCACACACTAGGAAGCCCCTTCACGGGCGGAGACTGCGGGTGGCGGAGGGGGAAGCTTCGGAGCCGCAGAGGAGAGCACAGCCACAAGGGTACCGAGAGCAAAGCGGAGAGATTTCCGCACAGAGGATCGGTGCCGACTGGCACTCACCAGCCTGAGAGGCTTGTCTGCTCACCCGCCGGGGCGGGCGGGGCTGCGAGCTGAGGCTCGGGCTTCGGTCAGAGCTCAGGGAGAGGACTGGGGTTGGTGGTGTGAACACAGCCTGCAGGGGTTAGTGCACCACGGCTAGCCGGGAGTCCGGGGAAGTCTGGATCTGCTGAAGAGGCAAGAGACTTTTTCTTCCCTCTTTGTTTCCTGGTGCGCGAGGAGAGGGGATTAAGAGCGCCGCTTAAAGAAGCTCCAGAGACGGGGGCGAGCCGCAGCTAACAGCGCGGACCCCAAAGACGGGCATGAGACACTAAGGCTGCTGCTGCCGCCACCAAGAAGCCTGTGTGCGAGCACAGGTCACTATCCACACCTCCCCTCCTGGGAGCCTGTGCAGCCTGCCACTGCCAGGGTCCCGGGATCCAGGGACAACTTCCCTGGGAGAACACACGGCGCGCCTCAGGCTGGTGCAATGTTCCGCCGGCCTCTGCCGCTGCAGGCTCGCCCCACATCGTGCCCCTCCCTCCCCTGGCCTGAGTGAGCCAGAGCCCCCGAATCACCTGCTCCTTTAACCCCGTCCTGTCTGAGCGAAGAACAGACGCCCTCCAGCAACCTACACGCAGAGTCGGGCCCAAATCCAAAGCTGAGACCCCGGGGCTGTGCGAACAAAGAAGAGAAACGGAAATCTCTCCCAGCAGCCTCAGGAGCAGCGGATTAAAACTCCACAAACAACTTGATGTACACTGCATCTGTGGAATACCTGAATAGACAACGAATAATCCCAAATTGAGGAGGTGGACTTTGAGAGCAAGATTTATTATTTTTCCCTCTTTTCCTCTTTTTGTGAGTGTGTATGTGTATGCTTCTGTGTGAGATTTTGTCTGTATAGCTTTGCTTTCACCATTTGTTGTCCTAGGGTTCTATCCGTCTGTTTTTTTTTTTTTACTTAAAAATTTTTTTTCTTATTATTTTTTATTTTAATAACTTTATCTTACTTTATTTTCTTTTATCCTCTTCCTTCCTTCCTTTCTTTTTCTTTTCTTTCCTTCTTTTTCTTTCTTTCTTTCTTCCTTCCTTCCTTTCTACTTTTTCTCCCTTTTATTCTGAGCCGTGTGGATGAAAGGCTCTTGGTGCTGCAGCCAGGAGTCAGTGCTGTGCCTCTGAGGTGGGACAGCCAACTTCAGGATACTGGTCCACAAGAGACCTCCCAGCTCCACATAATGTCAAACGGTGAAAATCTCCCAGAGATCATCTCAAAACCAACACCCAGCTTCACTCAACGACCAGCCAGCTACAGTGCTGTACACCCTATGTCAAACAACTAGCAAGACAGGAACACAACCCCACCCATTAGCAGAGAGGCTGCCTAAAATCATAAGTCCACAGACACACCAAAACACACCACCAGACGTGGACCTGCTCACCAGAAAGACAAGATGCAGCCTCATACACCAGAACACAGGCACTAGTCCCCTACACCAGGAACCCTACACAACCCACTGAACCAACTTTAGCCACTGGGGACAGACACCAAAAACAACGGGAAATATGAACCTGCAGCAAGGAGACCCCAAACACAGTAAGATAAGCAAAATGAGAAGACAGAAAAACACACAGAAGATGAAGGAGCAAGATAAAAACCCACCACCATACCTAACAAATGAAGAGGAAATAGGCAGTCTACCTGAAAAAGAATTCAGAATAATGATAGTAAAGATGATCCAAAATCTTGGAAATAGAATAGACAAAATGCAAGAAACATTTAACAAGGACCTAGAAGAACTAAAGATGAAACAAGCAATGATGAACAACACAATGAATGAAATTAAAAATACTCTAGATGGGATCAATAGCAGAATAACTGAGGCAGAAGAACGGATAAGTGACCTGGAAGATAAAATAGTGGAAATAACTACAGCAGAGCAGAATAAAGAAAAAAGAATGAGAAGAACTGAGGACAGTCTCAGAGACCTCAGGGACAACATTAAACGCACCAACATTCGAATTATAGGGGTTCCAGAAGAAGAAGAGAAAAAGAAACGGACTGAGAAAATATTTGAAGAGATTATAATTGAAAACTTCCCTAATATGGGAAAGGAAATAGTTAATCAAGTCCAGGAAGCACAGAGAGTCCCATACAGGATAAATCCAAGGAGAAACATGCCAAGACACATATTAATCAAACTGTTAAAAATTAAACACAAAGAAAACATATTAAAAGCAGCAAGGGAAAAACAACAAATAACACACAGAGGAATCCCCATAAGGTTAACAGCTGATCTTTCAGCAGAAACTCTGCAAGCCAAAAGGGACTGGCAGGACATATTTAAAGTGATGAAGGAGAAAAACCTACAACCAAGATTACTCTACACAGAAAGGATCTCATTCAGATTTGATGAAGAAATTAAAATCTTTACAGACAAGCAAAAGCTGAGAGAGTTCAGTACCACCAAACAAGGTTTACAACAAATGCTAAAGGATCTTCTCTAGGCAAGAAACACAAGAGAAGAAAAAGACCTACAATAACAAACCCAAAACAATTAAGAAAACGGGAATAGAAACATACATATCGATAATTACCTTAAATGTAAATGGATTAAATGCTCCCATCAAAAGACACAGACTGGCTGAATGGATAAAAAAACAAGACTCATATATATGCTGTCTACAAGAGATCCACTTCAGACCTAGAGACACATACAGACTGAAAGTGAGGGGAAAGTATGGTACTGGCACAAAAACAGAAAGATAGGTCAATGGAACAGGATAGAAAGCCCAGAGATAAACCCATGCACATATGGTCACCTTATCTTTGATAAAGGAGGCAGGAATATACAGTGGAGAAAGGACAGCCTCTTCAATAAGTGGTGCTGGGGAAACTGGACAGCTACATGTAAAAGTATGAGATTAGAACACTCCCTAACACCATACACAAAAATAAGCTCAAAGTGGATTAAAGACCTAAATGTAAGGCCAGACACTATCAAACTCTTAGAGGAAAACATAGGCAGAACACTCTATGACATAAATCACAGCAAGATCCTTTTTGACCCACCTCCTAGAGAAATGGAAATAAAAACAAAAATAAACACATGGGACCTAATGAAACTTCAAAGCTTTTGCACAGCAAAGGAAACCATAAACAAGACCAAAAGACAACCCTCAGAATGGGAGAAAATATTTGCAAATGAAGCAACTGACAAAGAATTAATCTCTCAAATTTACGAACACCTCATGCTGCTCAATATCAAAAAAACAAACAACCCAATCCAAAAATGGGCAGAAGACCTAAATAGACGTTTCTCCAAGGAAGATATACAGATTGCCAACAAACATATGAAAGAATGCTCAACATCATTAATCATTAGAGAAATGCAAATCAAAACTACAATGAGATATCATCTCACACCGGTCAGAATGGCCATCATCAAAAAATCTAGAAATAATAAATGCTAGAGAGGGTGTGGAGAAAAGAGAACCCTCTTGCACTGCTGGTGGGAATGTGAAATGGTACAGCCACTATGGAGAACAGTATGGAGGTTCCTTAAAAAACTAAAAATAGAACTACCATATGACCCAGCAATCTCACTACTGGGCATATACCCTGAGAAAACCATAATTCAAAAAGAGTCATGTACCAAAATGTTCATTGCAGTTCTATTTACAATAGCCAGGGGATGGAAACAACCTAAGTGTCCATCATCGGATGAATGGATAAAGAAGATGTGGCACATATATACAATGGAATATTACTCAGCCATAAAAAGAAATGAAATTGAGTTCTTTGTAGTGAGGTGGATGGACCCAGAGTCTGTCATACAGAGTGAAGTAAGTCAGAAAGAGAAAGACAAGTACCATATACTAACACATATATATGGAATCTAAGAAAAAAAAATGTCGTGGAGAACCTAGGGGTAAGATAGGAATAAAGACACAGACCTACTAGAGAATGGACTTGAGGATACGGGGAGGGGGAAGGGTAAGCTGTGACAAAATGAGAGAGTGGCATGGACATATATACACTACCAAACGTAAAATAGATAGCTAGTGGGAAGCAGCCGCATAGCACAGGGAGATCAGCTTGGTGCTTTGTGACCACCTAGAGGGGTGGGATAGGGAGGGTGGGAGGAAGGGCGACACAAGTGGGAAGAGATATGGGAACATATATATATGTATAACTGATTCACTTTGTTATAAAGCAGAAACTAACACACAATTGTAAAGCAATTATACTCCAATAAAGATGTAAAAAAAAAAAAAAAAAACAAACCAAAAACAATTAAGAAAACGGCAATAGGAACCTGCATATCAATAATTATGTTCAATGTAAATGAATTAAATGCTCCAAGCAAAAGACACAGACTGGCTGAATGGATAGAGAAACAAGACCTGTATATATGCTGCCTACTAGAGACCCACTTCAGACCTCAGGACACATACAGACTGAAAATGAGGGGATGGAAAAATGTATTCCATGCAAATGTAGATCCAAAGGAAGTTGGAGTAGCAATACTCAGATCAGAGAAAATAGACTTCAAAATAAAGACTGTTATAAGAGACAAAGAAGGACACTACATAATGATCAAGGGATCAATCCAAGAAGAAGATATAACAATTATAAATATATATGCACCCAACGTAGGAGCACCTCATTATATAAGGCAAATGCTAACAGCCATAGCAGGGGAAATCAAAAGTAACACAATAATAGTGGGGGAGTTTAACACTCCACTTACACCAATGGATAGACCATACATACAGAAAATTAATAACGAAATACAAGCCTTAAATGACACATTAGACCAGAGGGATGTAATTGATATTTACAGAGCCTTCCATCCAAATGCAGAAAAATACACATTCTTCTCATGTGTACATGGAACATCCTCCAGGATTGACCACATGCTGGGCCACAAAGTGAGACTCAGTAAATTTAAGAAAATTGAAATCATATCAGGCATCTTTTCCTACCACAACGCTATGAGATTAGAAATAAACTACAAGGAAAAAAACTGTAAAAATCACAAACACGTGGAGGCTAAACAATATGCTACTAAACAACCAATGGATCATTGAAGAAATCAAAGAGGAAATCAAAAAATACCTAGAGACAAATGAAAATGAAAGCATAATGATCTAAAACCTATGGGATGCAGCAAAAGCAATTCTAAGAGGGAAGTTTATAGCAATACAATCTTACCTTAGGAAACAAGAAAAATCTCAAATAAACAACCTAACCTTACACCAAAAGCAACTAGAGAAAGAAGAACAAGCAAAACCTAAAGTTAGTAGGAGGAAGGAAAATCATAAAGACCAGAGCAGAAATAAATGAAATAGAGATGAATAAAACAATAGCAAAGGGGCTTCCCTGGTGGCGCAGTGGTTGAGAGTCCACCTGCCAATGCAGGACATACGGGTTCGAGCCCTGGTCTGGGAAGATCCCACATGCCACGGAGCAGCTGGCCCCGTGAGCCACAATTACTGAGCCTGCGCGTCTGGAGGCTGTGCTCCGCAACAAGAGAGGCCGTGATAGTGAGAGGCCCGCGCACGGCGATGAGGAGTAGCCTCTACTTGCCACAACTAGAGAAAGCCCTCGCACAGAAACGAAGACCCAACACAGCCATAAATTAAAAAAAAAAAAAAAAAGAGCTGGTGACACGTACATGCGCCAAGACAGCGCGAATTGGAGAAAAAAAAAAAAAAACCTCAATAGGTTACCAGAGTAATTCAAGGTAAACTACAAATAAAGGATAATTGAGACAGCACCCAATTTAAAAAAAAAAAAAAACAATAGCAAAGATCAATGAAACTAAAAGCTTGTTCTCTGAGAAGATAAACAAAATTTATAAACCTTTAGCCAGACTCATCAAGAAAAAAAAAGGGAGAGGACTCAAATCAATAAAATTAGAAATGAAAAAGGAGAAGTTACTACTGACACCGCAGAAATACAAAGGATCATAAGAGACTACTACAAGCAACTGTATGCCAATAAAATGGACAACCTGGAAGAAATGGACAAATTCTTAGAAAGGTACAATCTCCCAAGACTGAACCAGGGAGAAATAGAAAATATGAACAGACCAATCACAAGTAATGAAATTGAAACTGTGATTTAAAAACTCCAAGAAACAAAAGTCCAGGACCAGGTGGCTTCACAGGTGAATTGTATCAAACATTTAGAGAAGAGTTAACACCTGTCCTTCTGAAACATTTCCAAAAATTGCAGAGGAAGGAAACCTCCCAAAGTCATTCTATGAGGCCACCATCACCCTGATACCAAAACCAGACAGACACCACAAAAAATAAAATTACAGGCCAATATCACTGATGAACATAGATGCAAAAATCCTCAACAAAATACTAGCAATCTGAATCCAACAATACAGTAAAAGGATCATACACCATGATCAAGTGGGATTTATCCCACGGATGCAAGGATTTTTCAATATCTGCAAATCAATCACTGTGATACACCACATCAACAAACTGAAGAATAAAAACAATATGATCATCTCAATAGATGCAGGAAAAGCTTTTGACAAAATTCAACACCCATTCATGATAAAAACTCTCCAAAAAGTGGGTATAGAGGGAACATACCTCAACATGATAAAGGCCATATACAACAAACCTACAGCTAACATCATACTCAGTGGTGAAAATCTTCAAGCGTTTCCTCTAAGATCAGGAAGACAAGGATGTCCACTCTCGCCACTTTATTCAACATAGTTTTAGATGTCCTAGGTACAGCAATCAGAGAAGAAAAATAAATAAAAGGAATCCCAACTGGAAAAGAAGTTAAACTCATTGTTTGCAGATGACATGATACTATACATAGAAAATCCTAAAGATGTTACCAGAAAACTACTAGATCTCATGAATGAATTTGGTAAAGTTGCAGGTTACAAAATTAACAAACAGAAATTTGTTGCATTCCTATACATTAACAACAAAAGATCAGAAAGAGAAATTCAAGAAATAATCCCATTTATCATCACATCAAAAATAATAAAATATCTAGGAATAAACCTACCTAAGGAGGTAAAAGACCTGTACTCCAAAAACTATAAAATGCTGATGAAAGAAATCGAAGATGACACAAACAAATGGAAAGATATACCATGTTCTTGGATTGGAAGAATCAATATTCTCAAAATGACTATACTACCCAAGGCAATCTACAGGTTCAATGCAATCCCTATCAAATTACCCATGGCATTTTTCACAGAACTAGAACGAAAAAAATCTTAAAATTTGTATGGAGACACAAGAGAGCCCGAATAGCCAAAGCAATCAGGTGCCCTGACTTCAGACTACACTACAAAGCTATAGTCATCAAAACAGTATGATACTGGCTCTAAAACAGAAATATAGATCAATGGAACAGGATAGAAAGCCCAGAAATAAACCCACGCACCTATGGTCAATTAATCTATGACAAAGGAGGCAAGGATATGCAATGAAGGAAAGACAGACTCTTCAATAAATGGTGCTGGAAAACTGGACAGCTACATGTAAAAAAATGAAATCAGAACATTCTCTAACACCATACACAAATATAAATTCAAAATGGATTAAAAACCTAAATGTGAGACGGGACACTATAAAACTCCTAGAGGAAAACACAGACAGAACACTCTCTGACATAAATTGCAGCAATATCTTTTTTGATCTGTCTCCCAGAGTAATGGAAATAAAAACAAAAATAAACAAATGGGACCTAATTAAACTCAAAATCTTTTGCATAGCAAAGGAAACCATAAACAAAACGAAAAGACAACCCACAGAATGGGAGAAAATATTTGCAAATGATGTGACAAGGGATTAGTCTCCAAAATTTACAAACAGCTCATGAGGCTTAATATCATCCAAACAAACAACCCAATCAAAAAATGGGCAGAAGGGCTTCCCTGGTGGCACAGTGGTTAAGAATCCACCTGCCAATGCAGGGGACATGGGTTCGAGCCCTGGTTCAGAAAGATCCCACATGTCATGGAGCAACTAAACCCGTGTACCACAACTACTGAGCCTGTGCTCTAGAGCCCACAAGCCACAACTACTGAAGCCCGTGCACCTAGAGCCTGGGCTCTGCAACAAGAGAAGCCACCGCAATGAGAAGCCCGCACACTGCCATGAAGAGTAGCCCCTGCTCTCTGCAACTAGAGAAAGCCTGCACGCAACAACAAAGACCCAATGCAGCCAAAAATAATTAATTTTAAAAAAATGGGCAGAAGACCTAAATAGACATTTCTCCAAAGAAGACATACAGATGGCCAAGATGAAAAGATGTTCAACATCACTAATTATTAGAGAAATGCAAATCAAAACTACAATGAGATATCAACTCACACCAGTCAGAATAGCTATTATCAAAAAATCCACAAACAATAAATGCTGGAGGGGGTGTGGAGAGAAGGGAACCCTCCTACACTGTTGGTGGGAATGTAAATTGGTGCAGCCACTATGGAGAACAGTATGGAGGTTCCTTAAGAAACTAAAAATAGAGCTACCATATGATCCTGCATTCCCACTCTTGGGCATATACCCAGAGAAAAACATAGTCTGAAAGGATACATGTGCCCCAATGTTCATTGCAGCACTGTTCACAATAGCCAAGACATGGAAGGAACCTAAATGTCCATCAACAGAAGAATGGATAAAGAAAATGTGGTACATATATACAATGGAATATTACTCAGCTCTTAAAAAGAATGAAATAATGCCATTTGCAGCAACATGGATGGACCTAGAGATTGTCATACTGAGTGAAGTAAGTCAGACAGAGAAAGAGAAATATCGTATGATATCACATATATATGCAGAATCTAAAAAAATGATAAAAGGAACTTATTTACAAAACAGAAACAGATTCACAGACTTAGAGAACATGGTTACCAGGGGAGTAGGGTGTGTGGCGGAGAGGGATAGTTAGGGAGTTTGGGATTGCCATGTACACACCATTATGTTTAAAATGGATGACCAATGGGGACCTACTGTATAGCACATGAACTCTGCTCAATATTCTGTAATTACTTAATTGGTAGAAGAATTTGAAAAAGAATAGATACATGTACATGTATAACCAAATCACTTTGTGGTACACCTGAAACTAACACAACATTGTTAATCAACTGTACTTCAATAGGAAATAAACTTTTTAAAAAATGTGTTACAAGCCAAGAATGAGAAAAGGCAAACAAGAACCCGAGAGCAAAAAATATTAAAAAATAAAGGGAGAAATGACAGATAAGTAAATGAAAAAGAGATGGAAATAATAAAATGAAATTGTATTTTTAAAAAGCCAAACTTTTCCCAAAAAAAGACAAAAACAAATAACTTGGCAGGACGAAGTGAAATAGTGCTTAGGACAAACACTTCTACATCATAATTTAGGAATAAACAGTATATGTAGTGGTTGGGTGTCTAGCAGTCCTGGATTTGAACCCAAGTACTTCAACTTGCTTGGGCAAGCTGGGAAAACGGTTATGAGGACTGTAATAATACATGAAAAATGACTAACACATATGCTCAATTAATGAAGGTTATAGAAGGTTAGTCCAGTTTTGATTAGTATACGGAAGTCAAATTTCCAACCATTTTTCTAATCTAGGACATGGGTTCAATTACAGCACTTGAAATAAACTTTATTAGAATGGAGTGATTAAATTGCTCAAGACAGTTTTATACTGTTGGGTCAACCCTGTCTGTAATGATTAATAGGATGTGAGACTCAATTTGCCCCTTCTGCCTCAAACTATGTCACACATGCTACAAATTTTTCTTTGGGACTTTTAAAGTACAAGCTATTTATTTGGTCCAATTAGTTAATGTGCATTTACAGTAGTAGCATCTTTACAAGCACTGCTCTTTGCCTTTTTGCTGAGCTGTCTAAAAAGACAATCAGGTGGGGCTCAGTCAGTTCTGCTAAATACACTAACTAAAAGCCTTAATTGTGTGTCCACCAATATTCAAACTCTTAGGTCATGAAAACTCCCAATAAGATGGGAATTTAAATTGAGATGTTTTCTCATACATGTATTATTAAATACTATGTATGAAGAAATGATTATCTATTTGCCTTCTTAACTTGCTTTTGCAAGACTTCCTACTGATAAAAGTAGAAATAAAAAATTTAAGATCCTTGATTTTGACTTTGAGGAACTGGACCAAATATTTTTTTTCTGTAGAACAAGATCCAAAAATATTTAATTTAATTTTTTTTTTTTTGCGGTACGCGGGCCTCTCACCGCTATGGTCTCTCCCGTTGTGAAGCACAGGCTCCAGACGCGCAGGCTCAGCGGCCATGGCCCACGCGCCCAGCCGCTCCGCAGCATGTGGGATCTACCCGGACAGGGGCACGAACCTGTGTCCCCTGCATCGGCAGGCAGATTCTCAACCACTGCGCCACCAGGGAAGCCCTGAAAGAATTTTTTTACGCAATTTTTTAAGAATGAATCTCATCCACAAAGTTAGTTCCAACTGTAGAATTTTCCTAGTTCACCTCAGCTGTACAGTTTTCAAGGTTTCTGGATTCTTTCCTTTGAGTTCCACATCCTCTATATTTGGAGTTCTTAGCTGGGGGATCATGGACCACAGGTGATGAACAGGCTTTGTAGAGTTCTTGAAAACCCTGGCATAGTATGTGATACTTGGTATACATGTACACATGAACATTGTTCTGGGGTAAAGGCACATACATTTCACCAGATTTTCAAAGGTTTTCCAAAAAGCTTAAGAACCAGTTAGACATTTAAATGAACAGATGTATGTACAATGTGCCAAATATTGCTATGTTAACACTTGTGAGATTTCTTAATTAAAACATGTTATGAAGTTCAGCGCCATAACCAAAAAAGCTACTTCTAAAGAGTAGTTCAGCGTCTTTACTTCCTAGTGGTTCACACAATCCTCAATCCACTGCAATCTGACTTGTGTCTCTACTGCTCTGGAACTACTCTGCTTGTATGATTACGCTCCTAATTGTTAAATTCAAAATACATTTTGTGGTACTTGTTTGATTTGACCTCTTGGTGGTATAGTATGATGGAGAAAAGCACAGACTCTGGAGTCAAACTGTCTAGGTTCAAATCTTAGCTTCGTCACTTGCTAGCTCTGCATCTTTGGATAAATTACTCAACTCTTCTGTGCCTCAGTGCAGTAAAGTTTCTTCATTCACATGGTGTGAACAGTATTTACTTCAAAATGTCAACATGAGTATTAAAATAAGCTCCTAAGAAAGCATTGTGTAAATATTTCAGAATGTGGGATTATTCCTTTCTTGAAAATCACTTGAAACCTGTCTATGTCTCATTCTACTCTGATGGCTCCTTAGTTTCATCTCCCTACTTTCAGGCTTATTCCTCTCTAATATATCTTTTATAGCATGGCCAGAATGATCATCTGAAGTTATAAATCTGATGCCATCTCTTGCCACTGATGTTAGTATAGTCTGATTGACTTGCATGACAGTGTACCATCTACTTCTTCTTCCTCAAGTCTCAGTTGCCTACATTACCCTATGAGTTAAGTTGAACCAAGCTATATGATCCCCCAAATGGGCCTCACTCTTTTAACTCATGACTCTGCACAAGCCACTGACTCCGTCTGGGAAATCCCACTCTCCTTCTCTTACCACACCCCTTCCCACAGTAAATTAGGTGTCCTTTTTTAATGTGCCCCCGATAACCCTGAACAGTATTTATCACATTCTATTTTAGACACCTGTTTGGTTTCTGGTTCATTTCATCTAGTCAGATCTTCCCACTTCCTCCAATAAAGAACAGAAGCAGGAGTCATATCGTGACAGTCCTGTTCTCTCAATTCCTACCATCATAATCTTAAACTACTTTCTTATCCCTTTGTTTATCAACCCCCACCCCAACTCATTTTTTAATGAACCCACTGAGTTTAGGTAGAAGTGTATCTATAGAAAAAGATGTGCACGTAAATTAACTAGATAACAAAACCTCACACTAAAGGGAACATTCTAGAAGTATTTATTTCATTGCTGACTACTTGGTTGCAGCATGCAACTCTCAACGAGCTGCCACTCTCCACTCCTACAGAAGTACCAAATGCTATGGTACCACTACTTAGGTTTTCAGCCTTTCAAAGGCTTTTATTACCAATATCATTACTTAGGATGAGCCTTTCAGGGACTTCAAAGCACTTATTCTCTATAAAAAGTAACTTATTATTTCATGCACAAAACTCCAATTGGCAGACATAGGTCCAAAATGGAAAGAAAAAAATTTTATTCTAGTTCTGTAAATTATCAGGAATAAAATAAGCATTTCTCCTTGCCTTGTTTTAAAGAAATATAATTTTTTTTCTCTATCAGGAATCAGAACAGTAGGTTTGATGATCCTGAGTTATAAAATTGCTTACTGGTTAAAGTTCTTTCCAAAGATTTTAAGAAGTAGGCTCATTTTCCTGTACAATTTAAAGAAATGTTTGCAGTATGTGTAGGAATTATAGGTTATATTGTAGACCCTTGTGACAATATTTAAAAGGCCTATTCTCCCCATTTAAAAAATTCTACCTCAGAAGGTAAAAGGAAATCCCCATTATCCCTGAGCAAAAAAGGGAAAAATCATAGGTACTTTTATTTGTTAATAGAAGCTACTGTAAATGAGTTACCTATTTCTAGAACATTCTCAGAGAATTACATAACTGAAGCAGATACAAGGTGCTCTCAGATTTTCTCAGATAAATGTATTTAGTAGTTTGAGTAGTTGCTCTGAAAAATTTCAATTTAATTAACTACACAACTCAATATTTTCCATTTTGAAATTTGAGGATATCCTGAGAGGGACATGAAACTATTGGACATAGAGGAATTTAAAAAATGTTAGCAAATTGTGGCAGGAGGAAGAGTGGGGAAAATCGTAGTGGAGAAAAAGTGAGAAAGGGGTAGGACAAAGCTGTAGTCATGAGCCGGCCTCTCTTTGTCACTAAGTCAGGGGCCTCTGGCTACCAGTATGCTACATTCACTCTTAGATTAATATAAACCAGATGTGGAAAAATAAAATTAAGAATGTCCCAAACAAAACATTTAAGTCTTTTAAGGAGTAAATGACAGAAAACATTTTAGCTTCTTAATCACGGAGTGCTATAATTTCAAGGCATCAATATAATTCATTTAACCCTAAAGCAATTGTGCAATAAGCAAAACATCATAAATGGAAAACAACAAAGGTTAACTTCCTACAGGGGCCAATAGACAGGATCTCTTGCAGCACAGCAATTAACCTTCACATACTGGAGTCTTGTTTAAAAGGCCTTCAACAACTCAGATTCCTGAAAAATCACAAGTGTCACCAACAAACGGAATGTTGATTAAACAGAGTCCAAAAACTTTCCAAAGGGCTGCCTTCTCTGAAGGGATTTCAGACTGTTGCTAGCACAGGTTGGTTAAGCCAAATCTCACTGACGGCTCCATTAGAGATGAGAATGCCCAGTCAGTGCTGTTTTAAAAATGTAAAACACTGGGAGGGAAAAAAACAAATAAAACAATCTACTGTTCCCTAACATATATGGCTTAGCACCCAGAGAAAGCCTCTGCCCCCAAAAGATACTTTCTACATAGGGCTAAGCTTCATTAAATGAGGCGTAATCTTTCATTTTCAGGACATGTCTTTCCTTGCAAGGTCTTTAGAGGCAGAAGTTCCACTTGGATTCTAATACGCATCTCTGTGAGCTCAGCTTCCTGAAAACATACACCTGCTGGGTTCTAGGTTCTCCCTTGCCAGTGACTGGATTCACTACTTTAGAGCCACCAGAATCTCACATACACTATTAACATGATGAAAAATACAGCTACTGCTGCAAGTTTGGCGTAAGTGGAACGCATGTTCAAGTACTTCGCATCCTGGCGGTATTTCTTGGACAGACTGGACAAATTGTTAGCCTTCGAATCCAATGCTGTCAAAAAAGAAAAAAGGATAACATCAATTAGTCCCTTAAAGTATTTTATCAAATGTATTAAGACATAAAAATAACCAAAATCAGTGGCACTATTTCAAACCATGAAGCTTAAATTATCATTTTTATTTTAAGGGTAAGGTTGCATACACTGATTAACTCATGATCCTGAAGCACTGTAAAATCTACAATGCATTTTAAAATTATCAGATCAATTTATGTTCAAATTCTTGAGACTGTATGCAGGCTCTGGCCTCAGACCCTGGTTCAAATCTCAGCTGTACGAGTCATGTGGTATTGGTCAACTCAGCCTCTCTAAGACCCAGCTTCTTTTGTCTGTGAAAATAGGGATTATATAGTAACAATAAACATATCATAGGATGCCTGTAAAGTGAGCACAATGCCTACATACAGTAAACACTTGACAAATGTTAGCTGACCGTAACTATCTTCATAATCTCTTAATGGTCTAAATCATATTCGCTCATATTTTGAAAAATGATAATCCAGGTAAGATAAAAGATGCAGGTAACCAGAAAATTCAAAGAACCAGACACTGAGTATTAAGCTATATCTCAATGGTGACTGCTACCAAATTTCTAAGACTTTCCACATAGTAAAGACTATTATTATGAAGATAAAGCTATCAGAAATTATATTTTAACAGATATAGGAAAGCTGTATTATAATGAAAACACAATCACAGGTGCTAGAAAACCACCAATATCTACTAAATTAAGCTTTTTAGAATCTTAGGCAAAGTTTTTCTTTTTTCCTATAAGGACATTTGTAATGTCAGTATCTTCTTTTAATTGTTAACTGAGCACTTAGAGAAATAGTCAGATACACACAAGCTAGACTGGGCTTAAAATATACGGCATATTTTTAATAATAAAAACAAACTCTCTGTTTGGCATAAATAAATTCTAATAAAACTTTTTACTTTTTTAAAATTTTGAAAAACTATATTGCAATCTGAATTTATTTGTTCTTCCTTGGAGAATGCTTTTGGAATATTTGGAGTTGCTTAATAGAGACTGGTTTTGATTGAGAAATGTGGCATTACTTAATAACACAGGCATGCCAGCCATTTCCAAATTAGAACTTGTCCTGTAAGAAAAGCACCTAGTGTAAAAAAACAGTTAAGGGATGAGAAATAGCCATGACAATGCTGCAAGGAATCTTTCCAGCCAGTCTACTAGAATGTACAATCCATTGGACAGAGGTTTTTAACTACTACTGTGTTTATTACTATATTCCCAGTGCCTAGAACATGATCTGGCATACAGTCAGTGAAAAATACAGTGAAAAATCAATAAATAAATATTTGCTACATGAACCTAAATCTGCTGAGAATAACTGGGCAAAGAAATAAATATTAGGTCATATGAAATAATTAATAGTTACGAGAATTCCTTTACACTGGAACATTTGGAAACACGTAGTATCATAAAGACAAAGCTGTTGCTTGGAGAAGTCATTTAGCAAATATTCATGTTATGGGCACCATGAGAAGTGCTAGAGGATACAATTATGATCAAAACATACATGATCCCTATATTTGTGGAATTTACAGTCTAAAAGGGTGACACCTTTGAATAAAAAATAAAACCTATGGCTTAAAAGAAACAGGTATATTTAGGCAGTAAAAAAGGCATAATTTGATCTTGCTAAAAGAACCCATAGGAACTATTCTTGGGTCATAAATGCAAAGCTGATTAGCTCTAAAACTTTAAAACTTAGAAAGAGAAAAAGGCATAAAAGATGGACTCTTATTATACAGCTTAAAGAGGAAGAAAACATTTTTTGAGGTGGGCTAATCTTTCCACTGTCTTCATATATGCTCTGTTCAGCATATGCTTTTTCTTCCTCTTAAAATACCACTCTTCACTCCTTCCTGATCTATCAAAACTCAAGACATCTTTCCTGTTCATTAATCTACTTCCTTCTACATTTTTATAGCTCTTATTGTCTATAGATCTCTATATAATGATTTAAAACTGTCATTCACTGAAGATGGACAAGGACTCCATAAGCCAACAAATTCTG
The DNA here is from genome assembly GCF_949752795.1 of Hyperoodon ampullatus. Classification (NCBI taxonomy): domain Eukaryota; kingdom Metazoa; phylum Chordata; class Mammalia; order Artiodactyla; family Ziphiidae; genus Hyperoodon; species Hyperoodon ampullatus. The sequence continues at coordinate 107,290,877 of NC_136915.1, forward strand.
CCAGGTACTAGCAGTGTAACTTTTATAGTAAGCTACTTTTCTGAGTCTTTCCTTCTTTATTTGTGAAACTGGTTTGATACCACCCACTTCACATGGGATTACTCTAAAGAATAAATAAGATATATGTAAAGTCCCCCTACCATATTGCCTAGCACAATGTAAGTGTTCAATTGATGTTTGTTCCCTTATACTATCGATAAATTACTCTGTGACAATCTTTCTTATCTTCCCAATCACATGAAGTTATTTAAGGGTAGAACTGTACTTCTTTTTTAATCAGCATATCAGCTTTGTAGCAATCAGCAGAGCACTAGAAGAAAATCTGTTACACTTTTGATAAATTGACCAGTATATACATTTTGGATTTAAGAAAAATTCCTGTGCTGGTTTACTTTATCCCAAGTAGAACCTGTGAGTCTGTAATGATGAAAATTTACACAGACTCACTCATCCAAAATTTGATGTTTAAAGAGTTTGAAGCTATATGCTGGGACAACTGCTGACTACAAACATAAAGGTTAAAATCTGCAATCCATAATAAAGGAAAACCCATTATTCATGAATATGTAACAAGGCTGAATTCAAAAAATACACATTAAGGTAACTACTTGTGATGATTACTGTGAAAGAAATAAAAGAAGTATATGAAATAGATATGAAACACATACATACTACTTTTAAAAAGTATATGCTCACATTAAACACTTAGGTAACATTTAAGCATTAGGTAAACATATATATTTTTAGGTAAATTAGTACACACACATACACATAACACATTATGTGCTAAAAAACATTACATATGTAAGTGCTTTAAGAATTTGAAGGACAAAAGAGATTAATGCATTGTGGGATATGAGGATCAGGTAAGGCTTCTTTGAAGAGGCAGTTCTTATCTAGATCCTAAAGAAGGTCCAGAATGATAAGGACACTGACCTGGCTGAGGCAGAGTATTTGTGAACTAGGGAGAATGAGAGACGTTTGCAATCTCCTTATCTTCCATTATAGAGAACACAGTGCCTTGCACATTACAAGTACTCAATTAATAATGACTGAATGAATGAAAAGTAAGCATAAGACTAGAAAAGACTAGACCTTATCTTGCAGTCACAGGTTTTAAAAGTTTTTCAGCAGAGGAATGCCTTGATGAAAATAGCATTTTATAACATTTGATTTGGCAGCAGTAAAGTCTCCCAAAGTGGCTACTCAGGAAACTACTGCAATAAATCTTTGACAATTTCCTCTCGTTCTTCTTTTCATTTCCCTTAACTTATGTGTTTCTGTAAATATTGATTTAATTTTGTAAATATCTTGGAAACAGGATTAATCGCTTCTGATATGGAATGAGACTACATTGTTCCAACTCAATAGAAACTATCCACACTAGGAATAAACATATATTTTGGAAGCTTGCAATGTAATCCATCTTTGAAAGATGAATTCTTAACAGTACTAGATAGAATGTGACAGCATAAAAGGTACTCCCAAATAAGCTATCCTTGCCTATGGAATAAGAGCCACTTATTCATAAGACTCATACTGCTTTTAGAGACCTGAGAGTGCTTCTCCCCGTTGTAGCACTTCTTCAATATTGGCCACCATGATCCTCTGCACATCTTGCAATTCAGTGTTGATGGAGCCTAGGTTTCTCCGAGCACGACTGTCAATGTAAAGCTTCTTGGTTTTCTGAATGTAGGTATCTAGAATGATGAAGAAAAGTGACTGTTAACAACTTCTTTCATGTCCATCAAAGAAGTAGGAAAGAGTAAATTCTGAGTTTCATCCTGGATCTGCAACTGTTCGTGATTAACCAAGCTCTTGAATGAGTATCAACGGAACAGGCATTTCCCAAAATACTACTACAAAACTGCAGGCTCGTTCATTTTTGCCAATGTCTATATAACGCAAAACTATGAAAAGAATGATTATTAAAGATTCTATTTTCAACTTTTGGAAAAAAATCTTAAGATGTGCATGCTTGATACACTTCATTTGCCTCTAGATCTCCTCTCCACCCTTCTGGGCCTGCTTTCTGCCTACAGGAAGCTGACCTGCATGGATTACATCAATGGGTTCCTTGCCCTCTAGCTTCCGGTTAGGTTCAGCCAGTGGGGGAGCCCCAAGAGTACGGAAGAAGGGGAGTGGATAGTGATGTCAAAGTATTTATTCCCCTAGCTCCTCCCTGAGAAGTCATCTTGGGCTGGCAGTACACCTGCACCAAAAGTTACTGCTCCTCTCAAATGGGCCTTTTCCATAAATTTTCTCCTTCTTAGTTCCAGAAACTGCTTTCTCTTATCCATTCAGGCTTAGGGATGATACCAATTACCATGCTACTGGTCTCAGGTTACTGTACCTTACAGTTCATCTATAACCCATTCATATCTCTGTATATAAATCCTTTAAGCTAATTTGAGTATACCAACTATTTCCTGTGTGACCTTGACACAGCAGTCTTATTTTTTTATTGGGTTTACTGAACTGCTATTGTCTACAAAAATAAAAGTTGCAAAACCAGACATTACAAAAATTAGCACTTGGAGAGTTTATAGTTTTGAAACACTGGAATGCTTTGCTAGATTTCTTTATTTCTAAAAAGCAAGAGGACCCATTTATCTAGCAAACTCGAAATACTTCAGAAATTCAGAGATAGTAAACCAATTTCTTTTTTAACTAAAAATGTCAGTGATGTAGTCTAATCATACTTGTTCTCACTTCCTCTACTTAAAGGCCATTTCCTTTGATCTATTGCCATCAGATACTTTACCAGATCTGAACAGTAATGAGTCTTTCTATAATTCTTATACAAATATGTACACCCATGCTCACTACTTCTGCATGTAGTAAATGTTATGCCCCAATACCATATATCCTCTAGTACTTAAATTAGAGGATCTCGTTCACCATTCCTTCTGATTTCCAAATTCTGATTTCCATAAAATGAGTCTCACTATGAGTATGTGAGTGTGTTGTGGCGGGGGAGGTGAGGAGGTTGGGTTGGGGGAAAAAAGAACTCAGTTATTACATGTCAATCTAGATCTTTAGACACAGTTTTTCATCCTAATGAAGAATCAAACTAAATAACAAAAAAGAGCAAAGGGCAACAAGTTCTATGAGGAAAAAATCAAAAGACCAGAGAAAATTACTTATGAGAAGGAAGCCTCATTCATTCAAAAGGACAAAAGACATGGACTAGCAGGGAAAATCCAAAACTTCAGTAGGTAAGCATAAAAAAAAAAAGTGTCAAAATTATATCAATAGCTTCTGCATATCGACTACTCCCTTGATAGAGAGGTGAGGCGCAAAAACTTACCGAACTCAATAAAGGAATAGGGTCTAGACACAGTTGGCACCTTCTTCCCATGCTGTTCATCAAACTCTGAATGTAAATCTTCTAGGTAGGCAAAAGCCAACTTTTTAGGGAAGGCAGCTTCACACAGAACCAAATAACACACCCCCTGTTCAATAATGTAGCTGCAGAGACAAAAAAAAAAGTAAGAAAAAGTTGTTTGTAGATTAACAATACCTCCAACAATCTGAAATAGACTCTCAGTGCCATACAAACCTTTTTTTTTTTTTTTTGGCCATGCCACACAGCTTGTGAGATCTTAGTTCCCCATCCAGGGATTGAACCTGGGCCCTTGGCAGTGAAAGTGTGGAGTCTTAGCCACTGGACCGCCAGGGAATTCCCTATACAAACTTTTGAAAATATTCTAGCCCAAGCCCTTTGAGGCTAACTAAATCAGAAAGTCAATTTCAAACCACAAATCACTGGAATCAGAAAGCAAACATCTTCCCATTATTAGAAGTATATTCCAAAAGGAGTATTTAGACATATTTATTCATTACATAATTCTTCAACTAAAATATCTTAATACCTAAGACTTTTTCTTGAAAACTCGGAGTTGTGACTCCATCTACCCTTTGATTATGTGTGGTAAACAAGTATATACACATTTAAATTTCTTCCAGCTGTAAGAAAAATAGTGGAACTGGAAATTTTTGTGGATACTTAAAAGTTGGAAGTTAATGTCACAATATTTACTGGGTACAGAAAATAATCTCAGGACTAATAATATTCCCGAATTTCCAGGATAGGAGAACTCTGTATTGACTGCAAATTGTTCAATAACAGAACTGACTCCTCTTGTGAGAGTGAGCTCCCTGGCAGTCTGGAAGAGGCTATATGACTACATGTCTGAGATAGTTTTGGAAAGAGGTTAGGTTACTCAGTGGTATTCAAACTTTTTAGCCATAGTACTCTTTATTTCAGCAAAAATTATATCCAGAAGACTAATATGTACAGCAAATAAAATCAGAAGTTCTTTAGCTTAAGTAGGAGTTTAAGGGCCCAAAGCATTACACATACCCCCCACCCCTGTCCTTTCTATGTGGCTCCTAAGGCATCTTATGACTCCACAGAGCATAGTTTATAGCCTATTATATTATATGATCTCTCATGACCTTTAAAATAATAATAATAACAACAACAATAATACTGCTGTCCTATTTCTTGCTTGGGCACCTAAATTAACCAGTCTCCTTGCCTTCAGTCTAGACCATCTTCTAAACCACTAGCTTTATTCCTAAAAAGTAAATATGATATTGCTTAAAAACTCTAGAGGTTCCCTAATACCTATAAAATAAAATCATACACCTTGGTATAGTATTCGGAGCCCTCCAAAACAAGTGTAGGCTGCTTTCCATCATATATCCCATATATCCTAACACACCAAACAACATGTTGTTCTCCAATAAGCTAGGTTCTTTCACATGCTCGTGGACTTCTGCTTATATTGTTTTTTTCTAACTATAATATTCTTTTATGTACCTGGAGAAACCTTGTTCATTTTCCTATGCTCAATTCTACTATAATTTTTTCTGTGAAATTTCTCTCTATTCTCCCTCCCTCTTTCCCCTTTCCTGAAACTTACTCTCTATAAATGGGAATTTATTGCTTCTTTCTCTCTGCTCTACAGCACTTCTTGTCCTAAGGTATTACAGTATAGTTGTTTGTGTATGTGTCTCTCTCTGCTAATAAGAGGATAAGCTAAAACATTACAGGCAAGACTTAATACACTGTCTGGCAAAGAATAAATCTTTAATAAATAGTTCTTGGATGGAAATAAAGGAAGAGATGAGATTATAAAGAACCAAGCAGAAAAAAATCTCTTTTCAATTCCATGAGATCTTTCCTACATCTTTTTTGTTCCTAACGCATGGTAGAGATAAAAATACTATATAATGAAGTGCCTCTAATATTTTTTGATGTTGAAATACCTTACAAAACTTAATATTCACTACTTTCTTAACCAATAGGCCCGGGTTTTGTTTTGGTTTTGATTCTTTATACTTGTTTGCTTGTTCTTGATGAGTAGAGGGTTTGTTTGTTTGAGTTAAACAGAGCAGGTTCTTCCCAGGTCTATATTATCTTAGTATCTGCGTTCCTAACATAGTAAGGATTATTTAGCTTATTCTTTTTTATTTTCACCTGATCTTCTTGCCCTCTCTTTTCTTGTTTAATCCTTCCTGTTTTATCACCTTCAAACTTGACATGTATTAAACATTTAATACCAATTATTTGTAGATAATTTGAAATCCAATAAAGTCACTTTGATCCCTCTCTCAGCTGTATGCATTGTCTATAACCACTGATTAGATGCCCTTAAATTATCTTTTATAATTTTCTTTTTTCTAAATAATAACTAACACTTATTGACTATTCTCTATGTGCCAGACAAGATGTTAAGTGATATACATGGATTCTCTCATAATCCTCACAGAACTATGATTCCCTATTTTATAGAGGAAACTGAGGCCCAGAGAAGTACATGTGAGTTGCTCAAGGTTACATTGTCAGTAAATGTTTGAGCAAGGGTACTAACCTACATGTGTCTGGCTCCAAGAAGCTCCCAAAGCAAAAGTTACCTATTACTGCATGATATGTATAGCATTTACTAGACACAGGATAACAGGTTGAATTATTGTATGGAAATTGAATAAAGAAACCAAAATTTCAGTTTTGCAGAATTAGAGCTAGGAAAATTGCTTCCATGGAGCGACTGTATTTTTAAAGTTACCTTTACTTTTAAAAAAGTTACCATTCTTATCAGGTGTTACTTGTATTTACTGTATTTCATATTTATATAATCACAAAGAAATCAGGACTATACTCACTGAAAAGTCATGGCACCAGCTTCCAAGGTGCATCTGGTAGGGGACTGTTCATTCAACTTTCGAAAGAGTTGCTTAGCCTGACTCTGGTACTGTTGAAGGTCCCGGCCAGACTGAAAGAAGACACCTTCATTTAAGAATTTTCCACCAAAAAAGCAGTACCAATTTGTGAGAAGCATCATATTTTGAGGACACTATATGAATACGGTCCTTCATTTACAGGTTAGTAAGATTTATTTTAACAAAATAAAAGTGGCCTATTTTAGAGAAAAAAGGAGGACCAAATCCCGAGTTTTTCAACAAAGTCACAATAGTTATTTGCTAAAAAGCAAAAGTGTACTCCTTAAGGCACTCTTTCAATCCAGTGTTCTTTCCACTATTAGGTCAGTGACCTCCTCCTAACCCATTTCAGTTGCACAGTTACTAGCGCAGAACCGTACAACATGTTCCATACTCAGGGGAAAGTCCTGGCAACAACAGACTGAATGAATCATCTCATTTCTGTGCTGAAATATCAAGCAAAATCTTCCATAAAGTGTTACAGTATTGAGCATTTAAGCAAAACTGTGTGCACCCATGACTGCAAATTATCATGAACACTATAACTGCAATTAGGTAAAAATGAATAAGAGCAAGGACAAAGATTGGAAAGTCAAATATCCTTTACTAAATAAGTCTATTAGGTTCCTGAGTTTGGATAGCAAAAGTCTGGGTAGCAAGGGGTATGTTCATACAAAAATGAAAATAATAACATTTGGATGATAGAGTTACAGGCAATATTTTCCTAAACAATTTCTAAATGATTTTACAATAATTTTTAAACAGAGGAAGAAGTCTACTGGGGGAAACAGCAATGTCATTTCAAAGGGAGAAAATCATACCTCAATAACCTACTAGATCCAAAATAGAAAAGAAGTGCATGAAGAATGGGAAGCAAATATACATTATTTATTCATCCACATACTGGGGGAAACAAATAAATAACTTTTGCCATGTGATGGGAAGGAATTGTTTTATTTTGAATTATTTAGTTTGAATTGAAAGATATAACACTGTCTCTCCTTGGTAGATGTTTAATAACTAAATGTTTAAATAGAAAAGTGTTTACACAGGGTTCTCCCAGGGATTGGACCTACGGTATAACTATGAGAAAGTACAGAGTGAAACTTAAAATTCCAGATAGTGAACCACTGAACTGAGAGTAAAATCAGTCAAGGAAGCAATGATAAAATTGTGTAACTTGCAGATAAACAAATGTACAAGTATAGGATTCTAAGCTATATTTAAAATAGTGAACTGGAAGTGCAAATCAAAACCACAGTGAGGGCTTCCCTGGTGGCGCAGTGGTTGAGAGCCTGCCTGCCGATGCAGGGGACATGGGTTTGTGCCCCGGTCCAGGAAGATCCCACATGCCGCGGAGCGACTGGGCCCGTGAGCCATGGCCGCTGAGCCTGCGCATCCGGAGCCTGTGCTCCGCAACGGGAGAGGCCACAACAGTGAGAGGCCCGCGTACGGCAAAAAAAAAAAACCAAAAAAACCCCCAAACACAATGAGATATCACCTCACTCCTGTTAGAATGGCTATTATCAAAAAGACAAGAAATAACAAGTGTTGGTGAGGATGTGGAGAAAAGGGAACCCTTGTCAACTGTTGGTGGGAATGTAAATGGGTGCAGCCACAATGGAAAACAGTATGGAGGTTCCTCAAAAAGTTAAAAATAGAACTACTACATGATCCAGCAATTCCACTTCTAGGTATTTATCTGAAGAAAACGAAACACTAATTTAAAAAGATATATGCATCCTATGCTCACTGCAGCATTATTTACAATAGCCAAGATATGGAAATAATCTAAGTGTTCATCAACAGACAAATGGATAAAGAAGATGTGGTATATATACACAATGAAATACTATTCAGCCATTAAAAAAGACTGGAATCCTGCTCAAAAAACAAGCTCATAGATAGAGAATGGAGTGGTGACTGCCAGAGGGGAAGTGGGTGGGGGAGAGGGCGAAATGGGTGAAGGGAATCAAAAAGTACAAACTTCCAATTATAAAATAAGTCATGAGGATATAATGTACAGCATGGTGATTATAGTTAATAATACTGTATTGCATTATTTGAAAGCTGTTAAGACAGTAAAACTTAAATGTCCTCATCACAAGAAGAAAAAAGAATAAAAATTTTCGTAACTATTTTTTCATGATGGAGGGTAACTAGACTTATTGTGGTGATCATTTCACAGTGTCTACAAATATTGAATCATTATGTTGTATATCTGAAACTAATATAACGTTATATGTCAATTATAACTCAAAATAAGATAAAATAAAAAAAATAAATGGGAAACTGGAAATTTCAATATAAATAAGGAAGTAAATAAGCATGAGGTGAACCAGGGGAGTTAGGCAGAGACCACTAGAAGTATCGATTTGTAGTTTAACACTGTTTTTATGGCAATGATTTGTTATAAGGCTGTTCACTTGAGAAATACTCCTACATTAACATGTATATGTATATTGTTATATATTAACAATACTTTGTAATAATTAACATTATAATGTATACTAACATTATCATATTAAACAGTATCGCTAATCTATATATTGTTTTTCTCATGACTGGCCAGCCAGTTGGGGAGAGTGAATACCACCATCACATGCTTTGAACTAGTGCACAATATCCTATGTTCCTAAATTTGAGTGGTACTTGCCAATCTGTTGGCTTCACCAATGTTGTTATGTGGCATTCCAAAGATATCTGACCCCACAACAGTAGATTAAAGGGATGCAAACAAAGCTGGAGATGCTACTAAAGTGCCAAGAAATAATACCAACATAGACCAATGATTTTCAGCCTTGGCTTCACACTAGAATCACCTAGAAATCTTAAAAAAACTACTCCTGCCCAATCTCCACCCCCAAATCAATTAAATCAGTGTCTCAGAGGTATTCATAAAATAATCACAACCATAAATGTTAATTATAAGTTTTTTGACAGCTAAAGGCAGGTGAGCACCTTAAAGGAACTAGTTAAATAAATACATGGCAAATAAAAAGAATGAAATTCTACCATTTGCAACAACATGGATGAACCTAGAGGGTATTATGCTTAGTGAAATAAGTCAGAGAAAGACAAATACTGTATGTTATCACTTATAGGTGGAATCTAAAAAATAAAACAAATGAATGAATATAACAAATCTGAAACAGACTCGCAGATATAGAGAACAAACTAGTGGCTACCAGTACGGAGAGGGGAGGGAAGAGGGGCAAGACAGCAGTAGAGGGGATTAAGAGGTACAAACTACTATGTATAAAATAAAAAAGCTACATGGATATATTGTGCGGCACAGGGAATACAGCCAATATTTTATAACAACTTTAAAATAGTGTATAATCTATAAAAATATTGAATCACTATATTCTAAGTGTGAAACTAATATAGTAAACCAACTACACTTCAATTTAAAAAAATGGCAAAAAACTGTCAGTGAAATGAAGATTAGCACAAATCCTTTGACTTTATAGGAGGCACTGTAAATATTACTGCAACCTGAGAGAAAGAGACTAACAACTGTACGAACTACAAGAAACTATGGCCAAAAGCATGCTACAATTTCAGGAATTTACAATGAACAAAGCAGTGACTGCCAATGTATAACACTGGGGACATATCTACATAGGAATTACAGCACGCCAACCAACATTTTACAATGCTGGTTCAGTTGGCATTACCATTCCTGGGAACAAGATGCTGGCACAATCTTTCTGGTAGTTATTTTGACAATATGTATTAGAAATTTAAAAACTTTGCATAATGTTTTATCCAACAATTCCACACCTTCTAACACAACATTGTAAAGCAATTATACTCCAATAAAGATGTTAAAAGAATAACATATGGTATATATTTATATAATGGAATACTACAGAGCCATTAAAATGATGCTGTGTAATATTTAATGATATGAGAAGATATTCATTATACACTAAGTGAAAAAAATTAGGTGAACAGTATTACAGTATTACCCATTATTTGATTTTAAACACACACACCAAGATTAAGGTTAGACATCAAGTGGATATAATTTAAGTAGGGATTACTTAATTTTACCACTACTTTTAATGGTAAAAAAAAATCACCATTAACTTTTTGGTCCTTTTGTTTGTATATATTTACTGAATTTTCTACAATAATCAGAAATTAATTTTATAATGGGAAAATTATTCATTCATCCATTCCTATTTACTGCGTATTTGCACCCACAATATTAGGACTTGGGGCCAATAAGGGGAGGGGCTAGGATTTGAACAATATTAGGACTTGGGGCCAATAAGAGGAGGGGCTAGGATTTGAACCCAGGCATTCTAGCTTTGAAGCCCTTGCTCCTAAGCATGCTATATCACCTGTATAATTAAAATTGCTTCAGTAATGGTAGATCCACCTTCTAGGTGATATCTTACTATTTAATATTAAATCTAATACGTAAGAAATGCTCAAGAAACCACATGGCAGCTCTGATCTAGATCTCACATAACAACATAATCATGGCTTTACAGATAAACCCTAGGTTCACTTTTAAGATTACAGTCACAAAGGGCTCACAGTCAGCCAGTCTATCTAAAAATAGTTAGATTAGATGTCCTAATTCTGTTTTCTACTTCATCTAGAACAGACCTGATGAAACTTACACACAGTATAATGGAAGACAGCTGTTAGCAATCCAATAATGAAGTAGATGTGAATGTCTACACAAATTCTGAAACTAATTTGAGATCATCAGCATATTTAGGATGTGGTTCTGTATACAAAGTGCAGGAGGTCCAGGCTAGTAAATTGCCACACACCACAATCCTTTTTATTGCTGTCACCTATGACTGCTGAACAAGTAGTTGTATCAAATGCCATCTTTTGCCTTTATAAGAATGTTTAGCTAAGCTCTTATCATTTGTAAATTCCTGTTGAACTCTATTGATCAAAGGCCAGGGGCACCAAGAACCAACCATTTTCTTCTAACAGCAATAACAGTAAGGTGATTAATCAACCCTCAATGATTGGGTGAGTGCGCCAGTTTAACTGTGCAAAAGACTATCTGCTTCTTGGGAGTTCCCTGCCCTGTACTCAGTTATATCTAACACCTTAAGAGAACATGGTTCATTTTGAGGTAGAACACAAAGGTAGATAAAGAAATTGCAAACATCTAAAAAGGAGAAATATATCAGAAAGGAAGAAATAGATAGAATATCAGGGAGTCTAGGTTGGAAAAGAAAAGTTCATCTGTCTACCTGTCTTAGGCCTACATTTCTAGTTATAGCACAGAGGAAACAGTGCATAAGATACTCTGTATCTTTTTTGTAATGCTCTATTGTATTATTTGAATAACTGTTCATCTCCAGTAAGAAGACAGTTTGTACAAGGACTAGCATCTAGTGACCACCTAAGATATGGTATCTGTTATCAATGTAAATAATTGAAAGAATACACTGAATTATTTGGCCCGGACAATTAGGGTACTTAACTATAAAACTATTTGATCAAGATATCCATTTCTTAAACAGTTATTTCCAGACTCCTAAGAAGTAAATACATTATTAAAATGTCTTAGAACAAGTGAAGCAGTTAGGCACTAAGCCTGTAGTGTAGAATCAAACAGATATTGATTAAAAAGAACAAACTAGTGGTTACTAGTGGGGAGAGGGAAGGGAAGAGGGGCATGATAGGGGTAGGGGATTAAGAGGTACAAACTACTATGTATAAAATAAATAAGCTACAAGGATATATTGTACAGCACAGGGAATATAGCCAATATTTTATAGTAATTATAAACGTGTATAACTATAAAGGAGTATAACCTTTAAAAATTGTGAATCACTATGTTGTACATCTGAAACTTATATAATATTGTGAATCAACTGTATCTTAATTAAAAAAAATTTTTTTTAAACCAAAACAGTGGTCTCAACCAGGGGTGATTTTGCCCCTCCTCCCCGCAGGTGACATGCAGCAATGTCAGGAGATATTTTTGGTTGTCACAACTAGACGGAGGGTGGTGGTAGTGCTATTGGCATATAAGGTGTAGAGGCCAAGGATGCTGCTAGACATCCTACAATGCACAGGACAGTTTTCCCACAACAAAGAATTATCCATTCCAAAATGTCAACAGTGCCGAAGTTAAAAAACCCTGATGACAGAACAATCAAATCACTATGTTATGTACCTGGAACTAACATAGTGGTTGTAAGTTAACAGGGAAGGAAGGAAGGTAAAAAAAGGAGGCAGGGAGGAACCCTGGTGAAAAATTCTGTTGTGCTACTTATTAGCTGTGTGACTTTAAGCAAGAGACCTATGCTCTCTTAGCATCAGAGATTCCTTATCTATAAATGGGGATAATAATAGTACCTATCCTAATAGTTGGTATGAAGATTAAATGAAATCATGTATTTAACAGGCTTAACACAACGGTTGGTATGTAGTAGGCACTCTATAAATGTTCTGTATACTATTATAACAGTAAAAATAAGTCAAAGGTTCATATTTTTGCAGATATTAAAAATTTTGGAAAGACGTTATCATTCAAAGTCAAAATTCCTAAAGGAAATCACTATGGAATTACAATCACAAAAATATTTTTGTGTAAAATATCTTTCCTTGTCAATTAAACAAAGCAACCCATCTTGGTAAACTGATACCTAATTTGGAATTAAGAAACACAGTAATAAGTCAACTAATTTTTTCAATAAAGTATGAAAGCAGAGAATAAGAGCCTACTGATATATGGACTTCCAAATCCAATTTATATTCTTTGCCCACATTGGAATTCAAAGCAATAGTTGGAAAACTGACCATATTTCTGTCCCCTTGGGAAAACTATTTCTTAATCAAACTACATATCCTTCAAGGAAAATTTCCCCCACACAATCTCCCTTGTTTCAAATCATGTTCCTGCATTCATTTTAACAATTTCACTGCTTCTGCACAGTCCTGGAAAATGTTTAACATTGGATAAGAGAAAAATATTTCACAATTGAAAATTCAGGGTATACTATATTTTTCAAATTTTACCTCAACTTAGACTTTGTCTTGTGGAATAAATAGAAAACATTTCACTTAGCATGACCTGCTAAGCAACTTAGCAACTTCACAATCTGTATCATTACTCTCCTAGAAGTGAACGTAAACATATTTCCAAATCAAACCTAAAAAGGCATATAACCAAATAGAAGCTTTCCTAATTAGGAGACACTACTGTTGGCTTAGATGTCATTTCTTCAGGGAACACTTTCCTGAGGTCCAAAAATCAATTTAGATACCTTTTCCATGTTCAACCACAGAAACTTCTTCCTATTCCATAGCAGTTATACTACATTATAATTGTTAGTTATCTGGTTTCTCCACTAAACTGTAAGCTCCATGAAAGTAGGGACTATGTTCCCCAAACCCCTGCATTAACACCATGCTTGGCACATCTGATGTGTTTAATGAGGTTTTTTTTCATGAATATATGAATGAAAAGTTCAAAAAAATGTGCAAAGTATTCTTTTTTTAGGCCTTGAGGTTTTTTTTTTTAAATTACATTACTTGGGTTGTATGAGAAAGTAAAATAAAGTTGAACACTTTAAATAAATTATATAAATTTCATTCTCAGCCTCCTTTCTTCAGGAATTTCCTGACCTTGCTCCAGGAACTTGTCTCACACCAGAAATTTGCCTTGTGATTTTAAGGCACAAAGCGTCTTCCTCTCAAGCTATCTAGAGGTTTTGTTTTGTTTTTTTAATCAATGCAATACATTTTTGAGCACCTACTAGCACAAGCTGCTATTGTAAAAGCTATGGGAAACATAGATGACTAAGATTTCTCATTTGCCTGCTAGGAAACTTTGAAAGACAAAGGCAAAATTGTAAAATAAAGGTACAAAGCATCACAGGAATATAACACAAGGGTTATAATTCCAACAACAGAAATTTAGTAAGGCTTATGGGAGGTGGCAATTGGGCATAACTTTGAAAGAAGGTACTGTACTGAACTTCAAACAGGTGCATACATGTGGCAATAATACCTCATCTGCTTTCACTAGATGTCAGTAAACTAGGTCAAGGATCAGGTGCTACGGAAAGAGGACTTAACTTAGGAGCTGATTTTTCCCAGGACCTGTCAGTCAGCCTTATTAACAGCAAAAAGAAAAAAAAAAAAGAAAAAAAATCTTGAATATTAACAAAGTCCCTAAAGAATTACAGAACACTGGATGATCACAATCAGCCAAACCTATCCCTTCTCCAGAGAGTTTTTCTAAAAAGAAACAGGTAACACAAAAATCTACCTCCGCCTTCAGGAAAGATTTATTCTAACAGGTAGTCTTCTCCACTGCCAAAAGAGGAAAAGCACTTCAGAGGGGTCAGAAACGCCTGGGCCACAAGGGTCTCCCGCGTCCTAAGGAGGAATCCCGTGCTGAGAGCACAGCGCTCTGACAGGAACTTGGGGTCCCGGGGATCTAGCAGCTCACCTGTTCGTCTTCCTGCATCGAGGCGGCCAACGGGAGCCCGTCCGCCACTCGGGCGATCATCGTGAGCAACACCATCTTCACAGGCTACCGAAACTCAACACTGGCCCGGACGGCCGTAGGTGCGTCTTGACTTGCTCCGCCGCGACAACAGTTAAACCTCTACCTCAGTTCCCAAAGACCCAGCTGCTCGCGTCTCCGATTCCCGCTGAGGTGGCCGGAAACAAGCTCCAGAGCGCTCCACTACCGGTCCTCAGAATTGGCTTCCCACCGAGAACCACAGCTACCGCACACAAGTTCCGCCGTCTCTCCTTCCACCTTCAGAAACTTCCAAGGCCCTATCCACTTTTCTGGATTTCCAGCTTCGAATAAGCCTTGACGCGTGAGAGGGCATGGCACACAAACTGAAATAGAATTTTCTAGTTTCTGATACTTTAAGCTTGGGGAGAGGGCTGGGAAGGAGGGTGGGAGTTACTGGGTACTTAGATGAAGGGTATATGAAAAAACTGACAAGCTTATATACTGATATTTTCATATTTAATTTTTTATATTGTATATCCTGTACAAAATATTTTCTGTATTTGTATATTTCTAGGCAGAGATTTTTGTCTGTGTGTGTGAGTGTGCATGTTGTCTTGGGGTTTTTTGCTTGTTTATGCTGTATCTCCTGGTCCTTGAACACTTTCTGGTAAAAAAAAATATTAATTGCATGTGTGAATAAATGACCAAGTTACAGGACCTCAGAAATCACCTAGCTCAGTCACCCTTCCAAAAGCTGTGATCTATGGTGATAGGTAGCAGGACAGCCTTGCAAAACTTCCAGTAACTGCATTCACTCCCTATCAGAGCAACCTCTAGACAATTCCACTTGAGGAAGTATTATCTCTTTTTTCTTTGGTGTCCCTATCTCTAAAATGAGAATATTATCTGCCTCTCAGGATATTTATGATTATTTAGCAAGAAAGTGTAGGTGCACACATTTTGTAAACTAAAAAAGAAGTTATATAAATGTTGTATTTATTATTTATACTAATAACTACACCTTATTAAGCACTAATTGGTGTTTGCATTAATAGAAACACTGCTAAGTGCTTTATGGATACTAGTTATTTAACCAAACAACTCAGCAATGTTATTTAATATTAGGTCCCCACTTTGAGTTGGAGAAAAAGCCTCAGAGAGTAATTTTTCTAAGGTGACACAGCTAGTAGTAATGGGAACAGGATTTGAGCTGAGGTTGAACTCCAAAACCTATGCTTTTAATCCTGATATGACTCTGTCTTAACATTTAACCATAGGTTAAAGAGCTCATGCTTTTGTTACCTCTTCTACAACTCTACAGCTATTAGGAGAAAACTAGTATTGTTTCTGGAGAGGATTTTGGGAGGAAGACCTAATGATTGACTCCACACAAAAGATGAAGGACTGGGATACAGACAAGACAAAAAACCTGATGGTGCTATTAACAGAGACAGTGAGAAAGTGAAACAGAAAGCAATCCTTGTGTATACGGGAGCCTAAGCTGGTAAAATCATATCTTACATTTAGAATAGCTCACAGATGTAACCTGATCTAACTTCCCTTCTGACCAGTCAACAAGGACATGTCTTCTACCACTGTCTCAAATTATGGTCACTCAGCCTCTGCTGCAACAATTCCAGTAATGAGAAATTAATAATACAAGTATTTTAACTAAGGGTATGGCTATGTGGATGAGAGAAGCAGAGAGAGAAGAATGCACGGAGAAGCAAATTTGGAGCAAGAATCCCAGCCTCTTTCCAGTTCCTGAATCTAGGCTCTTCCCTAGGCCCATTGTTTGCCTGAAACCTGACAACAGCACGGTGAAATGGGTCAAATTCAAGAATCTTGGAGCTTGTAAACGGTGTACTGGGGGAAAAAAAGGTAAACAGAAATTTGAATATCAGAGCTAACAGCAAATTCTTACAACTTATCAAAGAAACCGAGTAAAGCACATATATCTAAATCAAATTAAGCAGATAAAACAGAATGAGACTTTGCATAAAGCAGAGTCAGAAGATTAGAGATTTTACAAGTGAGATCAAAGGAAGCAATAGTTAGAGGCTTGTGTCCATTTATTTTTAAACAATTCTTGAGTGCCTAATTAAATGCCAGACACTGAGCTAGGTGACGAAGATGAATAAACAACAGTCCCAGCAACCTGTGGCCCGTAACAACCCCCAGATCAAACACTGTCGCTTCAGAGAAGAGGTCTACAAGTAAACAGCAGCTTCTGTTTGAATTACATAATTGCAAAAATGAAAAAAGCATTTCTTAGGAGGTGACGCTCTTGGCAGACAAAAAAATAGATAACCACTATAGCTGGGCTGCTATCCAGACATATGCGCTAGTACGGCTGACCGGTTATTTAAAAATTGAAACGCTTTCTTTCAGATTAGTAAAAAGCACCTTCTCTAAGCTGCCTCTCTTCAGCCCGCACCTCCTACCAAACAGCGCCAAAACTCTTCGGGTTCCGCCTCAGCAATTCATCCAACTTAGCTTCTGATTGGCCGGTTTCCATGCCAGTCAGTTCCAAAACCTCCGCCTTCCAGGTGGCCATTGGCTACCTCCTGGAACACCAGAACGGTCCCGCCTTCCACCGTGGCGTCCGCCCTTCCACCTCGCGTAGAACGCGCCTCTCCACGTAGGTCCTGACGTGGTTTGGAAGCAGCGACCCAGGTGCAAGTACTGATGATGTCTGTGCTGGTGTTTATTTTGAATTATCATCCCTGACTGGACCTTCTTACAATGCGAGCTCCGTGAAAGCAGAAATGTATCTTGTTCAGTCTTCAGTTCGTTCACAGCCTTGGTCCAGACATTAAAGTGAAAGTAAAGATTTGGGGGAGGAAGGAGGAAAAACGAACAAAGTGCACATTGTAAGTAATGTGAAAGCCCCTATTTAAAGTAATTACTACCTTAGAGACCCACTTTAAATATCGAGGCTTAGCAAAACTTCTCCCTGCCTTCTAGAAGCTACCTCATGCAACTGTCTTTCATCGTGTTTGTCCATTTTCCCTACTTTGTCAGGAAAGCCAGGCAGAGACCAGGCCCATCCCTTGGAGTTTGAGAAGGTGGGGTTGTGAGGATAGTTGGAGTAGTTTTGATAGCATCTAAAATATTTTATTGAATTTAAAAGAAATTTTTAACATGTTTCTTTCTTCCCCTGATAGCCTCTAAATCCTTTCAGAGCAGAAACAGTAGTCATTTCTTATTCCCCAGAGTCTAGTATCCTGTTTCTGGAACCTAGCAAATGCTCAATTAATGTTTATTGAAAAAATGACTGAATGAATGGCATACTCATGGATTGAGACAATACTTCATTAGTTGTACAGCATATGTGTACAGCATAATTCACAGTTGATACTGTACTAAATTGTACTAGGATAAAAAAGGTAAAACAACACTTATCAAAGAAACTGAGTTAAACACATATCTAAATCAACTTAAGCTGCTGAAACAGAATGATACTTTCCATTAAAGCAGAGTCACAAGGTTGCAGAGATTTTAGAAGTGGGATCAAAGGAAGCAATAGTTAGAGGCTTGTGTCCATTTTTTTTTGTGTGTGTGTGTGTGGTACGCGGGCCTCTCACTGTTGTGGCCTCTCCCGTTGCGGAGCACAGGCTCCGGACACGCAGGCTCAGCGGCCATGGCTCACGGGCCCAGCCGCTCCGCGGCATGTGGGATCTTCCCAGACCAGGGCACAAACCCGTGTCCCCTGCATCGGCAGGCAGACTCTCAACCACTGCGCCACCAGGGAAGCCCCTCCATTTATTTTTAAACAATTTTTGAGTGCCTAATTATATGCCAGAGCCTGAGCTAGGTGACGAAATGAATAAATAACAGTCCCAGCAACCTGTGACCCGTATCCACCTCCAGACTGAACACTGTCGCTTAAGAGAAGAGGTCTGCAAGAAAAGTGAAGACATATCCATCACCATTCTCTACATTCATCCAGTTAGTTATTCAACAAATATTTATTGTTCAATTGGCTAGGAATAGCAGGCACTGGGTTATACAAAGGTGAACAAAAGGAACATGTTGTTTGCTGGTAGAGGTTACATTTTTCTAACAGAGACCTGGTTCTGTCTCTCCCGTTATCCCCCAACCCACCTCCACCTCCATTGCTTTCCCACCACTCAGTCTGGAATAATAAAAGCCTTGGGTAGTTCCTTCTTTCTTTTTTTTTTCCCCCCCGAGTGTCTACCCAGCTTGTCCCCTCAGACCTGCAGCCCTATTCCCTTTCTGTGGAGTCCAAATGGCTTGAGTTGTTCCTAGCAGCCATGACAATTTCCCGATTGTAGCTGCCATTGTCTAAACAACTTCAAGTGTTGTTTAGCTTCCTCCTCTTATAGTCCTTCAGCTCCTGCTTCTTTACTCTCTTCTACCCATACTGGTGTTTCAGAAATGAGTGAACAACTTTCTTTCTGAGTGATTTTCTTTGCAATCTTAAGGGTCAGATCTTTCAGTTATTACTAATCTTTGTTATCCTTCCTTATTTAAAAAAATTATTAGCCTGACTTACTTGGCTCTACGTGCCATAAAACCGAATCCAATATGACATTAGATGTGACTAAATGGGGAACAACCTAACTTACTGATGTTTCTTCTTTGTGGTAAATTCTGTCCTTTCCAAAGACACAATTTTTGTTAATCTGTCTCTTGTGTTCATCCTCCCCCAGCTTCCTAGCCCATCCTTTCACTCCATCACTATCTGATATGGGACTTTTTTCTCCCTACTTTGTTAGGGAGTATGATCCTCTGGTTCTGGGAATCTGACAGTCAGACCCAAAGGCCTATGTGCCATTTCTCGAAGGAGGCTTACCTCCTTCGGAGCCCTTAGGCAGATGTTAACCAAAATCCCAGAAGCAATTCCTTTTTTTAAAATCTGCTATTTATGCAACCTGTTGCTTTTTGAGGACATGACAATGGCAGCTTTGGGTTGGGGTTTTAGGGGATCAAGGCAACAATCCTTTCTTCCTCTTATAAGTTGATATCAAATTGGGAAATAGACATAGGAACCAAACAGAGAAATAATAATACAACTTTTACTACTGATCAAACTAAGTGGGGAACATGGATTTAGATCTGTGATGACGCAAAGGCCTTACTAACATTTTACTCCAGAATTAGGCAGACTTACCCATCTAGCTTAGAAACAGCAGGGCTTTGCTAAAGAGGCAGGCAGACTCTTTACCACACAGAGAGAGCAAACTAGAATGTACCTGCACTGAGGCCAACATCTTCTCAAAAATACTCACCTATTACTGGATACAGCCCTACACAGAGGAGGACCTAGGCCCTACCAGGGGACAGAAGTGATCTTAGCACCTTTGTTTCCCTCTAGTTTAATGGCTGGAGGTCATAGACTTCCAGCTGTTCTCTCTCTGCTAGCCTTTAGCTGGGAAGAGGTTGTATTACAATATACATTTTGTGGAGGATTTGAATTTTTTAAATTTTGGATGATACATGCCTTTTTTATTAGTCTCCTCATTCTGACTGTGTTGTATGTACCCCAGTTTATGAAAAAGTTCTTTCTCCAAAAATAAAATTATTAGATTTTTATATTACTCTGGGGATAGGAAGTATATTTTTGTTGGTATCCATCATTTTTGTTACCACAAATGGCAAAACTTCAGCTTAAATTACTACAATTGAGTTTGGGTTTTTAACAAGTTTTATGTTGCTATTTGATTTTTTTTAATATGCTCTGAAAAAAAGGTGATAAATACTGCTTAGAAAACCTAAAAATACCCATAGGACAGAAGCCTCAGTTGAACTTCTAAAGTGCTTCAGCACTCTGGGAAGCAGGTATTATGTATATTGGATGATATTTGAGTGCTGTCAGAGCTCTTATAAAATTTCTATAAATTTTAAACCACTTTTTTTGAAGAGTGAACAAAAAGAACTCAAGAAGGTAGTTTACATCCATGTTAGACTGGATACAAATACCATTTACCACATTTATGTAAATGCACCAGAAGCATTTTGTGTTGTTTTTTTTTTTAAGTTGGTCTTTGTA
Source organism: Hyperoodon ampullatus (assembly GCF_949752795.1). Classification (NCBI taxonomy): domain Eukaryota; kingdom Metazoa; phylum Chordata; class Mammalia; order Artiodactyla; family Ziphiidae; genus Hyperoodon; species Hyperoodon ampullatus. Next base: position 107,311,588 of record NC_136915.1, read on the forward strand.
ACTGTTGAAATTTGTCTCAAATGGAATTTTCTGGAGGTTTCGTTTTAGGGGAGGAGATGCTGGTGGGGACACAATTTTTTCTTGAAAATACATGGATCAAATTACAAATGTTAGAGGGCATATTTCTACTTCCCATAGAAATAAAAAGGATTATAAGGGAATACTATGAACAATTGTATGCCAACAAATTAGATAAACTAGATGAAAAGGATACATTCCAAGAAAGACACAAGCCACCTAAACTGATTCAAGAAGAAATAGAAAACCTGAATAGACCTATAACCAGAGATTAAATGAGTAGTAGCAGTCATAGTAGCAGTAATAGTAGTAGTAGTAAAACTTCCCACAAGGAAGAATTCAGGTCCAGAAGGCTTAACTTGTGAATTATAGCAAATGTTTAAAGAACACAAATCCTTTGCAAACTCTTCCCCCTACCAAAAAAAAAAAAAAAAAGAAAAAAGAAAAACAAAACTAGAAGAGAGAACACCTCCCGAGTCATTTTATGAGGCCACTATTACTCTGATACCAAAACCAAAGACTTCACCAGAAATGAAAATGACAGACCAATATGCCTTATACAAAGATAAGTAGCAAAGTAGTAGTAAACTATTCCCAGCAGCATATAAAAAGGATTATACATAATGACCAAGTGAGATTTATCCCAGGAACACAGGTTGGTTCAACATATGCAAATCAATAAATGTAATGTACCATACTAATATAATAAAGGACAAAACCCACATGATCATCTCAAAAAATGCAGAAAAGCATTTGAGAAAATCTAACACTTTTTCCTCTTAGAAACAACCAACAAACTAGGAATAGAAGAGGTTTTCCTCAACCTGATAAATTACATCTATGAGAAACCCACAGCTAACATTATACTTAAAATGAGGGACTGGGGGCTTCCCTGGTGGTTCAGTGGTTAAGAATCCAACTGCCAGTGCAGGGGACACGGGTTTGAGCCCTGGTCCGGGAAGATCCCACATGCTGCAGAGCAACTAAGCTCGTGTGCCACAACTAGTGAGCCTGTGCTCTAGAGCCCGTGAGCCACAACTACCGAGCCCGTGTGCCACAACTACTGAAGCCTGCACGCCTAGAGCCCATGCTTCACAATAAGAGAAGCCACCACAATGAGAAGCCTGCGCATGGCAACGAAGAGTAGCCCCTGCTCACTGCAACTAGAGAAAGCCTGCGTCAGCAACGAAGACCCAATGCAGCCAAAAATAAATAAATAAATAAATTTATATTAAAAAAAAAGTGGGAGATGGAAAACCTTTTTCTCTAAGATTGGGAACAAGACAAAAATGTCCACTCTCCCCAATTCTCCTCAACATTGTATTCGAAGTTCTAGCTAGCGCAGTTAGGCAAGAAAAAGAAATAAAGCCAACAAAATTGGAAAGGAAAACTCTAAATCCGTTTGCAAATGGCTTGATCTTGTATATAGAAAATTCTAAGGAACCCACACAAAAATTTATAATTAATTAGTGAATTTATCAAAGTTGTAGGATACAAAATCAATATGCAAAATCAATTGTATTTCTGTGCACTAGAAATGAAGAATCCAAAAATAAGAATTCAATTCCATTTATAACAGCATCAAAATAAATGAAATATTTGGGTAAATCTAACAAAAGAAAGATTTATGCACTGAAAACTGCAAAACATAGTTGAAAGAAAACATCCCATGTGCCTGGATCAGAAGATTTAATAGAGTTAAGATGACAACGATCCTCAAACTGAACTACATATTCATTGCAATCCCTATCAAATCCCAGCTGGCATTTTTTTTTGGTAGAAATTGCAAGCTTATCCTAGAATTTATATAGAAATGCAAAGGGCCCTGAATAATAAAAGCAATCTTGAAAAAGAATAGCAAAGTTAAAGGACTCACACTTCCCAATTTTAAAAATTACTGCAAGCAACAGTAATCAAGACAGTATGATACTAGAATAAGTATGATACTAGACATATAAATCAATGGAACATAATTGAGAGTCCAGAATAAATTTATACAACTATGGTCAACTGATTTTTTTAACATCTTTATTGGAGTATAATTGCTTTACAATGGTGTATTTGTTTCTGCTTTATAACAAAGTGAATCAGCTATACATATACATATATCACCATATCTCTTCACTCTTACGTCTCCCTCCCACCCTCCCTATCCCACCCCTCTAGGTGGTCACAAAGCACCGAGCTGATCTCCCTGTGCTATGTGGCTGCTTCCCACTAGCTATCAGTTTTACATTTGATAGTGTATATATGTCCATGCCACTCTCTCACTTTGTCCCAGCTTACCTTTCCCCCTCCCCATGTCCTCAAGTCCATTCTCTAGTAGGTCTGTGTCTTTATTCCTATCCTGCCCCTAGGTTCTTCATAACCATTTTTTTTTAGATTCCGTACATGTGAGTTAGCATATGGTATTTGTTTTTCTCTTTCTGACTTACTTCACTCTGTATGACAGACTCTGCGTCCATCCACCTCACTACAAATAACTCAATTTCGTTTCTTTTTATGGCTGAGTAATATTACCTTGTATATATGTGCCACATCTTCTTTATCCATTCATCTGTCGATGGACACTTAGGTTGCTTCTGTGTCCTGGCTATTGTAAATAGAGCTGCAGTGAACATTGTGGTACATGACTCTTTTTGAATTATGGTTTTCTCAGGGTATATGCCCAGTAGTGGGATTGCTGGGTTGTATGGTAGTTCTATTTGTAGTTTTTTAAGGAACCTCCATACTGTTCTCCATAGTGGCTATATCAATTTACATTCCCACCAACAGTACAAGAGGGTTCCCTTTTCTCCACACCCTCTCCAGCATTTATCGTTTGTAGATTTTTTGATGATAGCCATTCTGACTGGTGTGAAGAGATACCTCATTGTAGTTTTGATTTGCATTTCTCTAATGATTAGTGATGTTGAGCATCCTTTCATGTGTTTGTTGGAAATCTGTATATCTTCTTTGGAGAAATGTCTATTTAGGTCTTCTGCCCATTTTTGGATTTCTTTTTTTTTTTTTTTTTTGCGGTACACGGGCCTCTCACTGTTGTGGCCTCTCCCGTTGGGAAGCACAGGCTCCAGACGCACAGGCTCAGTGGCCATGGCTCACGGGCCTAGCCGCTCCGCAGCATGTGGGATCTTTCTGGACCGGGACACGAACCCGTGTCCCCTGCATCGGCAGGCGGACTCTCAACAACTGCACCACCAGGGAAGCCCTGGTTTGTTTGTTTTTTTGATATTGAGCTGCATGAGGTGTTTGTAAATTTGGTAGATTAATCCTTTGTCAGTTGCTTCATTTGCAAATATTTTCTCCCATTCTGAGGGTTGTCTTTTCGTCTTGTTTATGGTTTCCTTTGCTGTGAAAAAGCTTTTAAGTTTCCTTAGGTCCCATTTGTTTATTTTTGTTTTTATTTCCATTTGTCTAGGAGTTGGGTCAAAAAAGATCTTGCTGTGATTTATGTCATAGAGTGTTCTGCCTATGTTTTCCTCTAAGAGTTTTATAGTGTCTGGGGTTACATTTAGGTCTTTAATCCATTTTGAGTTTATTTTTATGTTAGGTGTTAGGGAGTGTTCTAATTTCATTCTTTTACATGTAGCTGTCCAGTTTTCCCAGCATTACTTATTGAAAAGTCTGTCTTTTCTCCACTGTATATTTTTGCCTCCTTTATCAAAGATAAGGTGACCATATGTGCACGGGTTTATCTCTAGGCTTTCTATCCTGTTCCATTGATCTCTCTTTCTGTTTTTGTGCCAGTACCATACTGTCTTGATTACTGTAGCTTTGTAGTATAGTCTGAAGTCATGGAGCCTGATTCCTCCAGCTCTGTTTTTCTTTCTCAAGATTGCTTTGGCTATTTGGGGTCTTTCATGTTTCCGTACAAATTGTGAAATTTTTTGTTCTAGTTCTGTGAAAAATGCCAGTGGTAGTTTGATAGGGATTACATTGAATCTGTAGACTGCTTTGGGTAATATAGTCATTTTCACAATGTTGATTCTTCCAATCCAAGAACATCGTATATCTCTCCATCTATTTGTATCATCTTTAATTTCTTTCATCAGTGTCTTATAGTTTTCTGCACACACGTCTTTTGTCTCTTTAGGTAGGTTTATTCCTAGGTATTTTATTCTTTTTGTTGCATTGATAAATGGGAGTGTTTCCTTAATTTCTCTTTCAGATTCTTCATCATTAGTGTATAGGAATGCAAGAGACTTCCGTGCATTAATTTTGTATCCTGCTACTTTACCAAATTCATTGATTAGCTCTAGTAGTTTTATGGTAGCATCTTTAGGATTCTCTATGTATAGTATCATGTCATCTGCAATCAACTGATTTTTAACAAGGCTGCCAAGATAATTCAATGAGGAGAAGAATAATCTCCTCAACAAATGATGTTGATATAACTGAATATTCACATGCAAAGGAATGAAGAAGGACCACCTACCTCACACCATATATAAAAATTACCTCAAAATTGATCATCAACCTAAATGTATGACCTAAACTATGTATCTCTTTGGATAAAATATAAGAATGAAACTATGACCTTAGATATAGCAATAGTTTCTTAAATATGACCTCAAAAGCACAGCTGGGGAAAACAAAATAAGATAAATTGGACTTCATCAAAAGTAGAAACTGTTTTGCTTCAAAGGACTTAATCAAGAAATTGGAAAGACAAACCCCTACATGTGAGAAAATATTTGGTAATCATATATCAGATAAGGGAATTGTGTGTGTGTGTGTAATGTAAAATCATGCAGCCACTTTTGAAAACAGTTTGGCAGTTCCTCAAAAAGTTAAACACAGAGTTACCATATGACCAGCAATTCCACTCCCAGGTATCCACCAAAAAGAACTGAAAACATATGTCCACTCAAAAGTGTGTACATGGGGGCTTCCCTGGTGGCGCAGTAGTTGAGAATCTGCCTGCCAATGCAGGGGACACGGGTTCGAGCCCTGGGCTGGGAAGATCCCAAACGCCGTGGAGCAGCTAGGCCCGTGAGCCACAACTACTGAGCCTGCGCGCCTGGATCCTGTGCTCCGCAACAAGAGAGGCCGTGATAGTGAGAGGCCCACGCATCGCAATGAAGAGTGACCCCCACTTGCCGCAACTAGAGAAAGCCCTTGCACAGAAACCAAGACCCAACACAGCCAAAAATAAATAATAAATTAATTTTTTAAAAAAAGTGTGTACATGAACCTTCATGGCAGCATTTTTCATAATAGTCAAAAAATCTGAAAATGTATCAACTGGATAAACAAAATGTGGCATTTCCATACAATATGATATATTTTCAGCAATAAAAATGAATGGAATTCTATGACATGGTACCTTGAAAATTTTATGCTAAGTGAAAAAAGCCAGACATGAAAGACTATATATTGTATGATTCTATTTATATGAAATGTTCAGGATAAGCACATCTATAAAGACAGAAAGTAGATTAGTGGTTGCCAGGGGCTGGGAGGAGGGAGAGCAGATGATAGGAATGGAAATGGTGAGTGATAATGGCTATGGAGTTTCTTTGGGGGGTGATAAAAATGTTCTGAAATTAGATAGCAGTGATGGTTGCACAATTCCGGGGATATACTAAAAAGAAAACAAAACAAAAAAACCCTGTGAAATAAAAACTAAATAAATGGAGAGATATCTCACATTCATGGATAGGAAGACTCAGTATTGTCAAGATGCCATTTCTTCCCAACTTGATCTACAAACTCAATACAATCCCAATCAAAATATCGGCAAGTTATTTTGTAGATATCCACAAACTGATTCTAAAGTTTATATGCAGAGGCAAAACACCCAGAATAGCCAACACAATATTGGAGGGGAAGAACAAAGTCACAGGATGACATTACCTCAATAATCAAGACAGTGTAACATTGGTGAAAGAATAGATGAATACATCAATGGAACAGGATAGAGAGCCCAGAAATAGACCAACAAAATATAGTCAACTGATTTTTTACAAAGGAGCAAAGACAAATCATGGAGGAAGGATAGTGTTTTCAACAAAAGGTGCTAGAATAACTGGACATCCACATGGAAAATAATGAATCTAGATATAGGCCTTATACCTTTCATAAAAATTAAATAAAAATGGATCACAGGCCTAAATACAAACGCAAAATTAGAAAACTAGAAGATAACATAAGAGAAAATCTAGACGACCTTAACTTTGGCGATGATTTTTTAGGTACACATAGATATGAGCCATGAAAGAAAGAATTGATAGATTGAACTGCATTTTATTTTAATTAAAAACTTCTGCTGGGTGAAATGCACTGTCAAGAGAATAAGAAGACAAACTACAAACTGGGAGAAAGTATTTGCAAATTACATATCTGATAAAGGATTGTTATCCAAAATATTCAAAGAACACTTAGAATTTAACAATCTTTAAAAAAACTATTAAAAATAAGAAGAAGCTCTGGCCAGACACAAAAGAAGATATACAGATGGCAAATAAGCATATAAAAAAGATACTCAACATCATATGTCATTAGGCAATTGCAAAATATAACAAAAATGAGATACAACTAGGCAATTGCAAAGTATAACAAAAATGAGATACGACTACACCTACTAGAATGGCCATCTGCAAGCTGGAGATCCAGGAAAGCCAGTGGTATAGTCCAGTCCAAGTCTCTAAGGTCTGAGAACTGGAGTACTGATGGAGTATATTTCAGCTCAAGCAGTTAGGCAGAGGGAGAGGATTCAGCCTTCTTCTGTCTTTTTGTTCTATTCAAGCTTTCTATTAAGGCCACAAGGTGCCCAGACATCTGTTTAAACATTTTATCTGGGTGTGTCTGTGAGGGTCTTTCTGAAAGAGATTAGCATTTGAATTGGCAAACTGAGTAAAGGAGATTGGTCTCCTCAATGTGGGTGGGCATCACATTGATTTACTACACTTTGTTTATCCATTCATCCATTGATGGACACTTGGGTTGATTCCACTTTTTGACTATTGTGAATAATGCTGCTATGAACATGGGTGCAAAATATCTCTTTGAGAACCTGCTTTCAGTTCTTTTGGGTACTATATACCTAAAGGTGGGATTGCTGGATATGGTAATTTTATTTTTAATTTTTTGAGGAAACACCTTACTGTTGTCCATCATGGCTGTGCCATTTTACATTCCTACTAACAGTACACAAGTGTTCTGATTTCTCTGCATCTTTGCCAACATGTTATTTTCTGGGTTGTTTTTGATAGTAGCCATCCTAATGGTGTGATTTTATGGGCTTTTTATTTAAAATCTCTGTCATTTTAGGGTTTTAAAAAATATACTTGATATCAAATATTGAAGTCTTGTTTTAAAACAAATTTATTACTAAAGCAAGCAAACAAAAAACTAAAACAAGTTCATTATTATTAAAACTTAAAGAAAAAATCATGATTCAGATAAATCACTCCTTCCTGGAGGAATGATAAGTGAAAGGGATGAGAAAGAATAAGGAGCATTCCCCTAAAAGGAGTCTAAATGGAAGTTTCTCTATTATGGAAAGATGGGCACTGTGGCAAAAGAACTTCCTCCTAATATTATCTAGCTTTTTTTTCTCTTAACCATTTGGGCTTTGCCATTAAGCCAAACCAGAGGTTGGCTTTCTTCCTTGGGGAGGAGATAGCAGTCTATTAGGGCAAGTTCTCCCCCACCTTCATGTGGCCCCACTCTGAAAACCACAGGAGGATAAATTTTATGCTAAGAAAACTCTGAAATGGGTTAAGCTAGTCTGTATTAACTTAATTCCAAAGACTTACTGTAAGCAAGGCCAAAAAATATAATCCCTACTATTTCCTATTCCATGTGCTAGGTTAAACTATTGACCTGTTATGTTGTCTAATCTCGTACACTAAAAATTATGTAATGAAGTAAAATGTCAGGAGAAAGACACTAAAATTGTACATTATCAGAAGATACTTCAAATTTGGATATTAACCTTTCTCATTATCAAATTTCCAGGAAAGAAATAAAGTTGGCAGATTAAATCTCCATCCCTTTGTAAATTAAACCCCATAGAAAATCCAGACTCCTTTACTTAAAATTCACAGAAATTAAAATGCAAAAATCATTATTCTCCAATTACTTATTCTACTCAGTCTCGGCTAGCAGTGTTCTTAGACAGGTGCCTGGGTAGAATCAGAGTTTTTTCATCAGGTATAGCTTGAGCTGTTTTCACTGGAAATTTTATTTAGTATCCTGAATTTCAGGATTCAGTCAAAATTTCTCATGTCTCTTACTTTCAAACAATCCAAAATGTAATAGGATACTTAATATTAAATTACTGAATTATTAAAAACATTAAATTAATATTAATTTAATCAAGCCAAAACATTAAAATAAAAACATCAACTCCAAGGCCATAGAGCTACCCAAACAAATGGTGTTATCAGAACACAGTGTAGTACTTGGTGAGATATGTCAGAACCACATAGCTGTTTCTAAACACCATAGCAGAAACTCAGTGTCAAGAATAGAGAAAGAAGAGAAAATCTTTACAGGGTTAGCTTCTGTGGTTTACTAATTGCTTTATGACAGTTATCTGCTTTATGCCAGTAATCTATGATTTGTAAACATAGTCTCATTGAGAGAAATGTTTCCCATGAAGAGGTTAATTATGGTATTGTGTTTAAAATGTGGCAGGTAGAGGTGGAACTCACCTACATAAATTGTTTCCTCTTTCAGGGAAGGACACTTGAGATCTTCCTGCCTTGTTACAAAATTTAGAAATTTACAGGTTGGCAGTCTCATTTTCAGCTTACTAACTAGGGTATTGTTGACGAAAAAAATTGATCAGCAGTCAATCTAAGAAAGAAATGGAGAATTTTACTTGAGCCGACCTGAGGATTATAAGCTGGGAGACAGTCTTTCAGAAAGCTCTGAGGTCAAAGCACAGTTACACAAGTTTTTGAGACAATGGGGTACACATCAAATGATGTATTATTGACAGTTTACACAATCTGATCTACAGGTGCAAAGCAAGTTGTGGGTCATGGGTCATCGCAGCCCCTTACAAGATTAAGAAGGAAGGTTATCTCCTAAGGAATTGTGACCCTTTATAGTTTAAGAAGGAATGTAACTTCCTAAGGAGGTCTGGTTAATGCAGATGCACAGCACACACTAAGGGGGAGGGTGGAGGCCCAAACAGGCAGAGAAAAATTTTATGTTTAAATTTTTCTTGTCTTGCCATAAAATATGAATTTTATTTCATCAGTCTAATGAGCTTATTGGTTTTGATTTTACATGAGCATAATCAAAATTTATTAATTTTCATTTCCCCTTTGAGCCCCCTTTTCTTGTGGCACCCAAAGGCTGATTTGAATATAGTCTCTGTTTAGTGACATAATTTCCTATACTCTCTTGTGCGTGTTCATTTTCAGCCCTTGCACAATGAGTCCTGCCACTGTGTAAATGCTATGGAATTGACTAGGTCTATGAAAACTGCCTCTTGGTCAAGATTTCCCCTTTGTTTTAATTGGAGAATTCTCTTTGGCAAATTTCAGAATTTTAGAAACTGCTTCTAATATTCTGAGGGATATTGGTCATTTATTCTACGTGGGATTTGCGGAACTTCTGGAATCTGAGAAGTCAATGTCTTCTACCAGTTTTAGAAAATTCTTGGTCTTTATCTACTGGAACATTTCTTCTAGCCCTTAATCTTTCTCTTCTTTTTCAAGGACTGTAATTACACATATATTATACTTTTTTACTGTATTCCACGAGTCTTTGATGCTGCACTCTTTTTTTTTTTTTTCTGTCCCTCATTTTGGAATCACCTATTGACCTATCTTCCACTTCACTGATTCTGACTTCTGCTGCATTCAGACTGCTGTTACACACACCCAATGGGTTCTTATTTCCATTTATTGTATTTTTCATATTTAGAACATCCATCTGATTTTTATAGATGCCAACTCTATATTGAAGTAAATTATCCATCTTTTCATCTTTGCCCATCTTTTCCTCTATTTTCTTAAACCTACTAGTCATAGTTAATTTAAAGTCCTGTTAGCTCTAATATCTGGGTATGTTTCTGTTAACTTTTAGTGTTTAGTCATTTGAATTTCATTTTTACCATGCCTTATAATTTTATATTGGATCCTATACATTGTGGATGAAAAAATTGTAGAGGCTCTGGATAATGTTATCTAACTTCCGAAGAGTTAAGTTTTGTTCTGGTAGGCAGAAGGAATACAAGTGGATCACTTTGATCCTATAAAGACTGGGTCTTAAGCTTTGTTAGATCTATTCTGTTTCATTACTGTACTACACTTACTCTAACGGTATGGCCTTTTTAGGGGTCTCAACTGAAAGCTCTGGCTGTCTTTCTACCTTGGAGAGGCTTGAAGTCCAAATTGTGTTGGATGCTGAAATCTCTACTTAGCTCATTACCCTCCAAACTGCTGTTTCCTGGTATGCTTTTTGGCATCTTGTTTTGCATATGCTGGGTTTAGAAACTGGCCACTATCTTGAGGGGAATTTGTACCGAGATTATTGAGCTACTACTTCTCTGCCATTCTCCCCTGCCTGGGAGTCCTCCTTCAAGTCTCAGCCACTTTGGCAGCTCTGAACTTTGACATTTGAGTCTTCAGCCCAGTAATACTGCATCTTTTACTTGGCCTTTATTCTCTAGCACCTGATTTGGAAAATTCCCTCTGGAGAAAAATCCCAGGGTGAATATGGAGTTCATTTCATGTGCTTCTCTTCTCAAGGATCATAGATTCAAGTCCTGTCTGCTTAGGTTACTAGTCAGTGCCTTCAAACTGTTGTTTTTATATTATTCTATATTTATATATGTAATACTTACATATTTATAAATATTTATGTATTCTATTCTATCCCAACCCCCTCAGCCAAGGGGGGGAAGAGTCAGTCTGATACATGCTCCTCCATCTTAACTGGAACTGCAAGTTTCAGCACTTCTTAGCTTTTGAGTTTAAAGTAACTTCACTGAACTGTTTATCTGCCTCAACTAATGAAGACGGCATATTCATTTTAAATTTGGGAACCCCATTTGTTTCAATTTGTGTATTAGATATAATCTACCACTAGCCTATGGGCAAAGCCAAAGTCTGAGTCTGCTAGGAGAGAACTTCAGCTAATAGGATTAGAAGCCTGATTTCAGAGAATTAGGTGGCAAAGAATGTATGTAAAGCCAGGAAGTATAGACATCAAATGCATACAGTGTATATAAGCAAACTGGTTATGAACAGAAGTGAGAGATATGATGGTGGTTAGAGGGGGAAGGCTTTGTTTTAGGGATGAGGAAACTTGAGCATGTTTATAGCCTGGGCATGGAGCTAATGGAGAAAGGGAGGCCAAAGATATTCAGACAACAAAAGATAATTAAGAATTCCCTAGTAGGATGAGAGTGATAGAGTAAGTTGCTTCAGTAAGATAGATTGGGGGAAAAAGAAAGGTAAAGATATAGATTAAGTTAGGAGGTTTGAAAGAAAGAATGAGATACCTGATAGTGTCATTTTCTGGAAGCAGTTGGAATCATGATGGGAGAGACTACTTAAAGATAAAGAAATAGTAAAGAAGCAGAATGAAAGACTGGATGAGTTTCACAAGTGAGATACATCTCTGATGACTCCCAGTTTTGAGGCTTAGGCAACTCAGTGGATGGTAGTGTTGGGGTTAATAAAACAGAACTGAAGAGCAGATTTGGGAGGAAAAAATGAGTTAAGAAGAGTTCAGCTTTATTCACACTGAGTTAATCAATAATAGTGGCTGGGCTTCCCTGGTGGCCCAGTGGTTGAGAGTCCGCCTGCCGATGCAGGGGACGCGGGTTCGTGCCCCGGTCCGGGAAGATCCCACATGCTGCGGAGTGGCTGGGCCCGTGAGCCATGGCCACTGAGCCTGTGCGTCCGGAACCTGTGCTCCGCAACGGGAGAGGCCACAGCAGTGAGAGGCCCGCATACCACAAAAAATAAAATAATAATAATAATAATAGTGACTATTGCCTATGAACCTTGGGATCCATAGTACCCACTACAAAGATAAACCTTCTCCCTTGCAGGTCTTGCAGGTCACAATGGGGTTACCTCCCTATAAACCCATTGTAAGCTGAAAATATCTTAAGTCAAAATGCATTTTATATACCTAATCTACCAAGCATCACAGCTTAGCCTAGCCTACCTTAAATGTGCTCAAAACACTTACATTAGCCTACAGTTAGGCAAAATCATCTAACACAAAGCCTATTTTATAATGAAAAAGTGTTGAATATCTCATGTAATTTATTGAATACTATACAGAAAGTGAAAAACAGACTGGTTGTATGGGTACAGAATGGTTATTAATGTATCTGACTGGGAGCCCAGCATCACCAGGGAGTATTACCCCATATCTCTAGCCCAGGAAAAGATCAAAATTCAAAGCTCTAAATCTGGTTTCTACTGAATGCATATCGCTTTCACACCATGGTAAAGTCGAAAAATTAAGTGGAACCAGTAAGTGGGGGCCTTGTGTATAGAACAGTGCATCAGGAGCATTCTGCTTTGCTGGAGACTCAGCTTCCATTCTTAGAGGACACTTGAATATAAGAAAAGGATTTTCAGAACAAACATTTAGTGGATGATTTATTTGACCTAGGAACTTTTTTTTAACCATGGAAACTCCCTCTGACTTGATGGTGGATACCAAGCTATATATACTTTACTATGAGTTCTTCATGAAAAATGACAATCAGAAAGTCTCAACAGAAAGGAAAATTGAGGTTGTTTAGGAGAAAGGTTTTTACAATAACTAAAAGAAAAATTGAAAGGAAAAGATTTTAAATGAGGGGATAAGAAGGGAAGAGAGGGAAAGGAGGCTAGACAACAACCTGGAGAATTAATGATTCTGAGGAGAATAACATAAAATATAAGAAGATGACTGATTTGGAGGGTGGAGGACAAAAACCAGGAAAATATGGAGAGAGGGAATGAGAAAAGGAGAAACTTTTTGAGGTTGGAAATTGAGGACGGTGACAATGAAGCAGACAGGAAGAAAAAAGAAAGAAGGTCTGGGAATGAAAAGCTCTCCAGGTTGAGGTGGTGGGTGGAGAGAAAAGTGGGAGATGACAGAGGGTTAAGAGGCAGCGGCGGGCGTTTGTGCGAGAGGGACCGAAGCAATCTGGGCGGAGCAGGTGGCCGAGGCAGCCGCGGAGGAGGCCTGGTCTTTCCAGGTCTCCACCACGACAGTGACAACTGGAGTGGATGGTCATCCACGCCCAGAGGATGCGCCCTGGCAGTGCGGGAAGACCTTAGGAAAACCAAGCAAGGACGGTAACTAGGATTGGGCTGGCCAGGCCCGTGAAATTCATGAAGAGGACTGACAGCGGGTCCTGCTGCCGCCGCCGCTGCGACTGCGGCTGCTGCTGCCGCGCGTCCAGCCGGGCGCGCCACGCGCCCTACTGGTCCAGGGACGCGGCGCGAACCCCACAGTCCTCACGGCAGTCTCCTGGCCGGGAACGACGGCGTCCCGAGCCGTCCGGGAGCTGGGCAGCAGCGGCCGAGGAGGAAGAGGCAGCCGCGGCAGCCGTACCCTGGATGAGGTGAGAGCGGCGCGGGAGCCCCGGAGGCTGCAGACCGCACCGGGAGTGGCGGCGCCCTTTGCGCTGTTTAGGAGAACCGCTTTCGGGGCTGGGACCCATGGGCTGCAGCCCCGAGCGCTTGGGAGGGGTTGGCACAGGGTGACATTAGCTTGGAGCAAGTTGGAGGGCACGGCTGGGGACGGGGGTGATGGGGCTGGTGGCGGGGACGGGTCGGGGAGAGACAGTAGGGAGTTGCCTAGAAATACAGGTGTGGCGCTGGATTGTACCAGACTAAAGCTTAGGAAACCCAGTCTCTACCACAAGGTCTTTGCTTAACGTGTAGTCAACGGCTTTGTTGGTAGAGGTGAGATGGAAGGCCATGCCAGTTGGGTCGAGTCAAAGGAGAGATGAACACATGATTCAGAAGGCCATGCCAGGTTGGAAGCGCTAAGAATGGTAAAGAAGATAAAGGACCAGGAAATGTGTGTGGGTGTACAGTTGAAAGAGTACCCACTGCCTTATCTTATCCTTTTTTTCCCTCCCAATCTTAGATACAGACAGCAGGGTGGGGGTTGGTTCTTTCCTAGGCTACCTCTCTTCTCCTGCAGAGCTGGAGCCTTGCCTGTTGGCTGGATGACGCCCAGCAGGATGAGCCCCACCTAAACCCAGTCACTTCCGTTGCTCTGGCTTGAAAGACCAGACAAATTAGGCCCAAATTTTCTTCATGTAGCAGCAGCAGAATGAAAGTCTGCCATACATACAATTTCTTTGGAGAAGAGACAGATTGTGCTGCTGACTTTTTGAAATAAACATTTCCTTGTCAGAGCATCTTTAGCTTATTGTTTTATGCGAAACTAGCACTCATAAATCAAACTACAAGGCAGTAGTGGTTTCAGTATCTAAGCTGCCATTAACTAACTGGGATCTGAAAAAAGTTTCTTCATTTCTCTAGGCCTGTTTCCTATGCATAAAATCAGGATTTGTGTCTTCTGAGTATTAATTACAGAACCAAATATTAATGGGATCTGTATTTTGTGTTCAAGACTATGTTTTATTTGTGAACGAGGAAACTTAATTTATTCATAGACAATTGTATTTATTCATCACACTGTCCACTGTTTGAGAAAACTGAGTCAGACTATTCAGTTAACAGTACTTAAAGGAATCACATTTCTATTAAGAAACTCATGATAAATTATTGCTTTTAAGAAGGAATGAAGCAAGAAGTATTCATTATTTGATTTTTTGTAAAGTGGAAATTTAGCCCAAACATAATTACTTTTTTTTTTTGCGTTACGCGGGCCTCTCACTGCTGTGGCCTCTCCCGTTGCGGAGCACAGGCTCCGGACACGCAGGCTCAGCAGCCATGGCTCACGAGCCCAGCCACTTTGCAGCATGTGGGATCTTCCCGGACCGGGGCATGAACCCGCGTCTCCTGCATCGGCAGGCAGACTCTCAACCACTGCGCCACCAGGGAAGCCCATAATTACTTTTTTAAACATATGTATCTATGGTGTGTTGAATATTTTTCACAGATTACTTTGGATTTTTTTTAAAGCCTGAAACAAAAAAAATGAATCTGAATATATATTTATAATTTAAAGTTTCTTAACTACTTTATATATACTGGGGTGAACTCTTTTCATCAAAAGAAGCATTACCATTGCAAAATTTTAAATGTGTCCTGACTCTTTATCCTAAAGATGTGATTTTTCTTACTGTCTTCGGTAACAAAAAGTTTGTAGTGTTAGAATTAGTTCTCTAAATTGTGGTTTAATTGTTAAAATAGAAGGTATATGCTTTCATTATTTCCTTAATAGTTATTCATCTGACATGTCTCTACATTCATCTTAGTTGATGTGATGAGGCTTGAAATGTTTTTAAACATTTCAGGAATACTCAAATGAAACAGTGTCAGAAACTTCACTGAGGTTGGTGTTACTCTGACCCTCATTTAAAAATCAGTTCTCTAGGAATGTGCAACGTACTTTTAAAAACATACCTGTCTTGGACTTCCCTGGTGGCACAGTGGTTAAGAATCCCCCTGCCAATGCACGGGACTTGGGTTCAAGCCCTGCTCTGGGAAGATCCCACATGCCGCGGAGCAACTGAGCCCATGTGCCACAAATACTGAGCCTGCACTCTAGGGCCCGCGTGCTGCAACTACTGAAGCCCACCCACCTAGAGCCCATGCTCCGCAACTAACAGAAGCCATCGCAATGAGAAGCCCGTGCACCACAACAAAGAGTGGCCCCCACTCGCCGCAACTAGAGAAAGCCCACACGCAGCAACGAAGACCCAAAGCAGCCAAAAAATAAAATTAAAAAAAACCAACCCAAACCAAGCAAACAAAAAATTACTCCATATTAAAAAAACAAACAAACAAACAAACAAAAAAAAACTGTCTTAGCTATAGTACTAGAGGTTTATGAGTATTAGAGGCTTGCACTTGGGAAGGAGTGTCTTTGGTATCCAATTTTCTAACTCCCAATCAACTAAAAATGGAATTAAGCAGTTCATTTTAATTCAGTGTTTTTTTTTTTTTTTTAATCAAGCAATGATGGTGGAGGCCAGTACAAAACTGGATGCAAAACTACCCTCAGGTAGTTGAGAATCTATAGTTCTAAACTCTGCTCACCTAACTACAGAATGGGAAAAGGGCTATAACAGTAAGATGGACTGTGGAAATAAAAAATAAATAAATACAAGACTACTATATAAACCTAGAATGGCAAATTACTAATTTATAATGAGGAGTCATCTTAGGGAACTTGTCCCTCTTTTTTTTTATTTAAGTGAGGTCTCTTGGCATACTTGCCACATTTGGAAGCCAAATTATAATCAAAAGGTTGTTTGTGAAACTTGAATTTAGAATAAGGAGAAATAATCAGTGAATTCTAAATTTTTTAAAAAAAGTAATAGCTTCAAACAGAGTATCAAAGGATACAGATGGGTTCTTTCTTCCCTGGATGGTGAGTGGCATTAATGATCAACCTCTCTTCTCATGCGCACCTTCTTTTTTTCGCTGACATGTTATTTCTTCAGGTAGTGGTCTGTTTGGCTTGGGAATCTTTATGTCTGTTTCAAGTGTCTGCATATTTCTTCTCTGAACCAGTTTGTCTTCATTGTAAAATATAAATTCCAAATGACAAGCTTACTTTCCTTAGGCAAAATTCATGGTGGGGGTATAGGGAAGTGGGGCTGGGGGACCTTGTTATAGCCCCTACATACTGGTAATATGAACCACGTGGTTAATGGTAACTGGATATGGCGCTAAGAGGCAGAGGATCAGAGAGGGCTTCACACACACAGGAGATGGACTTTTTCTGGCTTAACAAGATAACGAAGCCAGGGTTGGATGGGAAGTAAATTTTATTTTATTTTTATTTTTTTTAACATCTTTATTGGAGTATAATTGCTTTACAATGGCGAGTTAGCTTCTACTGTATAACAAAGTGAATCAGCTATATTATATACATACATCCCTATATCTCCTCCCTCTTGTGTCTCCCTCCCACCCTCCCTATCCCACCCCTCTAGGTGGTCACAAAACACCGAGCTGATCTCCCTGTGCTATGCGGCTGCTTCCCACTAGCTATCCATTTTACATTTGGTAGTGTATATATGTCCATGCCACTCTCTTAGGAAGTAAATTTTAGCAGAGGGATATAAGCAAAATGTATGGCCCTGGGAAAATGCCTTATTGATGTGAGACGCATGCTGTGATAGAACTTTTCTATGAGGATTTAATTCAAACGTTTTCCTCTTTCAAGTATACAACTATTTAAAAAGAGGAATTAAGTGAGTTGCCAGATTATGGCAATGTGCCTCAATGGGCACTTGTGAAGCCTAGCAGATTGCACATTCTAGGTGGATAGCCTGGAACCATCAGGCAACTATTGGAGGTTGGGGGTGGTGGGAAATCACGTCAAAGAAGGATCAGTATACTTCTAACATCAAACTTCAACCATTGTGTCTCTTTAGCCATCTCTCTTTTTGTTATTTTCTTTTTTTTTACTGCTTTATTGAGATGTAATTGACATACAGTAAACTGGGCAAATTTAAAATGTACAGTTTGAAAAGTCTCAATATGTGTATCAATACATACCTGTGAAATCATCACATGTCCATCATCCTATATTCCTTCTGCCCTTTTATAATCCCTCCCTTCTGTCTTGTCTTGCCCCAGTAACACACAGGCAACCACTGGTTCT
Organism: Hyperoodon ampullatus; assembly: GCF_949752795.1. Lineage (NCBI taxonomy): Eukaryota > Metazoa > Chordata > Mammalia > Artiodactyla > Ziphiidae > Hyperoodon > Hyperoodon ampullatus. The sequence continues at coordinate 107,329,339 of NC_136915.1, forward strand.
TTTGTCACTATATGATAGTTTGCTTTTTCTAGAATTTTATATAAATGGGATTATACAGCATGAACTCTTTGTTTTTGCCTGGCTTCTTTCACTCAGCTTAGTTATTTTAAGATTTATCCATACTGTTGTGGGTATCAATAGTTCATTTTCTTTCATTGCTGAGTAGTATTCCATTGTATGGATATACCACAATTAGTTTATTCATTCACCAGCTGTTGGGTTGTTTCCAGTTTTATGGCTATTACAGATAAAGCTGCTGTGAATATTCGTGTACAAGTCTTTGTGTGTACATACGCTTTCATTTCTCTTGGGTGAATTTCTAGGAGCAGAACAGTAGGCATATGTTTAACTTCTTAGAAAATTGCCAAAATCTTTGTCAAAGGGATTTTACCTTTTACATTCCCAGTAGAGAGGTATGAAGGTCCCTATTTCTCCACATCCTTGCTGACATTTGTTACTGTCTTTTTTTATGATAGCCATTCTAGTGAGTGTGAAATGGTATCTTATTATGATTTGGATTTGCAATTCCCATTGACTACTGATATTGAACATCTTTTCATGTGCTTTATTACCATCTGTATATTTTTGGTGAAGTGTTTTTTGAAAATTTTTGCCCATTTTTTGTGGAGTTGTTTGCTTTTTTATTGTTAAATCTGAGAGTTCTTTATTCTAAATACAAGTTTTTATTATATATGTACTTTGTAACTATTTTCTCCCAATCTATAGTTTGTCTTTTCATTTTGGTAACAGTATATTTTGAAGGCCAGAAGTTTTAAAAATTTTGCTAAAGTAAGTCCAAACTATCAAATATTTTTAAGGATTTTGCTTTTAATGTTACATTTAAGACACCATTACTTAACCCAAGGTCACAAAAATATTTTCTTATGTTTTCTTCTAGAAGTTTTATAGTTTCATGTTTTACATTTAGATCTATGATCCATTTTGAGTTAACTTTTGTATCTAGTACAAGGTATTGATCAAGTTTCTTTTTTTTTGCATGTAGTGTTGTTCCAACACTGTTTGTTGAGAAATCTATCCTTTCTCCATTTAATTGCCTTGGCACTTTTATTGAAATCAATTGACCATATATATGAGAGTCTATCTCTGAATTTTCTGTTCTGTTCCATTGATCTATTTGTCTATCTTTAGGCCAATATCATACTATCTTGATTACTATAGTGTTGTAAATCTTGAAATAATATAGTACAAATCCTCCAATTTCATTCTTCTTATTCAAAATTATTTGGGCTATACTAGGTTCTTTGCATTTCCATATACATTTTAGAATCCACTGGTCAACACAGACAAAAGGTCTGCTGGGAATTTGAATGGGATTGTATTGAAGTCTATATATTAATTTAGAGAGAATTGATATTTTAACAATATTGAGTCTTCTGATCCATAAACATGGTATATCTCTTCATTTGTTTAGGTCAGTGGTTCTCAACTGGGGACAATTATGCCTCACAAAGGACATTTGACAGTATCTGGACACATTTTTGATTATCCTAACTCACAGCAAGGGTGATACTGGCATTTAGTAAATAGAAGTCAGGAATACTGTTTAATAATCTACAATACATAGAATAGTTCTAACAATGAAGAACTATCCAGCCCAAAACATCAATAGTGAGTGAGGTTGAGAAACCCTCATTTAGTTCTCCTTTACTTTTTCTCAACACTGTTTTATGGTTTTTAGCATATAGAATTTACATATCTTACGAGACACATGCTTAAATTCTTAATATCTTTAATTCTATTATAAATCATAATGTCTTTAAAATTTCAATTTCTGATTGTTCATTGCTAGTTAATACTGTTTTTTGTATACTCATCTTATATCCTGTAGCTTTGCTAAATTCACTATTTAGTTCTAGTAGATTTTTTATAGATTTCAGAGAATTTTCTACATAATAATTATGTCATCCACACAAAGAGAGGAAGAGGGAGGGAAGGAGGAAGAGACAGAGGGAGACAGAGAGACAGTTTTACTTCTTTCTTTCCAATCTCTATGTCTTTATTTATTTATTTAGCCTTACTGCACTAGCTAGCACCTCTAGTACAAAGTTGAATTGAAATAGTAAAAGCAAACATACTTTGCCTTGTTACTGATCTTAAGAGGAAGGCATTCATTCTTTTACCATTAAGTTTATACCTGTAGGTTTTTCATAGGTACTTTTCATCAGATTGAGGAAGTTCTCTTCCATTCATAATTTTCTGTGAGTTTTCATTAGGAATGGATGTTTGATTTTACCTCTGATGAGATGCCTATATCATTTTTCTTTTTTATTCTATTAATATGGTAAATTACATTGATTGACTTAAGAATATTAAAATCAACATTGACTTCCTGGAGTAAATCCCACTTAGTCATAATATACTATCCTTTCTATACCGTTGGATTAGAGCTGCTGAAATTTTGTTAAGAATTTTTGCATCTATGTTCAGGAGGGATATTGGTTTGTATTCTTCACTTGTAATGTCTTTGTCTGGATTTGGTATAAGGGTAATGTTTTCCTCATAAAATGAGTTGGGAAATATTCCCTCTTCTTCAATTTTTGGGGGAGATTTTGTGTAGAATTGGCACTATTTCTTCCTTAACTGTTTGATAGAATTCAAAGGAAAATTATTAGCATAATGTCTTCAAGGTTCATCCATGTTGTAGCATGTGTCAGCATTCTGTTCTTTTATAAAGGCTGAATAATATACCATTATATGTATGTATCACATTCTGTTTATCCATTCATTCACTGATGGACATTTGGGTTGTTGCTGCCTTTTGGCTATTGTGAATCTTCTATGAACACTGGTGTACAAATACCTGCTTTCAATTCTTTTGAGTATTTACCCAGAAGTGGAATTGCTGAATTATGTGTCAATTCTATGTGGAACTCCCATACTATTTCCTACAGTGACTGCACCATTTTACATTACCAATAGTGCACAAAGGTTCTGATTTCTTCACATCCTCACCAACACTTGTTATTTTCTGTTTTTTGGGGCTTTTTTGTTTTAGTAATAGCCATCTTAATGAGTGTGAGGTGGAATCTCATTGTGGGTTTGATTTTCATTTTCTGAATGATATGTTCTAAGGTCTCACATTTACTCACATATTTCCCATTTCCAGTTTTCTTTATTAGTTTGCTTAGATCTAGATTTCAATCTTGTATCATTCCCCTTCTGCTTGAAAGAATTTCTTTAACATTTCTTATTCTTATTGTGCAGATAAACTGTTGGGGAATCCTTTCAGATTTTGTGTGTCTGACAAAGTGTTTTTTCCACCTTCATGTTTAAAAGATATTTTTGCTAGTTATCAGGACTGACTACATAATTTGTGGGGCCCAAAGCAAAATGAAAATGTAGAGCCCTCTGTTCAGAATTATTAAGGATTTCAAGCCATCAACAGCAGAATATTAGGGGAATTCCCTGGTGGTCCAGTGGTTAGGACTCAGCGCTTTTACTGCCAGGGCCTGGGTTCAATCCCTGGTTGGAGATCTAAGATCCAGAAAAAAACCAAAAACCAAAAAACAGCAGAATATTAAACCAAACACAGTCTTTTTGAGCGTAGTACTGTGTGACAATACAAGTTGCACATGCAAGAAGACTACTCTGCTAGTTACAGAATTCTGGGTAACATTTTTTTTCAGTCCTTTAAAGATGTTGTTATGCTATCTTTTAACTTGCAATTTTTCTGATGAGTATTCTGCTCTCATTCTTATCTTTTTTTCCTCTGTACATAATGGAGGTTTTTTCCTCCTGAATGTTTTAAAATTGTTCTCCTTTATCACTGATCTTAAGCAATTTGATTACAACGTACCTTGGTGTAGTTATTTTCATGTTTCTTGTGCTTTGGCTTTGTGGAGCTTATAGTTTTCATTAAAATTGGACAACTTTCAGCCATTATTTCTTTGAAAATTTTTTGTCACTCCTTCTAACTTTTTTCCTTTGGGAACTCTAGTAACACATGTATTAGACCACTTGAATTTTCCCCACAGATCACTGATGCTTTGTTCTTTTTTTAAAGTCTTTTTTCTCTTTGTTTTATTTTGGATTATTTTTATTTGTATGTCTTCAAGTTCACTAATCTTTTCTTCTGCAGTGTCTAAATTGCTTTTAATCCCATGCAGTGTATTTTTCATCTCAGATACTATCTTTTTCATCTCTAGAAGTTTGATTTGTGTCTTTTAAAAAAATAACTTCCATATATTTTACTTAACTTGGTCAATCTTTATTCTACCTTCTTGAATATATGGAATGTTATAAAAATGGTTTTAATTCTAACATCCCTGTCAGTTCCTAGTATGTTTCTAGTGATTGGTGTGATTGATTTTTCTCTTCATTTTGAGTAGTGTTTTCCTGCTTCTTTGCATACCTGGTAATATTTGATCAGATGCCACATATTGAGCATTTTATTGTTGGATTCTAGATAATTTTTTATTTCTGTAATTATTCTTGAGCTTTTTTCTGGGACATAGTTAAGTTGCTTCGAAATAGTTTGACCCTTTTGGGTCTTGTTTTTAAGGTTTGTTAGGTGGAACTAAAGAAACATTTCATAACTTTCCCCTTTACTGGGCTGATACTTCTTTGAGTACTCTACCCAATATCCCATGAATTATGAAAATTTTTTCTACTTCTGTTGCTGGAATAACAAACTCTTCTCATCCTGTATGAGCCAAGAAGATTGTCCCTCTGATTCTCTTATGTGGTTCTTACCCCAGCCTTAGTTTCCTCATACAAACATGCTGATCAGTACACAGCTGAATACTCAAGGGGGTTGCTTTGCAGATCTCTGGAATTTTCTCTCTTTTTTGGTACTCTGCTCTATGAACTCTTGCTACCTTGGCCTTCCCAAGTTCCTAGCTTTATCTCAACCTAGGGAGATAACTAGGCTCTGCCTTGGCTCCCTCTCTTACCACTACCAACTATAAACTCTCTCCAAGAAGTAAACTAGGGCAATTGTGTGCCTCACTTTGTTTCTCTTTTCTCTGGGATCACTATCTGTGTTGCCTAATATCCAGTGTCTGAAAATCTTTCTTTCATATATTTTGTCCAGGTTTTTAGTTATTCCTATCAGCAGTGAGTGGTAATAAATATGGACCCTGTTACTTCATGCTGTTTGGAAGTAAATGTGGCTTTCTAGCTATCTTTTAAATTGCATTTTTAAACCCTGGCTATACATTTGAATTACTTAGGGAGATTTAAAAAAACTTATGTACAGGCTCCACTCCAGAACAATTAAATCATTCTCTTTCAGATTGAGGCCCTAGCCTCATGTACAAAAGCATGTACAGCAAGTTTAGAGAACCACTGAATTAAAGAACTGTTGCATTCATAAACAGTTCTGAGAGAATTTTGTGTTCTGTTCTTTTGTGTTCTGTCACTCCAACTAAGACACAAAGGTGGTTAGGATTTTGTTTTTGATAAGCAGTGTGGAGCTATAGAAGGTTTTAAAGCAGGGTAATGATGTACTTAGATCTTTGTTTTAGAACCATAAGTGTGCCAACTGTGTGGGAGATGGAGTGAAGTGGGTTGAGTGAAAAGAAGGGATAACTAAGAAGCTGTTACAAGTGGTTTGGGGTCTGAGGTTATGAGGTCCTGAACTTAGGCAGTTGTAGTAGGAATGGTGAAGAAAGGATAGATTTGAGAATTTCTTTTTTAAAATTTTTAATTAATTAATTAAATTTTCATTTTTGGTTGCATTGGGTGTTCTTTGCTGTGCACGGGCTTTCTCTAGTTGCAGTGAGTGGAGGCTAGTCTTCATTGTGATGCTCAGGCTTCTTATTATGGTGGCTTCTATTGTTGCAGAGCACAGGCTCTAGGCACATGGGCTTCAGTGGTTGTGGCATGCAGGCTCAGTAGTTGCGGCACAATCAGTAATTGCAACATGCAGGCTCTAGGGCATGTGGGCTTCAGTAGTTGTGGCTCGTGGGCTCTAGAGTGGAGGCTCAGTAGTTGTGGCCCACGGGCTCTAGAACGCAGGCTCAGTAGTTGTGGCACACGGGCTTAGTTGCTCCATGGCATGTAGGATCTTCCAGGACCAGGGCTCGAACCCATGTCCCCTGAATTGGAAGGCAGATTCTTAACCACTGCTTCACCAGGGGAGCCCCTAGATTTGAGAATTTCTGAGGTAGAATTGATGGCACTTGTTGATCAATGAAGTATGGGAAATGAAGAAGAGGGAGGAAACAAGAATTACTCTTAAATTTCTAGGTCAACTATGGAATGATTACTAGTGTCATCTACTGAGAGATAATATGGTAGGAGAAGTAGATATCAGGGAAATGAATTACTATCATGTGGGACATCCAGAAGGAGGTGTCTTGCAGAACTGTATCCTGACCACTAAATCTTTCTGGGGCATAAAAGAGAGAAAACATTTAAGTGAATATCTTTTGAGTGTGTTGTATGGTTTTGAACAGATGTTCAAAAGATGTATCATTCTGCTTTTATTTGATTTAGGTTAATATTAAAATCTGTTTGCATTTCTTAGGCATACATCAGTCTACATTAAAGTAAAGTAGGTGTCTTCTAGATGATAAGATATCACGTTAGGGATTAGTGCAGACATTTGTTTCTCTTTCTGTTTCTTTTTTTTTTTTGGAGGGGGGAGCATTTACTCATTCCTCCTTTCTCTGGGCAATAACTCTACATCTCCTTTGGAGAATTACCCTTTTTTTGCCACTGCTTTATTAAAGTCTTATGCGATGGTCTATTAAAGTACCCTGCCCTCTTCTAGATAGATGAGGGTAATGAGACCCACACTAGTATAACCTGACTCTCTGCATGGACCTCGCATCTTCATGGAGCAACACAAGAATAGAAAAAATGGTTGGGACCAATTGGTTTCTTCTTGCTACCTGGGTTCTTATTGCTTCCCCTGCTTCTGTCCCTTCTGAGCCCCTTTTTTTTTTTTTGAGTTTTCAACTGTTCTGTTGATTCTGTGGGTCTCCCCTTCCAGTATCCTCTTTTTAGAAACTAAATTTAGCCAAATTTAGTTCTGGTGAGGAGATAGACAGTAAACAAGTAAATAAATATACCAATAAAATGATTTCTAATAGTAATAAGGCTTACAAGGAAAATAAAGTAGAGTTATTGGTTAGAAAGGAACGGAGGCAGATGATGGGAGAGCCTCAATTGTAAAACCCTTAAGGTAGGAATAAGCTTCGTATGTTTGAGCAACACAAAGAAGACCAAGGCAGCTGGAACATGCTAAACAAAAGGAGAATGGCAAGAGATAAGGGGGATGAGGTGGGCTGGGCTAGGTCACCTGAGACCTTGTAGGCCATAGTAAAAAGTTGATTTTATTCTAAGGACATTGGGAAACCAAGGAAGAGTTTGAAGCAGGAGCATGATATGATCTGGAAAATGTTTTAAAATATCACCCTGCTATTGTAAAACAGACTTTAGGAGTGAAAGAGTGCTTCTAATAGCGGATGCAGGGAGGCTGCTTTGAAGACTATTCCAGTAAGTAGTACAGATATAAGAAAATGGTGATTTAAATCTTGGTGCCAGCAGTGGGGCTGGTAAGAAGTGAACAGATTCAGAATGAGTTGGAGGTAGAGCCAACAGGGTTCATTGGTGTATTGGATGAGGAGAATGAAGTTTAAAAAGGAGGTATCACAGGCCTTTTAAAAAAAAGTAATTTAACTCTAAAATTGCTCTAAAAATTAAGTCTATAAACAGAAAATAATTTTAATGTCAGTTTAAACAGAAAATAATTTTAATGTAAGTTTAAAAAGAAAGAGAATAATTTTTCCTCACAGTCTCAGGAATTAGTTCAGGTAAGGGCACTGACTCAAGTTAGTCCAGACAGGGTTCTACAGGAACCTTCTGAAAGTGGCAACCTTTCTTCTAATGGATGTGAACCTGAAGAAGAATGTAAGCCTGGGCCTGATGGCAGATAACTTGCTACCTTGCAGACACTGAAAATAAAACCAGCACAGAAAATAATTGACAGAAGGAGAGAGAAAACTCCATTTTTGGAGTCTCTGTATTAAGCCATATTTGAAACCTCTGGTTGAGGTTTTTGCTTAACCTTAGTTGAAGTTTTATCCCCACTCAGTATGGGAGTGGTGGTGTTTAGGTGAAGGGACAAAAGGATGACAGTCACTCCCATAGAGAAGACCCTGGATAATGTAAAAAATACCTTCACAGAGGGTTGTGTATGTTGACCAGATGGTGCTAGTGTTTATGGTGGGAAGGTGTAGCAGGCAGGGAGATGTTTGCCTCAGGACACTGCAACCTCTTCTTCAAGTTACTTGTTCTCTCAGTCTTGTTTGCCAGAACATGCTCATAAGTATAGGGGATTTGTACTAGATCTCACAGGAGTTCCAAACAGAGTTCGTGATGTAGATTTTTGATCACTGACATCCATGGCAGCAACATTATCATTGTTATTATTATTACATGTATAATTTACATTATTAATAATATTTATTGAGTACTGGCTACATGCCAGCATTATACATATCTTAAGCAATGTATAAGCATAAGCTCATTTAATCCTCACTACAATTCTGTGAGAAAGATGCTATTATTATCCCTGCTTTTTTAGAAAGCTTAAATGATTTGACAAGATCACACAGTTATGAAGTGGTAGAGGTGGTACTCAACTGGCAGGTGCTAAATTTTTGTTTCATGTGCATTAGAGTCATTATTTTTCTTCATCTTGTATGCTTTAAATTCTTTTTTCTTTTAATGGCCCTAGATCTGCTTTTCCTTAAAAAACAAATCAAAACAAACAAAAGCAACAAAAAGCCTTTGATGGAACTTAGATGAAAAATGGTTTGGTCTCCAAATTAGCATAACAAACGTGAAATGTCATCTGTTTTAAAATAATAAACTGCATTACTAAAACCTGACCTTGTGAGGATTTGCTTTCAATTCATATGGCAAAATGCCTGAAGGTCAACACAGAGAAATAAATGACCTGTTTAAAACAAAAGGAGGTGTACCTAGACATGAGTGAGAGTCTATCAAAAAAGCATCAGATAGCTCCATATTCAGGTTAATAAAATTGGGTGAATTGCACATTTCAAAAGAGAATCTGGGACACTGTGCAAATAAAAAAGACTTAAAGCAAACTGGGCTCCCTGCCCAGAACAGTGGGCACATGTGGGGGGCTTTTCTCCACTGTGTGTGTGCTCTTGCACACCCACATTTAACCATACAACACTTGCCCAGGGAAAATGGAACCAATAATAGAATTGTCAACATGAACAAGTGATCTTAGTATACAAACAGAAACAATACCATGTTTTGGCATCCTTTTAGTCTCCATAATATTCCAATCTATAACATCTTTTTGCCTCATTGCTATATAAATCTTGACTTTGGAATCTCCAACTAAATATTGAAACTAAAATGTACAGCTTTATTGTTGGTTCAATAAGAAGGCATTTCATGGATTTCACATATCTTCTAAAAGAAAAAAAAATGTTCTTGGTAGTAATTAAAAGCACATCTGGAAAGAGAATGCTTAGGCAGTATATTCTACAGAATGGTCCTACAAAAGTACTACTTATCATTCCCTTCATTTTCACCATAAATCTACTTTCCAGTTGTGCAGCCTTAAATAAATGCTCTGAATTCCTTGTCCTTCTTTACTGTAAAGAGAATAGCTTCTTTGTGAGTGGGAGGGCTGTATCTCTAACTCTACAGCATGACCTTGGATTGAGGGAAGGCTCAGGAATCTGTGTATCAGTTATCTATTACTGCATAGAAAATTACCCCAAAACTTAGGGACTGTGATGGTTAATTTTATGTGTCAACTTGACTGGATCACAAAGTGCCCAGATGTCTGGCTAAACATTATTTCTAAGTGAATCTGTGAGGGTGTTTCCAGATGTAATTAGCATTTGAAATTAATAGACTGAGTAAAGCAGATTGCCCTCCCCAATGTGGGTAGGCACCATCCAATCCACGGAGGACCTAAATAGAACAAAAAGATGGAGGAAGGGAGAATTTGTTCTCTCTCTCTGCCTAACTACTGAGCTGGGATATTAGTCTTTTGACCTCGGACTAGGACTTACACAGTGGACCTTCTAGATCTTAGAACAACACCATTGAATTTCTGGGGTTTCCAGCTTCCAAAAGCAGATCATAGGATTTCTTAACCTCCATAATAACATGAGCCAATCACTTATAATAAATCTCTTTCCAATACCAAGAGTGTGATTACCGAGGATTATTGGGGGCCCTCCTAGAGACTGGCTACCACAGTCTGCATCCGTTACCTGAACTCCTGGAAATTAGAGGAACAACAGTATTTATTCCTTCCCTTACTTCCCTCTAGAATGAGACTATTACAAATCAAGTACAAAAATCAAGGAGGAGTATAACCAGAGCTGAGGCTAAAGATTATGCCAAGCTATGTATGTCCTGTTAAAGATTTTTGACCGTATCTTCAGAACAATAAAAACCTCAGACCCTGCTAGCTCAGTCAGCTCTCCAAGCATCCCTGGAAGGTATTGCTGGCAGTGACTGGATCTGGCTGTCTTCTTGGATGCCTTATGGTTGAGGGAATTGATTTCTGAGTAGACAGTGTAACTTGTTTGCAGCAAAAGAGGGGGACTGGTTGGGGAGCTCTGCCTTAGATAACCTATTGGGAGACCACGCTGTACATGTAGTTTAGTTTCTAATATAAATTAGCAAAGCTGCTTTCAGACTGGTCAGGGCTTGGGAGAGCCAGAAACTGGGGGAATATATGCAGTTTAAATAACTATTAATAGTGATATTAATGTTATTAATAAAAATAATAACTATTGATTTTTAAATTATTAACTTTCACAATCATTTTTCATTGTTGCATCATTTCACTCTTGAAGTAATAACTAAAATTTTATGTTTGAAGGATTACCAGAATTTCAACATGTAAATCATATAAGGAGATTTTCACTCCAAATAATATCTTGAATACTTACTTGTATCTGAGAGTGATTGTTCAGATATTAACAAAAATCTAGATGGCATACTTTATTTGTACTACTGGCATGTTGTGCTGATTAGCTATTATGGGAACCCACATGAGTACAAGTTCAGAGATGTAAGAAACAATATGAAGTTAGCATTCAGTTGTTGGGTTTGCCAAAGCCAAAGCCAAATAGCAGATTTTGGCTCAATGGCAATGCCAAATTTTGATACATCTCTAAATTTCATACCCTCTTTTTACTCTTCTAGTTTGACACAGGGGCTAGTTTTTCTCAGCCTTCAACTTCAGCTCTGCAGTGGCTGCAGCTGTTTTCTCTTCCTTGCTTCAGTGAAACCTTAAAAGACTTTCACCTCCCTCCTTTTCAGCTGGCCCTCAAGACTTCCCTTTACCCCATCCTCTCAGGACAGTTCCCTACTTGCTCTGTGGATGTCAAGGAGCACCAGAAGCAAGGCCCAATCCCTAAAAATAAAGCTATTGGAAACTGAGCTAAAAAGTCAGGCCCTGCCTTCCATAAAAGAAAACTGGAAGCAGAGTCTGGCCCTCGGTGAAGGAGCTGTCAAGAACCTGGCAAATGGTTCAGCTCTCCAGGCTAATGTTCAGAGCTAGGACTCTAACATCCTGCCCAAAGAGTAGGTTTTTTTAAAAAAAAATTGTACAAGGGACCCAAGACTAGCAAGACAGGCTGTCCTTGTGAAGCCGATGTAGGTAGAGAAGCAGAAGGAAGGCCTCCGTGCCTCACCACTAGGAGCCAGACAAGCCACATGAAGGAACATGCAAATGCCTGGTGCCTACAGAAGGCCTGGCAGGTAACATAGATGTTGAAGCAAGTCAGGTGTAGGATCATACGTAGGGGAAGTGTTGGTGACTGTGATTACCTGGATCTTTCATGTCCCAGCTAATGGCCAAACAAGATACATTGTAAGGCTGAGTCCGTAAGATAGGTTCTGCCAGCAGGGGCACCTGTAGGTGGTTTGCACTGTCACACCATCAGCTCTGGTACTCATGGGTGAGCAGCTCTTGCCAAAGGAGAGGTTCCAGTTTGATGAAGTTTCCTAAGCAGCTGGTATTCATTAGAGCCTTTATGGAGGTAGCATGGCTACTTTGATTTCCAAAGCCAACTGCAGTTCATGTGACAGAAAGACTAAAGGTGAGGCAGATTTGGATTTTGAGTTGAGTGAGCAGGTACCTCAAACTGAGAGTAAGGGCTCAGGGTTTTCTTAAAAAGGATAGGTGCCTGAAAATTCCATTCTAGTTATATTAGCAGCAACTCATGAGGTAAACTGTTCTTTTTTCCCTCTTCCACCATCTCCCCTTCTCATCTGTTCTATCATCTCCCTGATGCCCTATAAAACCCAGAAACGTTCCCTTGAGCCTTAAAACTATTCGGGAAGGAGGTTGGAAGAGCTAGCCTTGACTGATATAGTCACTTTTGCCCTGTGGTGTCTTAAAGATACCATCTGATATCTGGCAGTTCATTACACACAGAGAGCTGTTGCCAACAAGGTCAGCAGAACACAGCATTAGAGAGTACCTGTTTGGCTCTTGTCACACCACCTGGGATGAACAACAGAGTGCCAACCAGAGAGAAGCAAGTAAGGCGCTCACTGCCAGGATTATGCACATGCAGATCCTGTCTTTATTTAAGATTTTGACATTTTGTTCATTATGGATTTTTTGCAGTAATTTAAGTTTTTAAAATATTGCATTTGAATAATGCATTTGTCTTGGTTACCGAGCTTCTGACATCTTTTAAAATTTGTACCACAGGTGACTACCTCCCTCCCCTCACCTTAGGTCCAGCCTTGAACACCTTCATGGTTGAATCAAAAGCTTGAACCAGTTGTCAGCCCATCAGTACCAGGAAACTTCTGGCCTTGATTTATCCCTCCCTCTATCTCCTGAGGATTTACCAAACAAATAGAAGATGAAATAATTCTTTTCTTTATATCACAACCTTTGATTTAGAGTCAGCTAGTATTTCTATACCTATTGGTATATCACAGACCTAGCCTAAAAATGGGAAATACTTTTTGTCTAATTTAAAGATTATTTTAGTTGAAAAGAATCATAGTGGTTAAAGTTGGTGTGTGTTTGTCCTTTTACTGAACTGATATGATCTAGAATGGGATTAACTCTTATGGCCACTCTACTCACGTGAACTTTGCAAGGATAAAGGACTGTTGGGGTATGCTCAGTTTTTGTCTAGGATTGCCAGATGTTTGATATTGAACTCCACAGCTCAGTATTTTGGCTTCTTCTATGCTAAGATGAAAATGAAAACAAAAGTGCATATACAAATGAGGGATTTTTCTCATTAAAATGTTTTCTTGATTGTATGAGTCTTTCTGAGGCTGTATCTCAATATTTCTGAACCCTTGCCAGCTGGAAGAAAGGACAAACAGCTGTTCTAAACTGCCAAGAAATTTACTTCCAGTAGTGCCAAGTGTAGAAGAGGGAATTTGTCTCTGTTGTATATTTCGCCTTTGTCCTTGGAGTGATTATTTTGATGAGCCCTCTTGGTTGTGCAGATTTAAGCCAAATAGCTACCAGGGAGAGCTCCTGATATTAATTAAGTAACAATGCAAATACGTCAATCAGATTCTGTTTAATAGTGACAAAAGCTGACCTAGGAGAGCTAGTATATTCTTTTACATAATCACAGTAATTTAATAATTTTAGTTATTCTTAGGATATACACACTGAAATATTTAGGGGTGAAGTGCCTGCATCTTTCATATGGTTCATCAGTAATTGTGAGTGAGGGAGAGAGAGAAAACAAATGTGGCAAAATGTTAACAATTGTGAATCAAGTGAAAGATTTGTAGAACTTCACTGTACTATTTTTGCAACTCTTCCATATGTTTAAAATTTTTTAAATTTTTCTCAAAATGGAAAGTTTTAAAAACTCATTCACATTGTAGATAAATACAACGAGAAAATGAAAACAAAAGTGCACATACAAATGAGGGATTTTTCTCATTAACATTTTTTTCTTGATTTTGTGAGGCTTTCTGAGGCTGTATCTCAATATTTCTGAACCCTTGCCAGCTGGGTCTATATACATGAAAATGTATATATAGATACATCTATATGGAACATAATATATAAATGTGTGTATATATATATATATATATATATATATAAAGCCTAATCTATCAAGGACACAGAACACCAGGGATTCTTAGTGTCTGCCAGAATTTTAAAGCCAGAAAAGTCCACCTTGATCAACTGGGGGACAAGCTAGTAGATCGTATGATACGAGAAACAAAGACAGGGACCATAGCTGTATGGCTGCCTTGTCCTTAGCAATATGTTTCCTAATTCAGAATCCAATCTGAGCTCGAAACCAGGATCATCACTGCCTTTAGTTATAATCTCCATGGGTTTTTTAAGCGGCCTAGGTTGCCTGATAACATGCTTCTTGGCCTTGAACTGGAGCTGCTTGTCCTGTCCTGGAAAATGACTCGGGTTTTAGTGATGGTGAAATTGTCATGAATGCCTTGAAAGCTATTTGTTAATTTATTCCAGTATTGTTTCTGGTTCCTGAAATTTATTAACCCTCACATCAGTACCTTCAATTTTTAAGGCCCAATATCTACGTTCAAAGCAAGGAGAATTATCCAGGTAATTCACACAAGTCTTTCTTCACTGTTCTAACCCCTTTTTCCTAGAAATTTACATACCACATTTCTTGCATGATTCCCCCTCCTCCAACATCAGATACACATAAATAGTGGGTGTTGAAAGGAAGGGGATTGTATGGGTAAATTACCACCAGCTGTCTGAAAGCTTGGTCATAATTTCTTTCCTTGAGGCTTTTGTTACAGCTGACAGACAAGGCTAGCTAGTGAAGTGTGAATAAACACACACACACACACATACACACAGTCCTCAAGACAGGGGGAGACGTTTTGAGATAAAGGGAGGAATACAAGACGGAGGAAGTATCCACTTTTTTGTCCCTGGAACTCCATCCAGGAAGCGGGAGAACCAGCTTATTCAGCTTCCTTGCCAGTGCCTTGGTCTCATATGATAAATCAGAGAGCTGAGAAATGGAAAATCTGGGTCACTGGCCTAGCCCGAGAGAGCAGTTTGGAGCAGAACTGAAATTAAAATTCACAACTTCTATACAGGGTTGGAATCCTGCCTGGTTTGCAAACATTAACAAAAGAATAGCTATGATTTATTGAATGCTTAAAATGTGCTGGGCAATGAATTAAACACTTTTCTTGTATTATTTCATTTTGTTCTCACAACTACCCTATTAGGTAGTCATTATCATTACAGTTATTCTACAAGTGAGGAAACTAAACCACAGCGTTTAAGTAACTTGTCAAAATCACAAAGCTGGAAATTGACAGGGCTGATCTGAACCCAAGTCTCCCTTAGCCAGTGACATCAGCTCCGCTGCACAGTTCTTCCAAATGAATTGGACCCTAGGCAGTCACTCAGAGGAGACTGGGAACATTTCTCCTTCTACCAATGAAATTTTAAATTTTAAAATAAAACTGCTGTCTTTTGCAATCCTAATATATGATAAAGTTTTTTATCCCTAGCATCCTTCAGGACCCTACTCAGACACTACCTTCTTTATAAAACCTTCTCTAATCAGATTTAATTAATCACTACCTCCTTTATGTTCCTCTTTGTACCTTTATGGTAGCACTTACACAATCCGATATGTATTATGGTTTGATGAATTCCTGCCTCACTTCCCACATTAGATTTTAAACATGTAGTACAATGCCTAGCACATGCTCTGTAAGCATTTGTTGAACCAATGTTGAATTGAGTGAACTAAGGTAACCAAACTGTCCCTGAGTTTTATCAGCTTGTGGGAATAAATGAAGTCTCATGAGCTTTGAACTCCCACCTTTTCATTTAGGAAATGAAGTATTTTACAAAGCCCCCTTCCCCATCACAAGTATTTCTGCTTATCCCAAGGGGTGTTTCCCAATCTCTCATAAACTGTTCCTGGTTTTGATTTCTGTTGCTCTGAGGCACAGCTGCCACTTACTATGTATAGTCCCCAGAGTCACACATCTCCCCAGCCCCTGCCCCACTCCAGCTACTGAAGGGCAGATCTTTCAATTCATATAGTACTTATAACCTTTTTTCTCCAGGTTACTTGCATGGCCTGGGTAACCAGGTACATCCATCCAAGCCTCAATTCTGCCAATTAGATTCCTCTGTTGAACTAATAATACAGATAACAGATTTGAATTTATGAGCTCTATTGGACAGTTTTTCACCACACAAACCTCCAGTTTTACTATACCTGGAAACCTGTTTCTCTTACTGGCCTATCATTTAGTCTCTCTAAGGCCCCATTTCCTCACTTAAAAAAGAGGGTTGCCTTGCTGGGATGCTCTCTTAACACTGCTGGGTTTCTCTTCATTGCACTTATCACCATCTGGCATATTGTAGTTATTTCTTTGTTTATTGTCTGTCTATCCCAGTAGACTGTAAACCCCATGAAAACAGGGTCTTTGCTGGTTATTTTTTTAACTGCTGTGTCCCTAGTATATAGAATAGTGCCTGACACATTACTGTCCTCAGTAAGTATTTTTGAATGAATGAATGAAATAATGTATCAGAATTATTGTGTACATTTTAAGGCATTGCTCCAGTTGTCTATTTCTGCATAATGATTTACTTCAAACAACACCATTTTATTATATCATGTGATTTTTGTGGGTCAGGAATTTGGACAGGTCTCAGCTGAGCAATTTGTCTGCTTCATGTGGCATTCACTGGGTCACTCAGTAGTATTCAGCTGAAGGCTGCTCTGGAGGTCCCAAAACAACTTCACTCACATCAGGCATAGAATCCGAGTGATGCCTGGTGCCTTCATGTGGACTGCTGGGTAATATTGAATATTTCACAGGTGGTCTTGGGGCCTCTCCTCAGTGCCTCTACAGCAAGGTAATCAGACTTCTTTCATGGCAGCTCAGTATATCAAGAGACCTAGGTGGAAGCTGACCCAACCTTAAAATTTATGACCTCACGCCACATTCTATGGGTCAAGAAAGTCACTAAAGCCAGCCCAGATTCAAAGGGAGGAGAATTAGACCCCATCTCTCAATGGGAGAAGTAGCAAAGAATTTTCAACCATCTTTAATCTATGATATTCTTGTACCTTTTGGCCATAAACATTACTATATGCATTGCTTACTTCCTCCCAAATCCCCCAGAAGTTTCATAACTTTTACTGTGTCGGTTCAAAAGTCCAGAATCTCACCATCTAAATCAAGTTCAGGTGAAAAGGAGGCTTCTGGGGTCTGTCCTCTGGGGTTTTTTCTTTGAGTCATTCTTCTTTTTTCATAGGAAATGGTCCTTTTCTGCAGTTGGGTAACTTTCTCAGCCTGCTTCCCCTCAGTAGCTGGTTGAAGGTCCAAAGGTATCTTTTCATGCTGTGCTGTCTTAACCCCTTTCAGTCCTTGCTGGTACAATTTGCTTAAAAACTTTGAGGGCATCTTTTGTACTAATTTATAATCAAGTCTCCTAGACAAAAGACATGTCACTTTTTATTCTGAAACAAGGTCTTCTGTACCTTGGGCTGCCTGAGAGGCTGCTGTAAAATAATGGGCCCTTAAAATTTTAGAAGCTCTTTTGTCTAGTGGAAAGGCACACCCTTAAGATTCGTACTAGCCTCTTTGTTTAACTGAAATGGTATATGAGGTGCCACCTTAAACCTTCTTAAAGTCTTAATCATGTGTCTAATAGTTACATCTTGGATTTGATTTTTTTTTCCCTGAGACTACTTCTTATTTTGAAAGCTTTTGCTATTTGGAGAAACTGAAGATGAGAGAAGCAGTTTGATTTTTGAATCTAGCAAATCCTGGCTATATTTACTCTAAGTTCTGCTTAAAAACTGAATGTTTCTTTTTTTTCTTTTAGCCCATCTTTTTCTATCCATATCTTATCATATGTGGTTAAAAGCAACCAGTTAATACGTTTGAAATTCTGCCTAAAAATTTCCCTTGCCAGATCTACCGATTCATTCGGTGCATTTTCTATTTTCCACATTTCTACAGGTAATTGTTTTGCTAAATTTCTGCCAGTATATAACACAGGTCATTTTTTTTTCAGCCCCCAATAATATTTTCTTCACTGTCCTTCACAGTGTCTTTAGCAGTCTCCTCAGTGTCCTTCCAGCTTTCACTAACCCTCTCCTAGAGGTCTTTCCAGCTTCTGCTGCATCCAGGTCCCAAAGGCACTGCCACCTGTGTTAGGTTTTTGTTATAGCAACAACCCACTTACAGGTACCAAATATGGCTCCGCTATTTATTGCTACTTAGTAAACTACTCCAAAACTTATGGCTCAACGCAAAAAACATTTTATTAAATCTCATGGTTTTAGGGATCAGTAATTCTAGCATAACCCAGCAGGGCAAATTTACTCCATATAACCACAGCTGGAGCTGCTCGATTACATCCAGCTGATGGCTGAACTGATCTAGAAGGTCCCAGACTGCTTCACTCATATGCCAGACACCTTGGTGGGAACTGCTAGATGGTGGGCTCAACTAGGCCCCTTCCCATCTCCATGTAGTGTCAGGGCTTCTCCACATGGTTTCTCTAGCATGGGAGTTTGTTATATGGCAGCTCAGGGCTTCAAAAGCAAGTGCCTTCAAGAGTCTTGCATGAAGGTGCAAGGCTTTTTTTTTTTTTGAATTAGCCCTGGCAGGCCCAGACATCCCTTATATTGTATTCTATAGTCAGTTAAGTCTAAGGCCAACCAAGATTAAAGGGGAGGAGAATTAGATCCCACCTCTCAATGGGAAAAGAAGGAAAGAATTTGTGGCCATCTTTACCACAGACACTCTATCCTTGCCTGCAGAATGATTCCTCTCTGCAAAGGACATTTTTTAAACCCAAGGTTAGAGAGGTGGACATGGAGCTGTGAGGGACAAAGGAGACATCTGCTGACTAACCAAGTCAGCTGAGCCAACTGCAGTGGGCAGTGAAATGACAGACGCTGCAGACGTTGTCCTCCTATCTAAGTCTCAGTGAATGTTAGGGGTCAAAATCAGGGAAGCAGTGCACATAGTGAGTGGTTAAGCATGACGTTATGGAGCTAGACTGGTTTCAGATCTCAGCTTTGTATGCTTAGGCAATATACTTTACCTCCCCGTGTCCCACAGTAGTCACTTACGAAACAGAGTTAACTAGAGCCTATCTCATCATGTTATTGTGAGGATGAAAGGAATCGGTACCTGTAACACTTTTAGAAGAGAATATGGCAAAAATATGTTAGACATGGTTATGTTTATTATTGCCTTATAGTTCATGGAGTAATCTATATCAAGAGCAATAGTCCTGAGCTTCCCTGGTGGTGCAGTGGTTAAGAATCTGCCTGCCAATGCAGGGGACACGGGTTTGAGCCCTGGTCCAGGAAGATGCCACATGCTGCAGAGCAACTAAGCCCATGCGCCACAACTACTGAACCCTCCTGCCACAACTACTGAAGCCCGCATGCCTAGAGCCCATGCTCCACAACAAGAGAAGCCACCTCAATGAGAAGCCCACGCACCGCAATGAAGAGTAGCCCCCACTCAACACAACTGGAGAAAGCCCGCGTGCAGCAATGAAGACCCAACACAGCCAAAAAATAAATAAGTAAATAAATTTATTTAAAAAAAGAATCTGCCTGGCAATGCAAGGGACACGGGTTTGAGCCCTGGTCCAGGAAGTTCCCACATGCCACGGAGCAACTAAGCCCATATGCCACAACTACTGAGCCTGCGCTCTAGAGCCTGCGAGCCACAACTACTGAGCCCATGCACCACAATTACTGAAGCCCACATGCCTAGAGCCCGTGCTCTGCAACAAGAGAAGCCACTGCAATGAGAAGCCTGCGCACCGCAACAAAGAGTAGCCCCCACTCGCTGCAACTAGAGAAAGCCTGCGCACAGCAACGAAGACACACCGCAGCCAAAAATAAATTAAATAAATAAATAAAAGAGCAATAGTCCTTTTTACCCAGAGTCCAGCTGGGGAGAATGAAGGGAAAGGAAATTTAAAAGACTAAATAAATGGAAGGTAAAAGTACCACTGGAGTATTTGGAGCTGAGTATGAAGACAGAGATACTTTCCTATTTTTTGTCCCTTATCATCAATTTAGACATTTCCTGAAGCACAATCAATTGACCATTTCAAAATCAGTGTACTCAGGAAAGAATAACGTTAACTGGTTTAATTTATCAACATTATCCAGATTCTTTGAGTTCTAATCCAGAAAACTGGGAGAGATACGCAAAAAAGAAGATGTGTGACTTTCTACCATAATGATCCATGGGATCTATAGTCTTATCTCTGCCTTGGTCTCAAAATGAGTTAAAAAATAAAATGAAATGAAAAAAATTTTAAAAAGTGTGTCAGAATAGACCACATTATGCTGCAGTAATAAATAGTCCCCAAATCTCAGTAACTTAATACAAAAAAATGTATACATTTTGAAATACAACAAAAATGTATTTCTTGCTCATTCCACATGTTCAATTTGGGCCAGCAGGAACGCTGATCATCAGAGTCACTCAGAGACCCCAGCTGATGAAAACTTCATCTTGACAAATATTGTCTTCAAGGATCAGTACAGCAGTGGAAATTGACAGTAACTGGTAGATTTTATTGTTGTTCCAAAATACTCACCCCTTCTGCACTCTGTGGGCAGAGTGTACTTTTCTGCACCAAGGACTCTGGACTTGGCCATGTGACTTACTTTGGGGAATGGAATATGGCAGAAGGGACAACGTACCCATTCTGAGCAGAGATTTTAAGAGACATGACAGTCTCTGCCAACTCTCTTACACTCCTGTACTCTACCATGAGAAGAATATTCCCCAGGTATCCACTGCTTCTTCAGTGGGGGTCCTGGAATGAGAGCTACATGAAGCAGACTTGAACCCATGCCCAACCAAGCCATACCTGAACCACAGATCCTTGAGTTGAACTGGATGTTTGTTGTACAATGCTGATATTTGGGAGCTCTTTGTTAAGCAGCATTGTTTCAGCAAAAAGATGACTAATACAATGACTCAACACAGCAGGATTTCATGACTAGCTACTACAGATAATGGTTTTCAAGTAAGCATATAAAAGAGGAATCCTACTTACTAGTTAGTATTCTGAGAAATATAAAGTAAAATGAGATGACATTATTTATATACTATATAGATAGATATAGACAGATATCTAAAATACCTTATTACTATTAAGTTATTTGTTATCTACTAAATAAGGAAAAATTAAAATGATAAATCCTAGTGCTCTTGAAGCTGTGCAATATGTTAAAATTAGAAGGTCCTTTTATCCTAAAATTCCTATGCCTTAAGAAGTTATCCTAGGGAAATAATTCAAAAGACTAAAATAATGAAGGTAGAAAAACTTCATTAAGGCATTGTTTATAAGAGTCTAATATTAGAAACAGCATAACTATGCAGTAATAGAATATTATTAAGTAAACTATGGTTACATTGATTTATATAATATACAATCATTAGAATAATAAATATGAATATTCTCTAACAATATGGACAAATATCTAATAACTGAAAAAGAGGATATAAACATGTCTAAGCTGTACGTAATTGTATCTATACAAATAGGTATGTAATATATATGGATAATAATTGTAGGGAATATGGAGAAATTTAAACTGTCGTGCTGGAGGAGTGGATATGTGGGTGAATATTTTCTTTTAAAATATAAGACAAAAAGTTAGTTCTTTTGACAATACATTTAATTTTAAAAACAAAAAAAAATTTCCTTTTTCAATAATATACTCATATGTGTAAGGGAGAGTCAGCATTTGGGTTAAATGATATATTTTTAAAAGACTGGAAAGAAATTAAACTTAACTTTGATTATTTCTGGGTATTATGGGTAATTTATTTTCTATATACTTTTCTGTAATTTTCAAATCTTTTACAGTGAATGTGTTATGAACTTAGTAAACAAGTTATTTTAAAAATGAATAAGCAGATTTTCTAGCCTCGCTTCTGGGACTCCACAGTTTATCTAGTTAGTGCTATAATTTCTTGAATGCAGCACATGTCTGGCTGTAGACAGAGTTCCTCTCCAAACTCAGTAGCCCATAATTTGATTTGAGACAAAACTAAATATAGTACCAACTTTCGTATGGAAGATGGAACTCTGACTCTCCCTGCTCCCCCTTTCTTTCTTTCTTTCTTTCTTTCTTTTTTGGCTTCAGAGGCAGCAGGAGATTTTTTTCTAGAGAAGTGACCTGTGAGCCTTGTCAATCTGGACAGGCTTGACCTTGTCAATCAGGTCAATCTGGACCTTAAAACATTTCCTGGAAACATTCTAAGCTCAGGAGCAGTGTGGTCTTAGGTACTAGTTGTGTTGAGGTTGGGGGGTTGTAGACTAGGGGCCTTTCAGGAATTTCTTCTGAACGCTCACATGTTTTAGAGTTACCCTGCCCTCCCAACCCTTATTCTGTACTGATAATTAGGGGAACTAACCCAAGAGATGGGAGGCAGAATGCTAGTGTGCCCCAAGAATACAGGCTCCCCACAGTCTCAGCAATACTTAGGCATGCTGGGGTCCTTCCTGAGTTAAACTCTTAGGATACCTGAGAGAATCAATTCATTCTAGAGAAGGCTTGTTGGTCTTTTCTTCAGAGGACATGTCTCCGGGGCCACACCATGTAGAAGACGGCCTGTATCAGAGCCTGTTGAGACCTTCAGCCTTTTTGTTCTCAAATTTATCATCTGTGAAACGAATACAACTAAGTCAACATTGCCACATGTGGGCACTATAAAGCTTTCTGCAAATTAAAAAAAAAAAAGGTCAGTGGTAATGCTAACAATAACAGTGGTTATGTCACTTAATAAAAATGTCACTTAATAAAAAGTTTTTATTTTAGAGCTAAAAAGGAGCTTCAAGGCTGTAAGCCCTTTAATTATAGCATGTCTGACATGTCTAAACTTTGTTACATAAATAGATGATACAGGGTCTCAGGAAGCACCATCCCCAAAGAGCCCTTTTCCATGATCTTAGAACAGTTATAGGGAAGATTCTAGGTCCTGATGGCCACTGTCTTGAAGCTTTTCTAGCATTCTGGGAAGTTCAGGAACCCTCTGCCCTCTTGAAGCTAGTGGAAGAGCCCAGTAGCCTCTGTGCTTGGGAAATTGAAACCCAGGGAGAGAGAATACCATAAAAGCAGGATGTCTGAGATGGAAGTAGCAAATAAGGCTGCAAGGTTTCGTAAGGATGCTTCCCTTACTGAGGAAGGTTCTTGGTCTCCGCATCAGTGGTGACACTAATATATCAGATCTCTAAGAAAATAACATCATGTCCTATGATCATTTAGTGTCTGCATCTGCATTCACCCAGGATTGCACCTAAAACCTTCCTAGACTCCAGCTCTGGCTCTGGGGTTACCTGTGGGTGGGGTGATTCAGGCACACAAAAGGACTTCCTCTCCAAATTTTCCCGACAGTTGGTTGGTTTTTTCCAAAGCCTCTCAGTGGGACAGGCGAGGGACAGAGGGCTGGGTATGGAGGCCTCTAAGCTCTCTGCTCCTCTGCCAGCATCACCCAGGCAGGGAAGAAGGAAGGGTGTGTTCAGCCGGCGGCGTGCAACCTGGGCCGGCTCGGCCCCAGCACACTGGCTGTGGGGAGCCCCGCCTCCCCTCGCGGTTGACAGCTCAGCTGGTGCAGAGCAACTCGTGCCAGCCAGTCGTGTCTCAGCCTGGGAGTGTGTGCGCACACCGCGGGCTGCCTCTGGCCCCAGCTCCCAAAACAGCTCCGCGCGCCGCTCCGCTCTACGTCCAGCTTCCTACTGAGAACAGTCCCTCCCTTGTGTCCGTAGCACCGTTAGCTGGAGCTTTGGCCACGTCAAATCGGTCTTCTAAAGAAGCGGGGAGCAGAGCTCTCTCTTCGCCGACACAGAAAGAGGGAGCTGGGGAGGAAAGGTTCTTTGCGCTGGAGAATCGTGGGCCAGGCTTCTCATTTTCCCAGGCTGCTTCCACTCTTGGGTGAGGAGCGCCCCGCGAGTAAGGTCAGCGCCTGGAAAATGGAGCAGACGTGGACAAGGTAGGTGAGCTGCTTCTTCCCCCCGACCCCCGTCGCGTTCCGGATTTGGTGTCCCTCCACCCCACCCCACTCCTGCCCTTGCGCCCTTTTGGAGAGGTCGCCCCTCGCCACTAGGGGCCTTTGAAAGCTTCTCTTTCGATTGCCTCCCCCTCCCTAATTCCCGGCCTACTTCTCTTGGTCCTCCTGTACATGTTCTGTTCTCTGGTGTTTTCCTGCTTAATGAATCTCCCTTCCACCTAGTTTTGATGTTAAAGATATCCAGTGAGGCTGCCTGGAAGTTTTTGTAGAAATGTTTCTCTGTCTTATAACTGTTCCACAGATGAGAGGGATTCCCCCAGGTCTTTCTTTAGAGATACCTTTGATGTCAGCTATCTTGAAAAATATCAGATTCCTTCTGACCCTGACACGTTTTCCTACACAACCTCTACTAGTCACATAAAGGCAACAGACTGAGTGAGCAGAGCCTGCAATGCTCATCTCCAGAGTCTCCAGTTGGAACTGATGCTGGGAGAGGAAAGGAGAAAGAAACAAACCAGGGTGCCTGTCATTGCTCAGGCTTTGTCGAGGTCGGGGTGAGAGCTGCTTTTAGGTCAGATTTTGGAGATGCACGGTGGAACTGTGTTTCCTCCATACCCTGTTGCTTCCCCCCCCACCCCCAATATACTTTAAAGTGGGGCTCATTCAAGGATAAGAGATGATGTCTTGAGACAAAGACTTCATTTTTGTTTTTAAGGGGGGAGGGTGATGGAAAGGCTATTCAGAGGTGTTTCTGTAACAGGTAGGCCTCCATCTCCAAGATTTAGCTTTGGAGAACTGGAGCGGGGCCAGATGCGTGTTCTGAGTCCTAACAGAGGGCAGACTGTACTAACACAGAAGGTAAATGTGGGGCTTAACAGTACTTTGGAAAAGACCTGGCGGATCTTAGCTGATTGTTCAACAGGAGAGAACCGTATAATGTGAACTTGGAAGAAAGGGCATATTGAAGATTAGAGGGTATTGATAAGAAGTTCACTATCTAGATGTACTTTTTGCTCTTTTCTGCTCTTCACAGGCCTCTCCTAAAGGCTAGCGCTCTGTTCCGAGCATCACTAGATAAAAGGAGTGCAATCAAGAGACACGAGGGGACTGAGAACCATACTTGAGGGGTGACCAAAGGACCTGGGGCTCTTTAGTCTGGAGAAGTAAAGACTTGGGGTAGGGACATGGATATGGTGGCTCCCTTCAAATATTTGAAGAGCAGCTGGTGGTAGAGGGATTAGATCAATCAGATCGATTTGGAATCTCTTAGGAGGACAGTACAACAAATTGGAGCAAGTTGTGAAGATGCAAGTTATGGCTTACTGTAAAGGAAAAGCTTTCTAACAAGTGACCTGCCTGAACAGTAAATAGGTTCCTGACCTTGCCTATAATTATTCAAGCAAACACTAGGTGACCACTTGATGGTAATGAGGGTGAGTGTATCAGGGATTCTTGCTCTCTATCAGTGTTTTTCACACTTAAAACAAAGTATTATTTATTAACTTGTTTGAACTTTAGATATAGCCATTTCAGACAAATTCAGAAATAAGTTAGAAAAATCACAAATCATATGTGTATAGTTCAATTAATTTCACAAACTGAGTATACCCATGTAATGAGCACTAAGATCAAGAACCAGCACCCCTGAAGCCCTCATGACCCCAGGGATAACCATTATCCTAACTTTTAGCACAATAGATTAGTTTTGCCTGGTTTTGAACTTCATGTAAGTGAAATTATCCACTGTGTACTCTTTTGTATCTGGCTTCTTTCACTAAATCTTATGTTGTGCAAATCTTCCACATTGTGTGTAGTTGTAGTTCATTCATTCTTGCTTCTATATAGGATTCTGTCGTGTGTAGCTATATCAAATGTATTTATCCATTCTGTTGTTAATGAGCATTTGGGGCTATTATGAATAGTATTGCTATGAACATTCCTGTACGTGTCTTTTGGTGAGCATATGTACACATTTCTTTTGGGTAAATACACAGAATTTCTGGGTAATAGGAAATGCATGTTCATCTTTTGTAGATACTTTCAAATAATTTTCTAAAGTGGTTATGAAGAGGATATTCAAAGGGCTGAGATACAGCATAAAGGTGCGCCACATCACTGGTCATTAGGGAAATGTAGATTAGAACCACAATGCCATTCCACTATGTACATATCAGAATGGCTGAAATGGGGACTTCCCTGGTGGTGCAGTAGTTAAGAATCCACCTGCCAATGCAGGGGACATGGGTTCGAGCCCTGGTCCAGGAGGATCCCACATGGCACAGAGCAACTAAGCCCGTGTGCCACAACTACTGAGCCTGTGCTCTAGAGCCCGCAAGCCACAACTACTGAGACCGTGTGCTACAACTACTGAAGCCCACTCACCTAGAGCCCATGCTCCGCAACAAGAGAAGCCACCGCAATGAGAAGCCTGCGCACCTCAACGAAGAGTAGCCCCTGCTCACCGCAACTAGAGAAATCCTGCACACAGCAACAAAGACCCAATGTGGCCAAAAAAAAAATTAAAAAAAAAAAGAATGGCTGAAGTGAAAAAGACAGAAAATAACAAATGTTGCTGAAGTAGAAGAGCCATTATGTTCACAATTTTTTTCTATCCCTACCCTCAATAAGAAATGTATTTACGTTACAACCAAGTACACTCCCATATGTAACTGAAACAAATGTGTCATGTAACAATACTTAACCTTACAATGTTAAGTGATCTGATCTTTCCCCACCCTATTCTTTTCCTTTAAAAAAAAATGCTTGTGTGACTCAATTTATTTCACCACCCAGTGGGTCACAGATGGAAAAATCCTGTAATCATATATCGTAACTGATGTCTCAGATACTTCCTAACTGGAAGCTAAGATCAGTTCATAAACATTTATTTTAAATGTGAGCCCAATACAGGTGAGGCACTGTGCTGAATGCTAAGAGTAAAACAATGAATGAGAGAGACGGTTTCTGTCTTTGAGGGTTTGACTTTGTTGTCTATAATTCTAATAGAGGCTAAGGCAGACATATGCATTGGCAGTTCTGGGAGCACAGTGGAGGAGCACAACCTGGGGGATTCAAAGAATAAAAATTAACTCTAAAGCTACCATTTATAGTAAGCTTGCATTTGTTAGCTTTTGTGTTAATCCCTTTATGTACTTTATTTCACCTAATCCTCACAACCCTATGAGGTCTGAAGTAAATGTTATTATATATATATATATATTTTTTTTTTTGCAGTATGTGGGCCTCTCACTGTTGTGGCCTCTCCCAGTGCAGAGCACAGGCTCTGGATGCGCAGGCTCAACGGCCATGGCTCACGGGCCCAGCCACTCCGCGGCACGTAGGATCTTCCCAGACCGGGGCACGAACCCGTGTCCCCTGCATCGGCAGGCAGACTCTCAACCACTGCGCCACCAGGGAAGTCCTATAGTCATTTTTAAGACAAGAAAATTGAAGTTTAGATTTAAAATTTGACCAGGTAACACACACAGCTGAGGAAGAAATATAGCCTGGAGCTATCTAATTCCAAAACCTATTCTCTTAGCTGCTTCACTTGAATTGAGTCTTGTAAGTGACTTGGTTTCTGAGTTGCTTCTGAACCCAGCTACTTATCCTGACTGTGATTAGGCTTATGAATAAGTTTAAGACTATGATTCTATTCCCAAATTTCATTCTTGGCAGTTCTGGAAATTCTCCTCTCTGAGGGGTTCTTCACATGAGCCTCCATATCCTTTATCTTGCTCAGTCTACCCACAAAGGACAGGGTGCTGAGTATTTGAGTTCTCAAACTTAAATATCTCCTACTCCCAGCTGTATATCATCTGCCCTCTACAAGTCAATGGGAGTATTTTTTCCCAGGGATGTTGCCTGACTGTTGTCAGTCTCTTTGGTTAAATCATTTGGAGAGAGCATGTTTTTTTTTCTGGAATAGCAAATTAATAAGCTAGTTTGGTCCCTAACTGAACTGATACCCATGAATCGGGAAAGAGTTGTCAAAGGAATATACTCATGGAGGTGATGAGGAACCTGATGATGAAGGTGATTTGCTCACTTTGTTAGCCTAGTATCAACCAGGCAAACAGCTTCTGCTGCTCTAAATGTTTAGCATTCATGTATCTGGACTAGCAACTCCCTAGAGCAGTGTGAGTGTTTCAGAATCCCTGTTTGTATTAGTTTCCTTTTGCTGCTATGACAAATTACCACAAATTTAGTGGCTTAAAACAACACAGACTTATTATCTTGCAATTCTGGAGGTCAGAAGTCTGAAAATTGGTCTTCTAGGCAAAAATCAAGGTGTCAGCAGGACTGTGTTTCTCCTGGAGGCTCTAGGGAAGAATCCATTCCTTACCTTTTTCTAGCTTAAAGAGGCTGTCCATATCCCTTGGTTCATGGTCCCTTTCCAGCAATGGCATCACTCCAGCCTCTGTTCCTTCATCCTACCTCCTCCTCTCTCATTCTGACTCTCCTGTGTATCTCTCACAAGGACCCTTGTGATGACATTGGGCCCAATGGGGTACCCCAGGGTAATCTCACCGTCTCAAAATCTTTAATCACATGTGAAAGTACCTTTTGCCATGAAAGTGGCAAAGTCACAGGTTCCAGAGATTAGGAATGTGGACTTCTTTGGAGAGCCCTTATTCAGCCTGCCACACTGTTAAATGCTGGAAAAGACATTACTAATTCTCTCCTTTTACATGGACATTTTCTTGTTTCTAGCATATTGGAAAGCTGAATAAAAGTCAGATAAGTTGGGCTTCCCTGGTGGCACGGTGGTTGAGAGTCCGCCTGCCGATGCAGGGGACGCGGGTTCGTGCCCCGGTCCAGGAAGATCCCACATGCCGTGGAGCGGCTGGGCCCGTGAGCCATGGCTGCTGAGCCTGCGTGTCCGGAGCCTGTGCTCTGCAACGGGAGAGGCCACAACGGTGAGAGGCCCGCATACCACAAAAAAAAAAAAAAAAAAAAAAGTCAGATAAATCATATATGAACCTTATACAACTTCCCTGAACAAACAACTCAAGAAAAAGAGAACTTGAAATATTTAGGGGCTACCTTTAAGATTGAAGGTTAGGAAAGGAAAGCAAATTAATTAGTCTGTTTTGTTTTCTCTTACCCTGTAATTTGATTTAATAAAACGCAAGCATTAATTGTATTTGCCTGCCATGGCTGTGAACATTTGGAGAAGGGAAGTAGCATCCAAGAAAAATAGTGATTCGGTCTCAAAATTTTAAAATTCTTTATTTTGTTTCTCCTCTCCCACATGGTTAAAGTGTAGCCTTCAAGTAGGACAAAATGCCCATTTACCCCACTTATATTGCATTTAAAAGATACCCCTTCAAAGCTTATTTGCAATTATTCTGCTCAGTATTAACTCTCAGCCTAAAGGAAGCAAGGACATTTATTTCTCTTTGAATTTGTGGTGAGTTAGCAGAGAGTCCTGTTTACTAACGCATAGTTACAACCAGAGATGGCATTTCTCTCCATTTTATAGATGTGGCAGCTGAAGCTAGAGAGGGTAAGCAGGCGTTGGAGCATGAAGGTCTGGTTGATTCTGGTATCTTTGCTTACAGCGGTGCTGCAGCTTTGCATACAGTGCTTTTTATTAGGAAAATGCTACTTTTCATAATTCTATAATTGAAACATGTTTGGACATTGGATTTCCTATTTAACATTCAGCACTTCTAGCGATTAATTTTCTGCATTTGGGGTAGGAAAATCTCTGCCTTTGCAACTCTGATCTGCTTTTAAATAGGCCTATACTTGGATTTAGGCTTGAGAAATTTATCTCAATCAGTGCTTTCACTCCCACTTTCTTATTTCCTATACACTAGATCAGACTGGACCCCCTTCTTCTTCTTGCAGCTTACATGCTAAGGCTGGATGTAAAATACCAGAAGTCTGGGAAGTGGTTTTTTCTGTCTCTGAAAGGATAAGTTGGCTGACCCTCATCACAAGGCCCTCTGCATTCTGGGTGGCTCAGGGGTAATTTATACAAGGCTGTGTGGAGTATCCAACCATTTAGTAGATGCACTGGGACACTGCTCCTATTGAAATGGGCAGAGAAATTGAAATTTTATTCTATAAATAAAATTCCAAACTGGGCTCAGAACATTCCACAAGTTGTCCCTGGCAAAAATTCAAATAGCATTTAAAGTTAGAAGAAAGTCCAGAATAAAAGAGATGTCATGGTGACCCAAGGTAGCTCTATCCAATTCTATTTTAAAACATTCAGAAGCACTGAGGACTTGTTTTCCTCTGTTTCAGGACATCTTCTGAGCTTT
The DNA here is from genome assembly GCF_949752795.1 of Hyperoodon ampullatus. Taxonomy (NCBI): domain Eukaryota; kingdom Metazoa; phylum Chordata; class Mammalia; order Artiodactyla; family Ziphiidae; genus Hyperoodon; species Hyperoodon ampullatus. Next base: position 107,359,623 of record NC_136915.1, read on the forward strand.
ATGATCATCAAGACAAGCATGATCTGAATTTTCTTTTTTTTCATGGCTGAAGCACTTCACTAGTCATAGACTATTATAACAACAACAACTTGTATTTTTCATAGCATTTTAGTAGTTTCTAATACATTTTCCCTTAATCTGTCTCATTATCTCCATTATCTCATTATCTTCTTTTCTGCATGTTCCATTCTGCAGAAACTTCTTTCTCCCTTTGCTTTTCCAAGGCCAACTAGGGAACAGGTAACCTGCACCTGGTGTCTACTTATCCTGGCCAAGGTAGAAGAGTGTAAAGAAGCAATAACTGCTGATATATAGAAAGCATTGACTGACAAAGAAAATTGACTAATTTCTAGCACTTCATACAATTTGAGAATATATTTTCCACTTCATAATGTGGAATAACGTCATGTCATATTATAATACTTTACTTAATCATTATCCTATAGTGAGTCCTTTAGGTTTCCAGTTTTTAACTATTATAAGTAATTCTTGATAAACTCTAGGTGCATAAAGCATCTTCTTCCATGGGATTATTTTTGAATGATAGATGTTCAGAAGTAGAATAACTGTGTCAAACACTTCTAGTTCTTAAAAATACATTGCAGATTGCTCAGGGTTTAGACTCATATAACTCATATTAAAATGAAGGATATTTCATTCCATTTAAATATCTTTTTCAAGACCTGAGTCCCTATATTGCAGAAGGGGAAGTGGAGGCACACTGACCTAAAATGGCATATCCTAAGATAATCCCAGGTGAATCAGTAGCAACATTCTCAACTTTTAGCCTCTCCAGAGTAAAATGCTTCACTACTGCTATTAATCTCTGTTACCATCCTAAAGTGTTTCCTGAAACGATAAACAGAAAATTTCAATATAAGAAAGTCAAAGTGGATATAAATTACTTCAAAATTCTGCAAACATATTAGGATGTCTATTGCAAGGAGAGAAAAAAATAGATGCTGTATTTGGTTATGGGATTATGGCTAATACCCCTTATATGCTGCTTTAAAGCTAAGTCAGTATATGTTTTTTTGTTTGTTTGTTTTTTGTTTTTTTTTTTGCGGTACGCAGGCCTCTCACTGCTGCGGCCTCTCCCGCTGCGGAGCACAGGCTCCGGACGCGCAGGCCCAGCGGCCATGGCCCACGGGCCCAGCCACTCCGCGGCACGTGGGATCCTCCCCGACCGGGGCACGAACCCGCGTCCCCTGCATCGGCAGGCGGACCCCCAAACACTGCGCCACCAGGGAAGCCCAGTATATGTTTTTATAGCAGAAAGAAATTTACATTTATTCTACCAAGTGACAACATGTAAAGTTTGGAACTGAGTTGGTCTTAGAAAAGATTCTTCTGTGCATTATTTATAGATTTCCAGATTATTGGTGCCTTGGGGGCAGAGTTATTGCCAGCAGACCTAGGGAACTGGTGTCTCTTTACTCATCCTGAGCTAAAATTATTATGAGTGGGCCTTAATATACCAGTTGTTCCCGCCTACACACCTAGCGTTGCCTTTGCTAGGATAACTTTGTTTATTCTTTAGAGGTTAGTTTCAGCATTATCTCCTTTTGGAATTATTTTTGGAACCTACTTCTGGATGTTCTCTATAGCCAGAGCACACTCTGCCTTCTCTGTTACTGCATGTGGCTAGTTAGTTTACTTGGTATTTTACATACTCTATAAGTTTATTGGGAGAAGGAACTGTCTTTTGTCTCTAAATCTTCAGTATCTTACAATATTTCTAGCACATAGCAGATCCTCAGTTAAGAACTTTCTAGAGAACATTCCCTGCAAGGCTCATGTGAATATCTGTTTGGTAGGTGTCTCTTTACTATGGAATGGATACAGCAGGTTATCAAATCTTGATGCCATTATACATTCAAATTGTATTTATTCGTTGTTTAAGAAATATACATCAAATTCCTGTTACGATCTAGACTTCTTAAATGCTGGGTACCTGATAGTGAATGATATAAAAACCCTGCCTTCAGGGTGCTGACATTCTAGACAGGTCACAATGCACAAGTATATATTACTGCTGTAACTTGACCTCACAGTTCCTTAACTAATTCACTTCAGCACACCATGAACACAGCCATCCTTTGTAGCTCATCCTCACTCCAAGTTCTCTATCCTTAGGATCCTTAACACTGAAATTATATTCCTTGACCACATGGTCAAGTCCTCCATCTCTTCATTCTTTCTGAATATTCAGTTTACCTTATCACTTACTCCTTCATATCGTCCAGGCCATCTGCTCTTCATTCATCTCCCTACTGACCCGAGACCTCAGGGTCAGCTATTTCGAATCATTTTCAGCACTGCTTTAGAATCTCTTACTGCTTTAACAGTCCCCCACCCTTGGTAACCCTCAGTTAATTTTATTATCTTCTGGGATTCTATAAGCTTTGTTCCAGTACATTGTAAAACCACACTGAGAAGGAAGACTCTAGATTCATTCTTTCTAATATCAGGCAGGTTAATGGGCAGCTCTTCTCCTTCTCCCCTGACTCTTCCTCTTTCCCTAAAAGTGCAATCCTCAAAACCTCTGATTTCAATAATAGGAGTAAAATCAAGATGCAAAATTGCATGTTTGGCATTATTTCTATTTTGTGGAACTCACACAGGCATATAAACTGAAGAACAACTAAAAAGAAATACATGAAAATCTTTCTCAATGTTGCCTTTAAGTGGTAGCATTTTTTATTTTTCCTGTACACATTTCTCCTTTCCAAAATTTCTGGAAAGAACACATAATTCTTTAAAAATCATTAAAATCAGGCACTATAAAGGAAGGAAAAAGTAAAAGATTATGCAAATAAAAGATCAGGTGAAAACAGAAAAAAATCATCTATCTCTTGATGTTTGGTCAGGGGCTCTGAGATAGACTGAGCCACAGCCTCGGCATTCCCCAGTGCCTTGTGAATAGTGGTTGTTAATGAAAACTGCATTGCCAGGACCAAGAGTAAAAAGCACAAGCTAAGTTTTAGAAGTAGGTGGAGAGACCATATACCATCCCCGAGTGATGTGGCTGAATTCAGAGAAGATTATTTTCACATCTCTTTTGAAAGCGTGATGTCAGTGTCTTGGCTGATTCAGGGGACAGGGAAGAGAATTTATTAGATATTTGCATGTCTAATAACCTCATAAGGCAAAGTGAGGAAAATAATTATTTGAACTGCCTTTTATCTGTTTACAGTATTAAGAGGTTTCTCTGAACCTTAAGGAATAGCAGCATGAAAAATGTTAGTTCCTTTTAGGATAAAGACAGTGCAGGAGGAAAATAAGTCATAAAACTCAAAGTTGTTGCAGATGCACAGTGATGCTTGTAGCTCCTGGTAGCTATTGAGGACTTAGCACCACAGAAAACTGTCTCCCAGAGTTCCATCTGGCCACGGCCACACTCAGTGAATAGATCCTGTTGAGTGAAGGGTGTAATTGCAGCCTGTACTGGAGAAAAGTGGATGTTACTGTATCCATGCCAAGTCAGCTCACACTTAGTCAGCATGCAGAGGGAGACTCACAAGTGATGCTTTCTCTGTTCTGAGGGGCTTTGCCAGTTAAGCATTCCAGCTTGCAGAGGTTATAATGATAGGTCTTGAGATGAGAAAAAAAATTTATAATCTCGCTGTATTTATTATACGACAGTCTTGTGCTCTGCATCTGTGACTTCTACCGTATTTGCATTTGAATGTATGTTTTTGCAATTCTGTTGTCAAATGGGGGATGTTGGCAATATTTGGAGCAGACAAGATATACTCAGTGTCTCTCTTGGCAAGAGAAAAAAAGATCTGAGAAGTCTCAGAGCTTGTTCACTAATGGCCTTCCCAATTTTGATTGTGTCTATTTCCATCGCCTCTCCTGGCTGTCAGCTTATTCCCTTTGTCTTTTAGGGACAATGCCAAGTGTTATTACAGAAAGGATTCAGGGGAGGCATGAATATTTGGAGGAATGTGGGTAGAGATAGGGATGTATAAAATAGTGGATGACTCACTTTTCAGGATAGAACCTATGTAAGAAGTCATACTTGCCACTTCCTTTTTATGATTTTAATTCACTTGTCACATGGCATCTGTTATACCAGTACTCAAATACTCCATTGTGAGCTCTGTATGTATTGGGGATGAGTTGGTGTCCCAAGAAACAAATTTGTGTCAGGATTTGAGTCTAAATTGGATCTCCTCCTCACAGCAGCACTGCCCACACTTCCCTTCACCTCACTTTCTCAGGGGTCATTTCCCTGGAGTCAAGGCAGTTACAAAGGAGGCTCCTGGCAAAAGTGTGGGTAGAAATAGGGCATGTTGGACGAGTAAAAGTTTGGAGTCAGACAGATACAGCTTTCAAGTTCAGGCTTACCACCAACTAGCTGGATAATCTTGGGCAAATTACTTCATTGTTCTAGGCCTCTTGTTTCCTCATCTGTAAAATAGGGGTAACAGTACCTACTGAATTTTGTGAGAATTGAATGAGATAATGCCTAGAAAGTATCAGTCAGTCAATAAATGGTGGTGGGTGGTGATGGTTGTCCACAATATAATGTTAACTGTCGTTTAATTCAAGATTAGTGCCGAGGAAAATTCCAGTGTAAGAAAACACGTTGAACTGTAAAGTTACGCACAGGCAGTCTGAAGACTATTACCTGTAGATGTCTTTGTTTCTAAGTTGGCACTACTTGTGAAACCCTACCATTCAAAAATCCTCAGAGCTAGAGCATCACGTATTAAAGAAAGTAGGCCACAGTTCTCCTTGTCCTTCTGGCCCTTTTATATCTGCAAGAGTTGATTGTGGATATAAATTTAAAACATGAAAAAGAGATTCTTGAACATTAGAAAGATTTCTTTTATTTGCATCAGAATCTAGAAATTCATGTCAAACGAGCTTTAAAAATATGGAATTAGAACAGGGTGTGTGTTTGGGCCCCAGTAAACAGCAAACTTGAGCAATCTTCCTGTCACACTACATATCCCTCACTATCTGAGACGGCCACACTGAGACTAATCCCTTACATATTTTATCTTTTATCAAGGGCCTTAAAAGAAGACCAGTGTAAATAGATCAGAATATGTTCCTTAACTTTTTAAAGAAGAATTAACCTTTTAGTATAAAAATAGTAAGAAATTTAAAAAAGGAAGATATTCACTCGTATTTTCTACCATCGTAAACCCCCAGCCTTTTCACTCCTCTGGATTCTCTGCTACTCTGTATAGCCTGTATCTGTACACATTTTTACTCTAGTATAAATCTTAGTCCTAATCCTTTCTTGCTGACGTTATTTTAAATCACCTTTAGGGATTCTAAGTAGTTAGATGAAGCTGTAGTGTTTGAGGAGGGAAGTGTAGATGAAGAACTTGTTTTCCCTTTGACTCCCCCTAATACTCCTGCCTCAGGGTTAGAGTTTGGGGGAAGAAGGCTTGAGGAGGGGAAAGGTAAAAAGGAAGTTGGAAGGGGTCCTGAGGAGCAGTTAATACTTACTCAGGTTGGGGGGAGCAAAATAAAGCCCTGAACACACCCTTTATTTTCCTATTTTGGGACCCTTGTCATGTTTATTTATGTATTCATACCTATCCTCCAAGGCCTGAATTCAGTGTTCTCTGTTTTCTGTAGATTTCCTAGACCCCCCTCTCCTCATCGGGACAAAATTAATTGCTGTCTCATTTACGTTCTGAGATTTCTGTTTTCGATCTCATCCTTCTACTCATTATCTCTTTGAATCCTGTCCACCTCCCCCAGTAGACAACTCTGAGCACCTTGATTTCAGGGCATTTCTTTTTCACCTTTATGTTTTTGGAGCTTGTCATACAAGCAGCTCCTCAATAAATGTTTACGAAATGGAACGAAAAACTCTAAAAATAGCAACCAAGGCCCAGTTTTTTGCTCTAAGTGCCAGTATGGCAGATTGCTTTTCCTCCTCCTGAACTTTTGTTCATAATAAGAAAGCCATATAAGAAGGAGTTTGAGAGACAGAATGTGCCTCTGGGAGATGGCCTTTGTCCCTCAGCCTCACCGTGAAGGAAGGGTGGTGGCGCTCGATAAAGCGGGGGGTGGGGGGCAGACTGTGTGGTGCCCCGACGGCCTGAGTGTATGTGATTGCCTTGGGGAGGCAGCCTGAAAAAGCAGCCGCCACTTTGGGGGTTTGGACACTCTTATGGGAAGAAGTAGCCCTAGGTTAGTCATCTTAATAGGCTGACCAAGGAAAAGAAATTAATGGGGCCTCGACAGACAACAGCTCCTTAGATATAGTTTGGGGTGGTTTTGGTCTGCGATACTAGTATCTCGTAGTGTTCAAAGAATTGTTGCAGACCTGCTTTGTAATGTTGAAGTTGTATGATTGCCATCTTGCCCTTGCTCATGAATAATATGGTCCATTAACACAATCCATTGCTTTTCTCAGTCCACAAATTAAACGGACCAAAATACAAGGCAATAACATCAAATACACAGTTTGCAAAGATGGTCTATGGCTGCCTTATAGAAAATATCCCTCTGCAGACTCCATCTTGGTGTTACCCTTTGGTAAGGAAGGACCCAAGTTTCGACCCCTCCTCCCAATGTTATGAGAGACCAGACTAGTGGGACCAGTGAGCTGCTCACATCTTGGAAAGGAGCCATATGAATGGCCATTTTCAAGAAAAGCAAAATTGAGTGCTTGGCTAGTCCTAATGTAATTGAAACTACCATACTTAGAAAACTACTGGAAGAAATCACCAGAGCACAGTTTGACAGCATCAGAATGTAGCAGATAGCTCTGAGAGGAGCAGTTATTTTCTGATCATCCTCAACCTAATCACCCTGGAAAACTGTAGGAAAAGCTAGTACTGTGGGATATTGAATGTTGATGTATTGTTTGGGTCCACTATCTTCAGAGCTCCTTATCAGCAAGTCAGGAAAATGTGGGTAATACACCAGGCAGAAATTAAGTGGGTGAACACCTGGTAGGTGGGTTGTACTTGGAAAATGTTTGGTTCTTCAAATTAAGCAGGAGAGTGTCTCAGCAAAAATTAGTAAGTATGGGGAATTCCCTGGCGGTTCAGTGGTTAAGACTCCAAGCTTCTACTACAGGGGGTGCAGGTTCAATCCCTGGTTGGGGAACTAAGATCCAGTGTGCCGTGCAGTGCAGCCAAAAAAAAAAAAAAATTAGTAAGTATGATTTTAGTGGAATTGGTATCAGTATTGACACATTGGTGAGGTAGCGAGCAAAAAGGTAAGGCTCACTGAGGGAGAGTTTAGTTCATTTATACAAGAAAAGCATGTAAGGTGAAACATGCAGGTAACATGTATTGATAAGATAGAAGTATCTTTGGAGAAAGATTATATATGTACATCTATGCAGGAGAGCTGTAAGTGCCCTGGTGAACCACATGCTAGCTGAGCATGAGTCATTCATTGACTGATGTTTTTTTTAAAAAAAAAACTAGAAACACTTGAATTTGAGAAACTAGGACAAGGGTATACAATTTTTTCTGGGCTTGGGTAATAGAGAAAAATTAACCAACATATGTTACTGCTGTGTGTGTGTGTGTCTGTGTGGCCAGGCTTGGAGTCTGTCTCTAGCATACCCCAATTTTCTTTGCACTTTGGTTTATCAGATATTGTCACAAATTGCAATCCCCTAGACATACACCCTGTGTTTCTTCACCATGTGCCCCTTCTCTGGGGAAGCATCAAATTCCTTACCAACCTTTCGGAGCAGCTGAGTGAGCCCCACTCTCTGGCAATATGAGAGGGAACTTGAGCTGTTAACAGAGTTAAAGTGATTTTTAAAAAATCTCCCGAGACTACAGAAAGCCCATTAACTCAGTACTCATCCAAAGTGACCTCTCTACCCTTCTGGTTATTGCTTCATAGGCAGGCAGCCAGCTCAGTGTAAGTGTGGGGTTGGGGAGAAGGTGAAGTATCTTGTGGCATATGCATCGCCTTTTTGTAACTTTCTCCTGGTCTAGAATGTGGACTCTTCGGAGCAAGGAGAATTGAATGAGATCATGTCTGGAAAGTTCCCCCATCCTTGGAAAGTATTAAAGTGGGTTTTAATACTATTAGCATCTAGGAGAATAGAATTGTGTAATTATTGCAAGGAACCTTAGAAATTCATGCATGTCTTTTACACATATTTCAGGAAGCTGAAGCCCAGAGGTAAAAGTGACTTATAAGCCCCTTAGTAGCTTACCATCCCAAATTAATGAATTGTGTACTAAAGCCAATAGGTAACCCAAGACAGTGTCTTAAAGCAGAAATGAAAATTTTGTCTGCATTTGATCTATACCAGGGTGACAGCCTCAGAGACCTATAAGGAGCCAGGCTAGTATCATAAATGAGAGCACGAGCTAGAATTACAAGGAGAGGAAGTGACGGCAACTGTGGCAAACTGGAGAACATGTCTCTTCTGTTTAAAGGCAGCAGATTATCCCTCTGTGTGGGAAGGCAGGCCCAGTATTGCCAGACCCATTCATTTTGCAAGAGAAGTTAGAAATGGATCAACCTTGTATTGACCAAATCAAGCATGTTGGATGGGCTGAATTTGGCCTGAGGAATGGCTTTGCTCCTGACAGCAGATACACAGTTACCCAGGTCTGTGGGCTGAGCACAAAGGAATCCATCCAGTGCATGAATAGCAGCAGCTAGTTATAAGTTTTTTCCCCACAAATTTTTTAAGACATTGTTCTAGCTGATAGTTTCAAAATCCTTGCCCTACTTTTTCTCAACAGAGGGAAATCCATAAGTAGTACGTTCATCTCTTTCCTTCTTCACTCTCAGGGAAAGTTTTTAATGAGAAGTGGAGAAGGGGAAGAGACAGAGGGTCTGGAAGAACCCCAAGCCGGTGATCTGCTTTTGAATAATAAAGAATCACCAGGTGGTGGGTATAGTCCAGCCTGCCCTGCCTGGTACTTTCATGTCCATCTGGAACTTAACAAAGTGAAGATTCATGCCAAGATCCAGCCCTGAGGCAGAGAAGAAAGAACACCAACAGTTTCTAAATAAATGCCAGGCTCTCTTCCGCCTCTCTGTGAATGTCTTCTGGCTTTTAAAAAGAAAAGCCCTCTAAATCTCTGGCAATATAATTATTTTTAGAACAACTAACTGGGAGTACCCAAGGGTTTAAGGAATAAGCTAAATGTTGAAAGCATCTCTCTGTAGGATTATTGCAATCACCTCTCTGTTTCTGCCTTCCCCACCCAGAGAGTCTATTGTCAAAACATTAGCCAGACCTTTCAAAACAGTCGTCACTCAGTTCATCTCTTTTTTTTGACTCACAAGACTCCAGTGACTAAATTTCTGTCAATGTCCCAAAGGCTTTATACAATCTGCCCTCTGCCCAACTTTCCTATTATTTCCTTCACCTCACCTCCTGCTACTCAGTCTGCCCAGCCACACTGGCCTCCTTGTTGTTCCAGAAATGCTCTGGCATGCTCCCTACTAAGACCCTTTGCATTTGATGTCCCCTGCTTAGAAGACTCTGCCCAAATACTCATATTATTTCTTCTCAGAGAAACTTTGCCTCCTGAAAATTGAAATCCCTTTCTCCTCCCCATAGCTCCAGGATTCCCTACCTCTATTCCCTACATTAATTTTTTATAGTATCTGTCCCCAATTGCTACTGTACATTTTGCTTGTTTGTTTCCTTTTACTATAATATTAGTTCCATGAGTGCAGGCATTTTGGTCTGTTTTGTTCACTGCTACATTTGTGGAGCTTAAAACTGGTGCCTAAAAACATAGTAGGTGCTTAACAAGTATTTGTTAATACATTTTGAGACTTTTTTTCCCCTTCTGTGCTAGGAATCGTGGCCTTCACTGTGCTGGACATATACACCTCTGGCTACTGCATCATGGTGTTTTTAACATTTCCATTAATAGACTTTGTCTGTTTCCCAAGTTTTCTAGGTCAATTCTACTTCCTAAACATATCTTGATTTTTTTTTTTTTTTGCTTCTCTCCATTTCTCCTATCCTATCCCTTAGTTAAAACTGTCACAACTTCTTGCTTTCCCCAACTACTTTTGTTCCCTCTACACAGTGTCACTCAGCAGCCAAAATGATCTAAAGTCTAAATCTGGTCACTTACCATTCATTCCCTCATTTAAAATCTTTCAGTGGTTTCCCATTGACGTGCACATAAAACTCATATCCTTACCCCATCCCTCAGGGCCCTGCATGGTCTGGTTGCAAGATTGGCTTTCTCTGTTCCTCTAACAGGTCAAGTTCCTCCCTGACTCAGGGTCCTTACTGTTCCCTCATGATGGAACACTCTTCTGTTCCCGTTTTTCATCTGGCTGACATTCTCTTCCTCTCAGTTTAAATGCCCATTTCTCTGAGTCTCTCTACTAGTTAAATTACTCTGCGTATTCCTATTGTAGCACTTGCTACAACAGTAATTCAGTGCTTGTGGAACTGTTTGTCCAATGGCTGTTTCTACAAATACCTATTGAGGATAGAAACCCTTCCTGTGGGGTTTGTCTTTGTCTTTCCAGCACTTAACACTGTCCCTGATACATAGTACTAGCTTAATGATTGTGGAGAAATAAATAAAAATAGATGTCTTGCCACCCAGGGACTGGACACTGTGTGGGGTGGTATCTCATCAATTAACGATGTATTTCTCTCCACAGAGATTATTTTGCAGAAGATGATGGGGAGATGGTACCTAGAACGAGTCATGCAGCAGGTAAGGAGGTTGTGGGCCTTGCTTTGCTAAATTCTTGGTCTCCTGCTGATCATAATTCCCTTAAATTATAGACCCTTTAATTTCACCGTGGCATGTAGTATATAATTCTCCACCTTCCCAGAACAGTGCAGTAAATCATAACTGAAATACTTATGCGAACTCTTCATACTTTTTTTTAATTTTAAATTTTTAAAAATTTTATTTACTTATTTTTCGCTGCATTGGGTCTTCATTGCTACGTGCGGGTTTTCTCTAGTTGCGTCAGGCGGGGGCTACTCTTTGTTGTGGTGCAGGGGCTTCTCATTGCTGTGGCTTCTCTTGTTGTGGAGCACGGGCTGTAGGTGGATGAGCTTCTGTAGTTGTGGCACGCGGGCTTCAGTAGTTGTGGCTTGCGGGCTTAGTTGCTCCGTGGCATGTGGGATCTTCCCAAACCCATGTCCCTTACATTGGCAGGCAGATTCTTAACCACTGCACCACCAGGGAAGTCCCAACTCTTCATACTTTTAACAGTTCTGTAATTGCAAGTTAAAGTCACTTGTAAAATGATTAAGATAGATTCTTCCACTGAAATGAAATCTCTAATATACCATTAAAATGAGTATAATAACAGGGTCAACCTCATAAATGAGATTAGAAAAGCTCTTAGTACAGAGCTTGTCAAGGAATAAACACCCAGTAAATATTATTATTATTAATGTATTCATAATAATATATCATTTCTGCACTGACATTAGCTAGGGGCCTACCTAAATTACAAAACCAAAGTGAAAATAACTCTCTTCTGGGAGCTATTTTTCACAAAAACTTTTAGTCACTTGGTGTTTTACTTACTTTGCTAAGTGAGTTGCCTTTTCACACCAGCCTTGAAGCACAGATTGTTCATATGCACAATGTAGAAAAAAGTTTTTAATTTGAATGTGTTAAGGACTTTGGAGTCACTTAAAATTAGCCTTTGTAATTGTGTATGTGAAATCTATAAATTCTACGGGCCTACCATACTCATTTTGAGCATCAAGAGTCTCCATTTTGAGGTAAAAATTGAAGGACTAGGGCAAAATAGAAGGGGAATGAAGAAAATGCCTACTATAAGCAGGATATTAGGCTGGGTACTTTCACTGATTATTTCATTTAATCCATATAAATGCTCTGTGAGGTAAACATTATTATACCCATTTTTTACAGAGGCAGTGATGCTCAGCAAAATTAAGAGATTTGCCTAAATTCCCACAATTAGCAAGTGGTCAGGATTCATATCCAATCTTTTTTTCTTTAACATTTTCATTGTGTCCATATCCAATCTTCAAAGCCTCTTATCTTTTACCATATCCTATGAATCTAACTGTAATGTATTGTTATTTTATCAAATTTTCTTCCATTTAATTGCCTATTTAATTTCACCTAAATGTGGAAAAAATCATTTTTTCTAACTTATTTTAATTAAAACATTTGCATTTACTTAGAAATATCAAGTTATTAACAAAACCATTACTATTACTACTACTATTATTATTATTAATTTGCAATCACAGTGTGGTATACAATTAACAGGACAACAATTATTTTGAACAAACTGAATCAAAGACAATTGAAAATGGGAAAAAACCCAACTCTATCTGTAAGTAATTTGTGCTGTGTACCAATAAAACCTGCTTTAAATTTCTGTGCTAATTTAAACCCCTGTACTCTATCAGGCAAGGTTAGTGGCTATTGAAAATACCATTAAGTATAGGGCTATCTAAAGACACAGTTGATAGTACGTTATTTTACAAACATGAAAAGACAGTGTACAGTGTCCAGTTTAAAAACAAATCATATAAATCATATGGCCTTGCATTCCCCCCCCTTTTTTTCTTTAAAATTGGTTATGTAATGAGTAGTTAAATACTTCTAGACAAGAAAAAACCTGCCCCTGGAACCACACTGTTTATCATCATTATTTTTTTTTAATCTTCATCTTCTTCATATTTCTCTTTGTTATCATCTTCTCGACCCTTTTGTCTTTCTTCTTTTTCTTTCTTTCTTTCTTTTTTTTTTTAAACAGGGAATGCTCTTCTTCTTTTTTTTTTTTTTGGCCGTGCCCTGTGGCTTGTGGGATCTTAGTTCCCTGACCAGGGTTTGAACCCCAGCAATGAGCATTTAAAAAAAAATTCTGAGAAGTTGATTGAAGCATCTGGGGACTTTTTCTTGCATTCCTTCTGGAAAGTTTGTAGAAAGAAAGAGAAAGAGGGAAGGAGGGAGGGAGGCATATATTCTCCCATCCCATAGGTTGCCCTTTCATTCTATTGATGGTTTCCTTTGCTGAACAGAAGCTTTTTAGTTTGATGTAGTCCCACTTGTTTATTTTTGCTTTTGTTGCCTTTGCTTTTGGTGCCCATGCATATATGGTCCATTAATTTTTGACAAAGGAGATAAGAATATACAAGGGAGGAAGGAAGGAAAGAGAAAAGAGAAAGGGGGAAAAAAGAAAAGAAAAGGAAAGGACAGAAAAAGAGCATATTGTGGTATTTTTCTTCTTGGCCCTTTCAGATCGCCTTTGCCCATGTGTCTATGTCTAGTTAACTTTTCCTCAGTGAGGTACAGAGTCACCTAGAGCCCATTTCACTCTCACTTGCACTGACACTGTCTATGGATCTCAGTGTGTTGCTATGCCTGTCATTCTTTCTGATTAAAAAAAAAATTGTTCAGTAATAAAGGTGCATTGCTTCTTACTGTCAGCCAAGAAAGATGTATTTTTCTATGTCTTCTGCCTGAGTCTACAACCCCAAGCCCACCTCAATCGGTGGTCATTTGCGTACCATGCTTGACGTAAGCCCTGATTTCTTATTCTTTCACAGTGTTACTTCTCCAAGGCAGGCCTAGGGTGAGTAGCAGCTTAGCCTTCACTAGCTTCTCCCAGGGCAGTGCTTCCTTTGGTTAATGGAAAGACTGTGTCTCTTCCCCTTTGCCTGTTTTTCCCTGACTCTCAGGCCTGTTACAATCCCCTTCCCTGCTAAAATAACACAGTATTAGCATACTGCTAGGAAGGTTGAATGGAAGGAACGTGGGATTGGTTCTGCCACTTTTTGCAATGTAATCTTGGGCAAGCAAACTTGCTGAACCTTTATTTACTGATTAGTTAAATGAGTGTAATAATCACATCAGTCTATTTCACTGGTTGCAGTAACTATAAATGAAATTATTCCTGTACAATAACCTAAAAGATCCTCTGTAGAGAGATTTTGTAGAAATACTTCTTAGCTAGTAGCTTGATTTTTTATTTCAAATAAAGCTATGGTTCAGTTATCTTTGGTCATGTGACACACCACGCTAAAACTTAGTGGCTTAAATACATATAGTTGATTCCGTTTGTTATACAGCAGCAACTAACACAACACTGTTAAGTAATTATACTCCAATAAAGATGTTAAAAATAAATAATGAATAAATAAATAAATAAACAAACAAACAAGTAAATAAAACTTAGTGGCTTAAAACAGGGGTCAGCAAACTGCAGCCCATAGGCCCAATTGCCAGTATTTGTAAACAAAGTTTTATAAAAGCACAGTCATGCTCATTCACTAACATATTTTCTGCATGTTCTTTGAGCTATCAGGTCAGAGTTGAGTAGCTGTGACAGAGTTGATGCCCATGAGCCTAAAATATTTACTATCTGGCCCTTTAAGAAAAAGTTTGCCCACTCAAGCTTAAAACAACAGTGGTTTATTATTTCTCACAATCCTGGATGTTAGCAAACTGGACATTTCTTCTGTTGGTCTCACTTGGGATCACTCAAATAACTGCCATCACTCAAATAATCTGACAGCTTTTCTTTAATGTCTTTATTGGAGTATAATTGCTTTACAATGGCGTGTTAGCTTCTGCTGTACAACAAAGTGAATCAGCTATAGGTATACATATATCCCCATATCCCCTCCCTCTTGAGCCTCCCTCCCACCCTCCCTGTCCCACCCCTCTAGTTCATCACAAAACATCGAGCTGATCTCCTTGTGCTATGCAGCAGCTTCCCACTAGCCATCCATTTTACATTTGGTAGTGTATATATGTCAATGCTACTCTCTCACTTCGTCCCAGCTTCCCCTTCCCCCCCGTGTCCTCAAGTCCATTCTCTACGTCTGCATCTTTATTCCTGCCCTGCCCCTAGCTTCATCAGTACCGTTTTTTTAGATTCCATACATATATGTTAGCATATGGTATTTGTTTTTCTCTTTCTGACTTACTTCAATCTGTATGACAGACTCTAGGTCCAACCACCTCATTACAAATAACTCAGTTTTGTTCCTTTTTATGGCTGAGTAATATTCCATTGTATATATGTGCCACATCTTCTTTATCCATTCATCTGTCAATGGACATTTAGGTTGCTTCCATGTCCTGGCTATTGTAAATAGTGCTGCAATGAATATTGTGGTACATGCATCTTTTTGAATTATGGTTTTCTCAGGGTATATGCCCAGTAGTTGGATTGCTGGGTCATATGGTAGTTCTATTTGTAGTTTTTTAAGGAACCTCCATACTGTTCTCCATAGTGGCTATATCAATTTACATTCCCACCAACAGTGCAAGAAGGTTCCCTTTTCTCCACACCCTCTCCAACGTTTATTGTTTCTACAATCTGACAGCTTGACTGGGAATGAGGGTCTGAGACAGGCTTTCTCAAGTGTCTGGCAGTGGTGACTGGCATCTTCATTCCCCCTGTACTTGGCCTTTCCTCCCCCTGGAAGGTAGTCTGGGCTTCTTCACAACAAGGTAGTCTTGGGGTTTTAGGAAGGCAAGGACAGAAATGCAAGGCCTCTCAAGGCCTAGTCTCCTGAACGCATCCAACAGCAGCATTTTCATCACATTCTCTAGGTCAAAGCAAGTCACTAAGCCAACCCAGATTCAAGGGGTAGAGAAATAGACCCCACTTCTTGATGACAGGAGAAGGAACATCACATGACAAAGGCGTGTGGACATAACCTAGTGTGCTATGCTGGGGACCACTACTAATATGATCTACCACAGGCTACTGTATGTGAACTGCTTCTCTGTGGCCTAGAATTGGTTCATATTTTGCAGAAACCAAATTCTGCTGGAACATGCAGGTTGGGATGATCATAATGCCACTATTTTATACAATTTTCTGTTGTTCTGTTTCACTGGCAGCTTTTCTTAGTGACACCAAAGATCGAGGCCCTCCAGCGCAGTCACAGACCTGGAGAAGTGGTGAGAAGGTCCCCTTTGGGCATTCCTTGAGAGCATTTGAAAGACCCCTTCAGGTGCAGACCCAGGCTCTTCGAGACTTTGAGAGGGTAAGTCACATGGGTGGATAATTGTTATCCCAGTTAGAAGGAGTATCAGGGGATAGTGGTGTCTTATAAAAATATGACCCATAATTTAGCTTGGATTATGGGTATTCTTATCAAAATGTTGTCTCTTTCAATAGCATTTATCCCAATAAGCTTATGCACTGTTAGTTATATGCTGAGCACTGTGGTTCATGGGCAATTGCCTGTACCACTATTTCTGTCTTAACATTTTTACCCCTGGTTTACTTCTTAGATAAATTTAGGAAGTTTAAATGGCACCCCAAGAATCTGTAGGTGGGCCATAGTGAGCCCAGGAGACCTAGTCAGTAGGCTGGCATTATATGCTCTGCTGCTGGCTTGGACCACTCTGGATATCTGGATACCGTCTGCAGCATGAGGTGGCTCAGCCACAGCCATTTGCTTCTCAACAAGAATCTGGCATTGTTGCTTGAAACTCCTGATTTAACTCTTGAAGTGCTCTGCATCTTGATAGGTTTATCCGTAGATTTGGCCAAAAGCCAAATTACTGACAATGTAATACAGGCCCCCAGTTCCCTGTGCCCTGGTTTGATCCAAGGAGGTCTGCACAATAGAACCTACCTACTGGAAACTATCTACGGCCTGGAAAGAGCACCCAGGATTTCTTACATCCCTGTGTGCTAAAAAAGGAAACAGCTCTTTGGTGCCCCCTGGGGGTTGCCCAGGAATCAGGACACACATGAATACTGTGTAAAAATGCCCTGAGATGTGTGGGTTTCTTTCATTCTTGAATTGATAGCTTTTGTTATATAAAATAAAAATTCCATTTTCAAAAAAAGGTTAATAAAGTAGTGTTGACATGGGTTTACCCTGTCTTCTTTCAATTTATAAATAGAAATGTTTCACTAGGACCTAATGTACATCCTACCAGACATTCCTGTGGACAAAGAATGTGTTCCATATAATGTGTGCCTGAGAATCTAAACAGCCCACTCTTGGTTTTTGTGCTCAGAGTTGTCATGGCCACCGTTTTTTTAAAAAAAAGACAGAGTTTGCAGGAATATTAAGTGGTTTTGAAGACTAACCCTCTGAATAGCTGTGGTGCTGGTGGTAGGAGTGGGGCAGTACCACCCACCCCCTTCCTCTTTTCTGCCTTTTGCATCTACTGCAGTGCAGAAAGGGTGAGCAGAGCTGCGGCACTCCCCAAAGCTGTGAGGGTGCTCTCTGAAAGGCAGTCTGCCTGCATGTTCCTTTTGGTGGAGAGGTGATTTGGATCATAGAAATGAAGGGTGTCACCTCCACTGATCAGATGAATGCCCAGGTGCTGTGGGAGCAGGAAAATAATGGGCTGAGCTGGGTGATGAGCAGGGGTCAGCTGACTTTCAACTGTGGAGTCCTAAGTCTTCTTCTCTGAGCAATAAGGTCTAATATCGCTGGTTAGTCCTTACTCCTCAATGCTGGGAACCACTGACAGAAACCAACGTAGGATGCAGAGAAAAGGCCAGTAAGAGATATTTTACATGTCTCTCCCCTATGTGTCAAGCAGTATATAAATAACAATGAGGCTACAGCACATGCATTTGTCAGAATGGTCATTGTCAGTAAACCAAGCTGCGACCCGCTCACAGGTCTGTTCATTCTTACATCCATTCATCCATCCATCCATTCATTCTGTAGACTTTGAATGATAACACCTGCTGTTTGAAGAATCTCCATGAAAGGATTTGAAAATTAGAGGAAACATTAGTTAGAAAAAAAAATGTAGGAGGGAGAGTGACACATTCCAATGTCCCACCCTAAAAACTGGTAAAACACTAAATAACATGATATTTTCTCTAAAGTTTAAATCATGCATTCAGTAGCCTTGGGATAAAGGATGAGAACTGTACTCGGAAAGGGGAAAGGGAAATATTAAAGGTTTGTGCCAGAGAAAGGTCGGCTCCTCCAGGGCATGAAGCAGATGTCAAAGAGATACAGGCCTGGGCTGGGCAGCCAGGAATCCATCTGTCTTAGTCCATTCAGGCTACTATAACTCAGGCTGGGTAGCTTATAAACAACAGAGATTTATTTCTCACAGTCCTGGAGGGTGGAAGTCCAAGACCAGGGCACCAGCATGGTTACCTTCTGGTGAAGGCCCTCTTACTGGTTCATAGCTGATGCCTTTTCACTATGTTCTTACATGGCAGAATGGGCTAGGGATCTTTCTGAAGCTTCTTTTATAAGACATGAAACCCAAAGGCCCATCTCCTAATATAGTACCATCATCTTTGAGGTTTAGGATTTCAACATATGAATGGGGGAAAGGGGAACATATTCAGACCATGGCGCCATCCTTACTTCACTTATCCCTGCAACAAATACTTGATCACTTCAAATAAGATGCTATCCCTATCCTTAGTAATAGTCTATTGGGAAATACAGACATTGCATTACTTACAATATAAGGTGTCCTTATGGTAAAGATAAGGACAGTGTACTCTGAGATCTTGAGAGATAATGTTTAATTTTATTAAAGGACAGAGAAGGGCCTCCTACAAGAGGACACCTCTCATGGGACTGCACATTTAGTGAGGTCTTCAAAGTTCAGTTAGATTTTACCAGTTAGAGAAGAAGATTATAATATTCGGGACAACGGGGAAATTTGGGTGAAAGGAAGAGAAGTCAGCCTGCAAAAAGGAGACCCCAAACACAGTAAGATAAGCAAAATGAGAAGACAGAAAAACACACAGCAGGAGAAGGAGCAAGATAAAAACCCACCAGACCTAACAAATGAAGAGGAAATAGGCAGTCTATCTGAAAAAGAATTCAGAATAATGATAGTAAAGATGATCCAAAATGTTGGAAATAGAATAGACAAAATGCAAGAAACAGTTAACAAGGACCTAGAAGAACTAAAGATGAATCAAGCAATGATTAAAAACACAATAAATGAAATGAAAAATACTCTAGATGGGATCAATAGCAGAATAACTGAGGCAGAAGAACAGATAAGTGATCTGGAAGATAAAATAGTGGAAATAACTACTGCAGAGCAGAAGAAAGAAAAAAGAATGAGAAGAACTGAGGACAGTCTCAGAGACCGCTGGGACAACATTAAATGCACCAACATTCGAATTATAGGGGTTCCAGAAGAAGAAGAGAAAAAGAAAGGGACTGAGAAAATATTTGAAGAGATTATAGTTGAAAACTTCCCTAATATGGGAAAGGAAATAGTTAATCAAGTCCAGGAGGCACAGAGAGTCCCATACAGGATAAATCCAAGGAGAAATACGCCAAGACACATATTAATCAAACTGTCAAAAATTAAATACAAAGAAAACATATTAAAAGCAGCAAGGGAAAAACAAAAAATAACTCACAAGGGAATCCCCATAAGGTTAACAGCTGATCTCTCAGCAGAAACTCTGCAAGCCAGAAGGGACTGGCAGGACATATTTAAAGTGATGAAGGAGAAAAACCTGCAACCAAGATTACTCTACCCAGCAAGGATCTCATTCAGATTTGATGGAGAAATTAAAACCTTTACAGACAAGCAAAAGCTGAGAGAGTTCAGCACCACCAAACCACCTTTGCAACAAATGCTAAAGGAACTTCTCTAGGCAAGAAACACAACAGAAGGAAAAGACCTACAATAACGAACCCAAAACAATTAAGAAAATGGGAATAGGAACATGCATATCGATAATTACCTTAAATGTAAATGGACTAAATGCTCCCACCAAAAGACACAGATTGGCTGAATGGATACAAAAACAAGACCCATATATATGCTGTCTACAAGAGACCCACTTCAGACCTAGAGACACATACAGACTGAAAGGAAGGGGATGGAAAAAGATATTCCATGCAAATGGAAACCAAAAGAAAGCTGGAGTAGCAATTCTTATATCAGACAAAATAGACTTTAAAATAAAGACTACTAGAAGAGACAAAGAAGGACACTACATAATGATCAAGGGATCGATCCAAGAAGAAGATGTAACAATTGTAAATATTTATGCACCCAACATAGGAGCACCTCAATACATAAGGCAAATACTAACAGCCATAAAAGGGGAAATCGACAGTAACACATTCATAGTAGGGGACTTTAACACCCCACTTTCACCAATGGACAGATCATCCAAAATGAAAATAAATAAGGAAACACAAGCTTTAAATGATACATTAAACAAGATGGACTTAATTGATATTTATAAGACATTCCATCCAAAAACAACAGAATACACATTTTTCTCAAGTGCTCATGGAACATTCTCCAAGATAGATCATATCTTGGGTCACAAATCAAGCCTTGGTAAATGTAAGAAAATTGAAATTGTATCAAGTATCTTTTCCGACCACAATGCTATGAGAGTAGATATCAATTACAGGAAAAGATCTGTAAAAAATACAAACACATGGAGGCTAAACAATACACTACTTAAAAACGAAGTGATCACTGAAGAAATCAAAGAGGAAATTAAAACATACCTAGAAACAAATGACAATGGAGACACGACGACCCAAAACCTATGGGATGCAGCAAAAGCAGTTCTAAGAGGGAAGTTTATAGCAATACAATCCCACCTTAAGAAACAGGAAACATCTAGAATAAACAACCTAACCTTGCACCTAAAGCAATTAGAGAAAGAAGAACAAAAACATCCCTAAGTTAGCAGAAGGAAAGAAATCATAAAAATCAGATCAGAAATAAATGAAAAAGAAATGAAGGAAATGATAGCAAAGATCAATAAAACTAAAAGTGGTTCCTTGAGAAGATAAACAAAATTGATAAACCATTAGCCAGACTCATCAAGAAAAAAAGGGAGAAGACTCAAATCAATAGAATTAGAAATGTAAAAGGAGAAGTAGCAACTGACACTGCAGAAATACAAAAGATCATGAGAGATTACTACAAGAAACTCTATGCCAATAAAATGGACAACCCGGAAGAAATGGACAAATTCTTAGAAATGCACAACCTGCCAAGACTGAATCAGGAAGAAATAGAAAATATGAACAGACCGATCACAAGCACTGAAATTGAAACTGTGATTAAAAATCTTCCAACAAACAAAAGCCCAGGACCAGATGGCTTCACAGGCGAATTCTATCAAACATTTAGAGAAGAGCTAACACCTATCCTTCTCAAACTCTTCCAAAATATAGCAGAGGGAGGAACACTCCCAAACTCATTCTACAAGGCCACCATCACCCTGATACCAAAACCAGACAAGGATGTCACAAAGAAAGAAAACTACAGGTCAATATCCCTGATGAACATAGATGCAAAAATCCTCAACAAAATACTAGCAAACAGAATCCAACAGCACATTAAAAGGATCATACACCATGATCAAGTGGGGTTTATTCCAGGAATGCAAGGATTCTTCAATATACGCAAATCAATCAACGTGATACACCATATTAACAAATTGAAGGAGAAAAACCATATGATCATCTCAATAGACGCAGAGAAAGCTTTCGACAAAATTCAACACACATTTATGACCAAAACCCTGCAGAAAGTAGGCATAGAGGGAACTTTCCTCAACATAATAAAGGCCATATATGACAAACCCACAGCCAACATCATCCTCAATGATGAAAAACTGAAAGCATTTCCACTAAGATCAGGAACAAGACAAGGTTGCCCCCTCTCACCACTCTTATTCAACATAGTTTCGGAAGTTTTAGCCACAGCAATCAGAGAAGAAAAGGAAATAAAAGGAATCCAAATCGGAAAAGAAGAAGTAAAGCTGTCACTGTTTGCAGATGACATGATACTATACATAGAGAATCTTAAAGATGCTACCAGAAAACTACTAGAGTTCATCAATGAATTTGGTAAAGTAGCAGGATACAAAATTAAAGCACAGAAATCTCTGGCATTCCTATACAGTAATGATGAAAAATCTGAAAGTGAAATCAAGAAAACACTCCCATTTACCAGTGCAACAAAAAGAATAAAATATCTAGGAATAAACCTACCTAAGGAGACAAAAGACCTGTATGCAGAAAATTATAAGACACTGATGAAAGAAATTAAAGATGATACAAATAGATGGAGAGGTATACCATGTTCTTGGATTGGAAGAATCAACATTGTGAAAATGACTATACTACCCAAAGCCATCTACAGATTCAATGCAATCCCTATCAAACTACCACTGGCATTTTTCATAGAACTAGAACAACAAATTTCACAATTTGTATGGAAACACAAAAGACCCCGAATAGCCAAAGCAATCTTGAGAACAAAAAACAGCTGGAGGAATCAGGCTCCCTGACTTCAGACTATACTGCAAAGCTACAGTAATCAAGACAGTATGGTACTGGCACAAAAACAGAAATATAGATCAATGGAACAGGATAGAAAGCCCAGAGAGAAACCCACGCACATATGGTCACCTTATCTTTGATAAAGGAGGCAGGAATGTACAGTGGAGAAAGGACAGCCTCTTCAATAAGTGGTGCTGGGAAAACTGGACAGGGACATGTAAAAGTATGAGATTAGATCACTCCCTAACACCATACACAAAAATAAGCTCAAAATGGACTAAAGCCCTAAATGTAAGGCCGGAAACTATCAAACTCTTAGAGGAAAACATAGGCAGAACACTCTATGACATAAATCACAGCAAGATCCTTTTTGACCCACCTCCTAGAGAAATGGAAATAAAGACAAAAATAAACACATGGGACCTAATGAAACTTAAAAGCTTTTGCACAGCAAAGGAAACCATAAACAAGACCAAAAGACAACCCTCAGAATGGGAGAAAATATTTGCAGATGAAGCAACTGACAAAGGATTAATCTCCAAAATTTATAAGCAGCTCATGCAGCTCAATAACAAAAAAACAAACAACCCAATCCAAAAATGAGCAGAAGACCTAAATAGACATTTCTCCAAAGAAGATATACAGATTGCCAACAAACACATGAAAGAATGCTCAACATCATTAATCATTAGAGAAATGCAAATCAAAACTACAATGAGATATCATCTCACACCGGTCAGAATGGCCATCATCAAAAAATCTAGAAACAATAAATGCTGGAGAGGGTGTGGAGAATAGGGAACCCTCTTGCACTGCTGGTGGGAATGTGAAATGGTACAGCCACTATGGAGAACAGTATGGAGGTTCCTTAAAAAACTACAAATAGGGGCTTCCCTGGTGGCACAGTGGTTGAGATTCCACCTGCCGATGCAGGGGACACGGGTTTGTGCCCCGGTCCAGGAAGATCCCACATGCTGTGGAGCGGCTGGGCCCGTGAGCCATGGCCGCTGAGTCTACGCGTCCGGAGCCTGTGCTCCGCAACGGGAGAGGCCACAACAGTGAGAGGCCTGCATACCGCAAAAAGAAACAAACAAACAAACAAAAACTACAAATAGAACTACCATATAACCCAGCAATCCCACTACTGGGTATATACCCTGAGAAAACCATAATTCAAAAAGTGTCATGTTCCAAAATATTCATTACAGCTCTATTTACAATAGCCAGGAGATGGAAACAACCTAAGTGTCCATCATCCGATGAATGGATAAAGAAGATGTGGCACATATATACAATGGAATATTACTCAGCCATAAAAGGAAATGAAATTGAGTTATTTGTAGTGAGGTGGATGGACTTATAGTCTGTCATACAGAGTGAAGTAAGTCAGAAAGAGAAAGACAAATACCGTATGCTAACACATATATATGGAATCTAAGAAAAAAAATGTCATGAAGAACCTAGGGGTAAGATGGGAATAAAGACACAGACCTACTAGAGAATGGACTTGAGGATATGGGGAGGGGGAAGGGTAAGCTGTGAGAAAGTGAGAGAGTGGCATGGACATATGTACACTACCAAACATAAAATAGATAGCTAGTGGGAAGCAGTCAAGCACAGGGAGATCAGCTTGGTGCTTTGTGACCACCTGGTTGGGTGGGAGGGAGGGAGACACAAGAAGGAGGAGATATGGGAACATATGTATATATATAACTGATTCACTTTGTTATAAAGCAGAAACTAACACACTATGGTAAAGCAATTATACTCCAATAAAGATGTAAAAAAAGAGAAAAAAAAAACAGAACAAGGAAAGAAGTAATATTAAAGATACTTAATCAGTAAAAATTAATTGATCAGTTAATGTGATTGCTTCTGAAATATTTGTTGATGTCGGAAATTCTAGGGAAAAGAGGCTTTGATTCCAGAGTAAGGGATAATACACTAAAAATGTAAATACTGGCACATTATGGAAAATACATCATTGGTCAATTAACAGGTGAAAGTGACAGCATTTTTCTTCACTATATTGGTGCAGGAGGAAGGGGCAAAGGGAACAGAGCTTTGAAGATATAGTTTTCTTTCCTTTTCTTTTCTTGCATTCTGTATCCCCGACCAACAGTATGAGTGGGGTTAGAGAAGGATAGGCAGGGGTAAGGGGTCAGAAATAGTGACACAGATGAGCCTACTCAACTTTACACTGGTAGAAGTAAATTAATAGGTATTGCTTCCCATGATAAAAGAGTTTTGCTTAGTATGTATGCTTCATTTGTACTTTTTGAATGAGTGAATGATTTAATTAATTTTTAAACCTTGTCAGCTTTGTTTCAAAGGCACTTCCCCCCACCCCCCGAAAATACATTGATGGAGTGATCTCTATTCTTTCCAGAACTATAGACTTGAGACGTGGGTTAAGTGCTTCTCATAAATTGCCTTATTTTGTCTTTATAAACCTGCATGAAACAACCATCACTGTTCCTATTTTCAGGTGAGGGAACCAGAACTCATAGAGATTGTGACTTTTTCAGGATCATGGAGTTTAGGTACCATGATTACAAATCCTGACAGGTTGTTGGGTCATTTTACATAGTCATTTGTGAAATGGCCATAGTCATATGTTGAGAAAAATTCTTTCCTATATGTTTTCTCACTGATCACAGCACCCACCCCACCTCCAGCATCTCTGGGGTGAGTGAGACTAGAGCAGCACATAGATAACACTAGCTAGCATGTGTTGATCCCTTTCTGTGTGTCAGGTAGTGTGCTAAGTATGTGCAGTATCATCTCATTTAATGCTGATGGAAACCCTGTGAAGAAAGCATGATTATTACACCAGTTTACAAATCAGGAAATAAAGGCACAAAGAGTAACAAAGGAACTTACCAAGCAACTCATAACGTGCTGAGAATACTCGTCATATTTGTGACCTAAAATAGTACTTTCTATGTTGGTGGTAATAAAAGTGCTGACTCATATAGGCCTGGAATCATGAGCTCCTCCTATCTAGATGGGCACAGAGTGCAGTTCTATCTTCCCTAGGTAAACTGTAAATCCACTTTTATCTCCCAGTATTCTCCATCCCATGCTTTCTATTCCATTAATTCTGAACTGCTTGCAATTCAAAGTTGTTTCATACTTCCAAGCCTTTGTTCTGGCTGTTCCCGCTGCCTAGAATAATTTTTCTCTCCTCTTCTTTACCTGGTTAAAGCCTACTCATCCTTCAAGTTTCAGTTCAGGTCCAGTTTTTTGTTTATTTGTTTTTCTTTTTAGGATGCCTCCCCTCATTCTCCAGTCTCAAAATATATTCCCAGACTCTAGGCAATTCAGAGGCAGAAAGCCTCTTGTTCACTTCTTTCTAGTCTCTAGAACCTGGCATAATGCTGGTACATAGTAAGTGCTCAGTAGATGTTCATCAATTAAACTAAATTTGTTGAAAAGTGTTCAAGATTAGGTGTTATATTGGATTTGTATTCCCCCTGGCCTCTACTTCAGTATTCACTGAGTATATTCACAGTAAGTAAAATGATTCTAAAGAGGGTATTGGTATATTAATTAATTGGTTAGGATAGGAAACTGAGAAGTCAGGAAAAATACATTTATTTTTATAAGTCCAATGCGCTATCCATTGTACTACAGAGCCAGGTGGGAAAAGTACATTTACTTATTTATTTTTTTTGCGGTACACGGGCCTCTCACCGCTGTGGCCTCTCCCATTGCGGAGCACAGGCTCCGGATGCGCAGGCTCAGCAGCCATGGCTCACGGGCCTAGCCGCTCCATGGTATGTGGGATCTTCGCGGACCGGGGCACGAACCCGTGTCCCCTGCATCAGCAGGCGGACTCCCAACCACTGCGCCACCAGGGAAGCCCAGTACACTTATTTTTAATGGTGAGTTTAAAGGGAAATAACTGTCTACCTAAACTGGGATCATAAAATTATAAATGTAAAGTAAGAGAAAGAAAGCAGAGGCCTTTTGAAATATTTGACAGGAGTTATTAAGAAGATCATAGTAATAGCTAATAATAATATTTATTGAGTGTTTATTAAACACAAGGCACTTTTTAGACATTTAACACATTTTATTTCAGCTCTTTTTCAGTTCATTTTCCTAACTTATGAGATAGATATTATATTACATCCATTATATGAGTGAAGAGACCAAGACTCAAAGAACTTGATGTAAGCTATCACAGGTGTAAAGTGGCAGAGCCAAGATAATTCCAAGAGTCAAGGTTCTTGGGGAAATGAAAGGACGATTCAGAGAAGGAGAGGTTACATTAGTGCAACGTGTGCAATTTGGTTCTATGCAGAGAATCAAAATGGCAAATGCTATATATAGAAAAGCCATGGAAAGGGTAGGGGTCTGTGGCTTTAAGGTCTAGAGGAGGCCTCCACTGCCCTCCCCTGTTTACACATTTTCTAATAATGTTGTCTTTAACATGAAAATGCCAACAAGACCAGCTGCAGTGTTTGCTTAATTATAGTCTGAAGCTAGCTTTTCTGGGCAGTCTGAATCCAACCACAGTGAGTCAGCCTGTTGAGGCCCCACCCATCCTGGCAAATTTTTCCACTTGGGTCTTGAAGTCTGGGGTGTGGGGTGCGGGGAGTGAGTCCTAAAAGGGACTTTTCTACATTTATGGAGATCTGAGTTATCATGGCCTGGGTTTCTTGTTCTAGTTTAGGTGAGTCTGGGTCATGTGACTTCTGCCTTTAGGTCCAGCCATTTCAAGTGCTTCTTGAGTTTTTCGTTAATTACAGCCTTGGAAAGTGAAAGCTACTGGTGAAGTACATTTTCTTTCTTTTTTTTTTGAAAATGGCATTTATGTTCCTCAAACCACAGTGCCCCAAGCGTACTGGTTTTGGTTTCACAAAGTCTTGAGACTTTCAAAAAGTTATTAGATGAGAAGGGAAGGGGGGATAAATCTGAAACTTTCAGCAATCATAAGCACAGGATTTTTTCTTTCTTGTTAAACATGACTTTTAGGAGGGATTCCACACAGTCACTCCACAGAACTTCGGCAACATTTTCATTCCTAAGCAACACTGCCAAAAATAGGCATCAAATCAATCACATTTTTCTTAAGAACTATGAATAAAAGGAATGATTCTGAGTGCTGTAGAGGATGCAGAGATGTATATGAGTTACCATTCTCAGAGAGCATACACTCTGATTAGGGACATAAGAAATTTAAACTACTCGAAATTTAATTTAAATGACATCTAAGGCACCAGTGGAGGAGATCACAAGATTAGAGTAATTGCCAATCAAATGTATGTCTTTAAAACCTAGATGTTAGGGTCTTCCCTGGTGGCTCAGTGGTTGAGAGTCCGCCTGCCGAAGCAGGGGACACGGGCTCATGCCCCGGTCCGGGAAGATCCTACATGCCGTGGAGTGGCTGGGCCCGTGAGCAATGGCTGTTGAGCCTGCGCGTCCAGAGCCTGTGCTCTGCAACAGGAGAGGCCACAACAGTGAGAGGTCCGCATACTGCAAAAAGAAAAAGAAAAAAAAAAAAAAACCTAGATGTTAGGACAAAACATTTTTTCTAATTTGTATTCATATGTATAGTAAACTTTATAAAGTTATAAATATTGGCTCACATTTGGTTACACAATTAACAAAGTAACTTTATCAAAAAGAATGAAATTACAAAAACTGAACAACCCTGAAAGTTCTGGAAGGTATGGTTACCAACACAGAAAAGAGCAGTCACTTCCACAGAGAAAATGGCACTTGAATGAGAATAATCCTTCTTATTTTTTGTTATCTCCTCTCTGTGTCCTCATTAGAACTTGTTGTCTTCTCCTCTTCACTGTATGAAGAGAAGCTCTGTCTTTCTTCCTATGGACTTGAGGAATTTCCATTCCAATGATAAAATTTTAAAATAACAAAAATAATGATATCAATTAATATTTATTGAGTACTACAGTGTGCAGACCTGTGAATGCACCTGACTTGCATTATCTTATTCAGTTCTGAAAACAGTCTTTTTTTTTTTTTGCGGTACACGGGCCTCTCACTGCTGTGGCCTCTCCCGTTGCGGAGCACAGGCTCCGGACGCACAGGCTCAGCAGCCATGGCTCACGGGCCTAGCTGCTCCGCGGCATGTGGGATCTTCCCCGACCGGGGCATGAACCTGTGTCCCCTGCATTGGCAGGTGGACTCTCAACCACTGCACCACCAGGGAAGCCCTGAAAACAGTCTTTTGAGGTTGATACAACCATTATTTTCATTTGTACAGGGAGGGACACTGAAGCTAGGAAAAGACTAGTGATTGCTAGAAAGTGCTAGAGCTGGGACTTTAACAGAAGTGCACCGATTCCAGAACCTGAACGCTTAGCCACAATTTCATTATGCCTCTCTCTGTGCAGCTGCTCCCCTTATTCATTTGTTTGTTCATCTACTCAGTATGTGGGTACAATCTATGTGCCAGGCCTGTTCTAGTTTTACATGCACAGTGATCAAGTATGAAAAGGTGTGGGTTGAAGGATGAATGTTTCAGTGATTTTATACTAATAAAATATTAGAAACAATCTATTATTCATCAAGGCAAGGATTGATTATTTCAGCCATGGTACACATACAACAGAGCATCACAGAGCAATGTACTGACTTGGAAGGATGTCTGTAATAATAATAACAAATTTAAGATTAAACAACAGAACAACAACAATTTGAATATTACATAAAATAAGATCTCTTTAAAAATTTTTTATTTTTACACAATTTTTAAAGGTTACTTTCCATTTCCATTATTAAAAATATTGGCTATTTGTTATACAGCACATCCTTGAACCTATCTTACACCCAACAGTTTGTACCTTCACTCCCCCACCCCTATACTGCCCCTCCCTCCCCACTGGTAACCACTAGTTTGTTCTCTGTGTCTGTGAGTCTGCTTCTTTTATGTTATATTCACTAGTTTGTTGTATTTTTTAGATTCCACATATAAGCGATATCATAGTATTTATAAGATCTCATTTTTGAGGGAGAAAAACTAGAAATGTCTGGAAGGATATACACCAAAATATTTAAAGTGATTAGGTCTGGGTGATAGGATTAGCCATGATTTTTACCTTCTTTATAAGTTTTGGTATTATCTGAATTTTTAATCGTGTGCATTCCTTTTACTTATCTAATCATTCAACAAATATTTCTAAAGTGCTTACTGTATACAACATAATGTCTTAAGCACTGCACATACAATAATGGATAGGCAAACGTGGTTCCTGCCCTCATGGAGTTTACAGATTAGCCAATTACAGCAGAATGTAATCATTACAGTGCTGTGGAGGCACTCAGGAGGGACCCTTACCCAGACTTTAGGGTCAGATGGGCTTCCTTTAGTAGGTAATATCTAATTCAAATCCGTACAGGCTAGTTGGAGATAGTGAAGTCAGAGCTGAATGGAAATTGAAGGGGAATGACTTTCGAGGCTGACACTGCTACCCATGAAAAGTCCTGGAGACAGCAGAGAGCAAGTTCATCAACAGGAGGCTTTTTGTCATGGCTGGAGCACTAGAGTATAGAATGGGGTTCAAGCTGGTTTTATCTCCCCCTACCACCTGCTCCTCTCGGTCAAAGCCTTATTGTTACTGCCATGGTTATTCATGGTATCACTGTGAACTCAGCTCTTATGCCTAGACAAAGTCCTAATTGTGACTTTGAAATCACCTTCTTTCCTAGAGAAGGATGGAGAAAGAATTAATGAAAATCTAGAAAAATAGGTGAGGCCGTAAATTGACACGTTCCCTCTGAATACTAAAAGCTCAGCAAATAATCTTCCGGGGTCGAACCAGTTGTAAAGAAACAACACCAAGTCCTGCTCTTGCTGGTCGGGCCAAACTGTGGGAGAATCTAGTTTGGAGCCTAGGAATCCTTGGGAGCTCCCAGCATCAGTGCAGCTCAACTGTTGTTTGCCATGGAACTCATTTAACTGTCTCTGACAGTGCTATTTCTGGCTGGGCCATTTATTTTTGGTAACCAGGGAAGTTGTTATTTGTTTTGTTTTGTTTTTATATAGTTCATAGTGCTCCAATATGATGATGACAACACCCTGTTATTCCAGGATCATTGGGGGTGGTGTGGGTGTGTATCTATGGTGGGGGAAGGCAGCAGGAACATCACTGGAACCCCTGCCATTTATCTACACAATGATGCTGCCTAAAACAGGGTTTATTTATTGACCTGATATAATAGCTCTGTTGTTAGCTGTCTTGCCATCAGGCCATATATTTCAAGAAAAGACTGTGTAGAGGATGGGTATCAGTACGCTTTTGAGTTTAAGGGGAAAAAATGGAATGATATTGTTAATATTTTAGCATTTAAAAGACTAAAACTTCAGGGATTATGTTGAAATTTCAGAAACAGAGTTTCAGAAGAAAGATTTGTTTATTGTGCAACCCAAAAGAAAAAAAGCCAGATGTTTGTAGAGTTCTCAGTCTGCTTTCTGAGGCAGGCATCAACAACTGACTTCTGGAACACTGGACAGAAACCCTGTGTGGAAGTGAAAGTTTGATGAGTGGAAGACCAAGTTGATTGACTTCGACTGACATTTTCCTTATTAGAATGTTCTGCAGAAGTTATGCATATTCTTCAGGGCAGCCTAATGAGTATGTTTTTCCTGTCAAAATATAGGGTGGATCATGTTTTCTTTCTGTTTTATTTAAGGATTGTAACAAAACTTTAACTTTTGATAGAACATAGTAATCCATGAGTATTTAATATTGAGGGCCACTTAAAGTATATTTAAAGTATACTTTATCTAGCCTTTATGTTAGGGCCCCATAATCTAAATAGGGTTAATATACATTTAGAAATGGTCAGTTCTAAACCATTTGCTTTTAACTGAATTGAATTGAATTGAACTTGAATCTTTATCATAAAAAAATCCTTTGTAGGGCTTCCCTGGTGGCGCAGTGGTTGAGAGTCCGCCTGCCGATGCAGGGGACACGGGTTCGTGCCCCGGTCTGGGGGGATCCTGTGTGCCGCGGAGCGGCTGGGCCCGTGAGCCGTGGCCGCTGGGCCTGCATGTCCGGAGCCTGTGCTCCACAACGGGAGAGGCCACAGCAGTGAGAGGCCCGTGTACCACAAAAAGAAAAAAAAAAAAAATCCTTTGTAAAAGGCAAAGGACTGGACATGTTACTTCTCACAGCTTTAGTTTCTTTCTTCTTTTTTAAATAACAGCTTTTTTGAAATGTAATTTACATTCCATAAAATTCACCCTTTTAAAGTGTACAATTCCATGTTTTTTGTATATTCAATGAGTTGTGCAACAATTACCACTATCTAGTTCCAGGACATTTTCATCACCCCCCAGAAACCCATCATACCCATTAGTAGTCATTTCCTGTTCCCTCTTCCCCCAGGCCCTGGAAACCACTCATCTAATTTCCCTATGGATTTGTCTAGTCTGAAAATTTCATATAAATAGAATCATGTAATATATGACTTTTTGTGCCTGGCTTATTTCACATTATATAATGTTTTCAAGGTTCATTCGTGTTGTAGCATGTGTCAATACTTCATTCCTTTTTATGACTGAGTAGTATTCCATTATATGGATATGCTAAACTTTGGCATTCAAACTTCTGTTTTTGGATATGTGGGATGTTTCTGCTTTTTGACTATGCGAATGATGCTTCTGTTTTGTGTGGACATATGTATCACTTCTCTTGGGTGTATACCTAGGAGTGGAATTGCTAGGTCATATAGTAACCCTATGTTTAATCTTTTGAGGACTAACTTTGGTTTAGTCACCTTGAAAATGGAGAAAACTATGTTTTATATAGGTTCAGGTGGTCAGATCCTCTGAGGTCACAAGCAGTATTATTTATAATGAAGGATACTTTTTGAAAAGATGCAGGGACCTGAGGTAGAATTGGAAGTACCTTATTAGTCACAGGGGAACCCTAGATTCACAGGGGTCACTTAGTGTCAGATTAAGGCCCTGATGAGTATGAAGTATGGGTCAGACTGCTGGAAGCTGTAGTCTGTGCTCCTCCACTTTCTAGCTAAGCAAATCGGCTAACTTCCTGATGTCTTACTTTCCTGGAGTATAAAATGGGGATAATAATATCCAATCCACTTACTTCACAGTGTTGTAATGAAGATACAATGAAATAATACATATATGGAAGTGCTTTGTATATTGTCAAATCCTATACAAGTGATTGTTGTTGTGAAGATAGTGTAATTATATCTAATTAATTTTGTAATTCAAGTCAAAGTCATTCAAAAGAGCCAGTAATTAAACTTTTGTATTTCTCCAAGTTAGATTTTATCAGAAAAGCATAGGGACTCCCAGACACATAGATGTATTACAAATAAGATATTTATATGTGAAACAAGCCATCCTCCTCCTTCTCCTTGCCCCATCCCTTCGTGTCTATCTCTGCCGTCTAATCCAAAACAAGTAGGGTTCCTGGGTGCTAAAGAGCAGGAAGCACTCTCTAGCCATTGGTGTGACTTTCCCACAGGTCTGTTTTGAAAATGTAACAGTTAGCAAAGTCTGTTGAGGGTCATCCTTAGGTCCCCAGTCCTTGTTGCTGCTTTTGTCTTGGAATAACATGTGCTTTATTCTCACTTATCTCCTCTTCCTCTTCCTGTGCAAGGCAACCAGAGCACTCAGTCTGAACAGGTAGACTCCCACTACCTTTTAGGGCTCTACCATAAGAGAGCTGGTGGGGTGCTCTGAGATCTTTCAAAAAGTGACAGCTCTCTCATTGGTGCTGTCTTTGGTAATATCATTTCTATGAGAAAATATGTTTCAAACATAGAATCTCAGGATGGCTAAAGACCTTAAAAGTTCTCCAGAACTAACTCCTAGTGGATGTGTGAAGATTCTTCACAATATCCCTGACAAGTGGTTCTTTAGTTTCAGTTGATTCCTTTTTGTGGCAGGAAATTTACTATCTCTCATAATGTAAGTGCTAAGTAAATATTTGATGTATGAATGTATGGATGGAGTGTGGCAATAAGTTCATTACATCCAACTCTACTAGAGAATTTATTCTTATATTTAATTGAAAGCTGCCTTCCTGTAATTCCTAGTTTCATTCCATTTAAAATAGTTTTTTTTAAATAATAAACTATTTCACAGACAAGAACATACAAAGAACAATAAAACAGTTGTCCATGTATCCAATATCTAAATTTTTTTAAAAGTTTTTTTGATTTGGACCATTTTTTTAAAGTCCTTATTGAATTTGTTACAATATTGCTTCTGTTTTATGTTCTTTTGGTTTTTTGGCCACAAGGCATGTGGAATCTTAGCTCTCTGACCAGAAATTGAGCCCATACCCCCTGCATTGGAAGGCAAAGTCTTAACCACTGGACGGCCAGGGAAGTCTCCCCAATATCTAAATTTTAACACATATTATTTTTGCTCTATTTGCCTCATATTGAAAAATAAAAGTTCACATTACAGATGCAATTGCAACACTCTTAATAGCCTACCCCAATCCGACCTCCTGACTCCTTTCCTACAGTTAATTACTATTAAGTATTTTTCCGAAAGTCACACAATTAGAAAATAGCAGAGCTGAGATTTGAACCCAGATCTCCTTGGTTCAAAAGCTATTGCCTTTTCCACAATTCTGTGCTATCCCACCTAGATAAATATGTATAATAGTGATAATATTTATTGCCAATTTGTAAGTGGATAGTAAAATGTCAAGTGTTGCTTAAAACACTATTCTCCTGTTCCTCTGCTTACCATATTAAGTTATTTAAGAATATTTTTATTTTCATGAAATGTAAAATTATGAATTATCACAGATATCAAATTAGTGGAGTTAAGTTGCAAAAGTTTCATTATATTTGAAAAGAATGTGTCAGTTAAGATGATCAATCATTTTTAGTGGCGTGGAACTGTATGTTTAGGAGAGGGATTGGTAAGAGATTAATATGTTTTCAAGCATTTCCATTGTAAGAACTATCTGGGGGGTCTGAATATGATTAAGCAAATTGAGGCTGAGTTTTTTTTAAAGGCTGACTTGACAGTCGGTTATGTTAATGGGGCATGACATACAACAGCTGGGTTGTAATCTCCTACTATTGTTGGCATTGATTGAGTTCTTATTAAAGTCTTGTTTCCAGTCTGGACTAATACATTAAGAAGCGGTGGGAAGAAGAAATTAAGGAAGGAGCAGGGGAGAACTGTTAATGTTTGGAAAAAATATTTTCAGAGAAGAGTAAAGATTTTCTATATACTACATTAAAAAGGAAGAACAAAGATAGAAGCACTGCCCCTTGCTCAAGAACCTGCAGTGTTTATTTCCTAAGCAGTGCAGAACTTATCCAAAGCTCTGAGAGGCCCTGATTTAGGAGGTCTAGTGAGCAGCACAGGTGTGTGTGGTTTTGTTTGCTAAAGCTACAAAACATAAACAAATAAAACAAAACATAAGCAATAAGCGAATAAAGTAAGTAGTAAGTAGTTCCTCACCCTTTGTTCAAACTGAGAACCAGAATCTGCTAAAGGAACAAACTCAGGCTCCTCATCCTGACTTTCAAGATCTTTCTAAAATGGTTCTTCACTTCCTGTCCTCTCTGTTCACCCACTACAGGACAGCACGTGCCCTTTGTTTCAGTCTACTTGGTCCTCTGTACCTTTGCTTATGTTTTACCTGCCTAGATTGCCCTGTATTCTCCCTCCAGCCTATACAAACTTGATTCATCCTTTAAGGAGCAAAAATGTCACTTCTCTCTGGAACCTTCTCTGGTAGCCTCTCTTTCCTAATTTCTGTAGTTTTTACTATTTGTACAGTTCATACTGCCCTTTGATTGTTATTTATCATATATTATTCCCCATTTATTCAGAACTCTTGTACATAGTTCAGATTCTGCATTGTGCATTAAAATTAGTCTGTTAGAATTAATTTACTCATAAAATTACCTTTAGATATGCTCTTCCTCCTACAAGATCTGCATAATCTTGTATACAGATTGAATTCTATTAGGATTAAATCCAATGAAGTCAAAGTCAGCAGGTTAGTTATTCATCCATTCTTTTATTAAATATTTCTTGAGCACCTACTATGTGCCAGGCACCATTCTGTGTACAGATGATATAGCAGTGAACAAAACAGGCCCATATCCTGGCTTTCTCATGGAATTCACATGCTAGTAGGGAGAGACAGACAAGAAACAAAATAAATAAGTAAATATAATATTTTAGAAGGTGATAGTGCTATGGGATTAAAAAAAATAATGAAGGGAGACATGGAGGGCTGGGGTGAGGCATAGGGTGAGTAACAGTTTTAAATAGGGTGGTCACCTCATAGAGGAAGTGACATTTGATCAAAGACTTGAAGAGGGTGAGGAAGAGAATGCAGATAACTAAAGAAAGAACATACTATTGAGAAGGATCAGTAAGCTGAAAGACCTTGAGGAGGGAGGGTGCTTGGTGTTTTTGAGAAACAGGAAAGAGAAACAGTGTGGCCGGGGCAGAGTACACAGGGGAAGAGTAGTAGGAAAAAAGTAGAAGAGAGGGTAGGGGAGAGGCTCCAGATTATGCAGGGCCTTGGAACTTATGGGCTAACAAAATGACTGACTTAGCCTTTCACTCTCAATTAGATGGGAAGCCATTGGGGGTTTCCAGCAGAGAAGCAATCTGACATTTTGTAACCCTCATAGTGATATGGCTGCCATGCTAAGAATCGACTATAGGGGAGCAAGGGTGGGAGTGGGGAGACCAGTTAAGGGGCTATTCAAATAACTCAGAGGAGAGATCACAGTATCTTGGGCCAGAGTGGCAAAGTACGAGTGGCAGTGGTGGTAGATAGCTTCTCTATATGTGTTGAAAATAGAAATCTTGATAGATTTAAAGACAGATGAGATGATGTGCATGAGAAAGAAGGGTCAAGAATAATTCAAAGGTTTTGGCCCAAACAACTGCAAATATTGATGGTTACAAACTGAAATGGGGTCCAAAGAAGAAGGAACATATGTGCTGGGAAAAATTAGGAATTCACTTTTATATATCACGAGCATGAACTATCTATATTCAAGCAGAGATTTCTACTAGGAAGTTAGGTGTAGATTGGAGTTCAGGAGAAAAGTCAAGATGGGCACATAAACTTAGAAATTTAAGTGAACAAAACATTATTTTTCTAGTCATCATTCTAGCAGATGTAGTTTCTTTGGAGCCATTAAAACAAACTTTTCTATATCATTGGAAAGTTATGAGAATAATATTGGGTTGGCCAAAAAGTTTGTTTGGGTTTTTTCGTAAGATCTTAGCCGAACAAACTTTTTGGCCAACCTAACATAAGCAAGCTAGCCCATATTTAACAGATCAAATCAGCAAAAAAAAAGAAATATATATGCAATAATTATCTATTCATTAATTTAACAAATATTTAGGGAGTGCGTCCTAAATATTCTGCAATGAGAATACAAAGACACAAAATATGCCTTGCCAGCCCTCAAAACACTCTAGTCTGACTGAGGTGATTGTATACTGCACAGTGGGAAGAATTAACTGGAGAGGTCTTCTTGGCAATTGTGGGAGCTGAAGGAATATAGAGAGACATATAAGTCATTGACCCTTGGGCAGCTTACAGACTAGTTGGAGAGGTAGACACATGAAAAAGTTAAAAGCTCTAAAATGTGTAAATAACCCTGCAGGACAACAGAAAAGCATTACCATGAGGCAGCATATGAGCAGTTGCCAAACGTTAGTATTTGCCTTAGGAGCTCAAGAGGAAAAAGTTTTTCCAGTGTGGCGTAGCAGGGAAAGCTTCATTTGGGTGGAATTCAAACTTGAGAAAGTGACTTGAAAAAAGAGGCAGCGTGTCTTGAGAGGGTGTGATTTTTTTTTCTTTTATGCTGAGTGATGAGATGCCTGTGAAGGAGTTTTAAGT
Organism: Hyperoodon ampullatus; assembly: GCF_949752795.1. Classification (NCBI taxonomy): domain Eukaryota; kingdom Metazoa; phylum Chordata; class Mammalia; order Artiodactyla; family Ziphiidae; genus Hyperoodon; species Hyperoodon ampullatus. The sequence goes on from NC_136915.1 coordinate 107,396,667, forward strand.
AAAGGAGATGACAGGATAAGATTTGAGTTTTGAAAATAATGTTTTTAAAATAATGGGTTTTCTTAGCTTTAATAAGGAGAAGAACTAGGTAGATGAATTCTGGCAAACATGATAGACACTGTTGCAAAAGTTTTTGCCATGAGGTTTGTTGTGAGAATGGCACATTCAAGTTGAACTACTTAGCAAAGAGCTGGTTATGTAGGGTTAGGTCTTGGGTGAGACAACTCAGTTGGAGGTTTGGGGACTGTTTGGGAGGCAAAAGTCAAAGCCCTAAAATTGGATAAAATTTCTAAGGGAGAAAGTGTGAAGAGAAAAAAATCAGAAGGCTAACGACTAATTATCATTTAAGTAGTAGCTTTAAAGAGCCAGGAAAAAAAGAAAAAAAAAAAAAAACACACAGGGAAGAGGCTAGAGAGATAGGAAAAGAACAAGGGATCACAGGGAATAAGAGAAAATAGGCTTAATGTGAAGAAAGAAATATATAGGTTGGATAAGAGCACCTGCATTCATATGCAATTTTACTTTCCATAAAGCTTCTATTAAATTATCTTACATAATGAAAGAATCCAAGTAGACATCAAAAGCATGATTAAACACTAATCTAGAATCTGGCACCTGGTTCCCCCTGTGCAAAATGGAGGTAATAATAACCAGGTTATTCCTCTAGGAGCTTAGACCAGGAAAGGACCATAAAATCACCGTTTCCAACCACTTCATTTTATTAATGAGGACAGTTAGGCCTCTGGAGAAGTGTACTCCCAAGGTCATACGTCTATTTAGTAACAAAGCTGGGACCAGAAAAGGATCTTCTTGAGTCTTAGACTTTTCTCTTCCTCACTGTCTCTAATTAAGCCTAGGTGAAATTCATTTGTTCTAAGAGCACAGATTTAATGAAATTAGCTAAATGCATTTTAAATGTGTGCATTTTTTTAAAAATGAAGACTATTTTGTCTTAAGTTACCCGTGGTCTAGGTAAGAAATGTGTTGCCTACTTATAATCCAGCTCTATTTGAGAGAATGCTCAGTTCTAATTATGCCCTTCTGAGGCCACTTTATTCACTCAAATTTTTTCTGTCTTTCAAGGCAAAGTGCAAGTGCAACTCCTAGTCGAAGCTTTCTTTCTCTCACCATCCTAATGAGAATGAATCACTCTTTCTTCTGGGTTCCCACAGATTCAGTATTTTTCAAACTTTAGGACAAAACTTATTAGTGGGTCATGGAATCAATTCAGTGGGTCACTCCCAAAAAGAGAAATGGAATAGGAAATATCAGAGTGCATCCTACATAGTGATCGTTAACATTACTTTGGGGAACTTTTACCTCAGTTGTGTGTGTGTGTGTGCATGCACTGGATTGCAGTGTGAAATGTAAAATGTTTGAATAACACAGGCCTGGAGGATTACAGTGTAAAACATATGCACCTACATCTCTACGGCCACCTATCTCTTGGAGGGCTGGGACTGTCTTCACCTTTGTATTCCTCATGCCCAACATACTACCTGCTGTGTACAAAAAGGGAGGTTGATTGGAATTATTATGAAGAGTGAAGAAAGAATTAGAAGAATGAAGAGCAGGTAGGTTGGGGAGGAACCTTATACTTGAATTAAGTATAAAGTTTTCATTTCCTTTACTTTGGATGTTAATATTAATTTTTTTTCAAGCTAGCATTACTGCAACCAAGAGCCTGTGTTTGGTATCTGTGCTGTGCGGGTCTCCCAGTCACCTTCAATGTCCCGTGTGGTGTGGTATAAATAATACTTCCTGCCAACGTTGCAGCTGTCATTCAAGGATCTTAAATTGCTTTAGGAGCAGGATCTGGTAATGAGTGCCTAGCTCCACTTGGCAGGTGCCGGAGCTAAGAACTAGTGACTGGGTAAAATCTCTGGGCTCCAGCCTGACACCTCCCTCCATCACCTCCCACCCTCTTTTCGCCCTCATCCCTTAGAGGGAGGAACCTTTGACCCTGCCTCTTGGAGCTTGTGTAACTGGTAAACAGATTTTGCAAAGATTCCGCTGAACTAGAAGATTGGCCCTTTCTTGGAGGTGGCTCAGGTGTGTATGGGGGGAGGGGCATGGTAATAAAGGCTATTTCTTTAACTGCCTCAGGGCTGGAAAGGTCCAGGGAATAAAACTGGGAAGGAACTGATGAGAGGTGAGCTTCTGGATCATCCAAGGAAATTAGAAACCCCTCTGATGAATCGTTCTTTAAGATTTGCACCTGACAGAGGGGGATATTTGATACGTGGTCACCATTTTGTGGGCCATTCTGTGTCCTTGCAACCCAACCATCACCTTGAATTACTCCCATTCCCTATTTCCTGGAAGCTTCTGAGGGTCAGCCCCCTCTCTTTTCTGAGAAACTGTTAACTGCCTACAGTTGGGCCTGAGAGGCTGAGGGAGGGTGAGAGCCGAGTCCTAGCTTGGAGTCGGGTTACACCACTTGTGTCTGAGTTCACGCAGCATGTTCCTCTGTCAGGGATTCCGCAAATATCTCCCGAGGTAAAAAAGGAAAGCGCGCTGCGCTCCAGCACCCAGAGCAGCGAGCCCAGGCCCAAGTGCGGGAGGGAGCGCCAGCCATCAGGGGCATGTCGCCGTAGCCTCGCAGCGTCGCCGCCGGCTCGCTTCATGCCGCGGTGCAGCTGCGCCACGTTCCTGGGCTGAGGCGGCGACTGGGCATGTGCGCCTCCCCATGGGTTGCCCACCATGTCTAATGGATATCGCACTCTGTCCCAGCACCTCAATGACCTGAAGAAGGAGAACTTCAGCCTCAAGCTGCGCATCTACTTCCTGGAGGAGCGCATGCAGCAGAAGTATGAGGCCAGCAGGGAAGACATCTACAAGAGGGTGAGTGCGGGGGCCTGCGGCTCGCGGGGGACAGGGGCTGGTGGTGGACACATCCAGATTCCGAGCTCTTCCTAGCTGGTGCAGTGCGAATCAGTGGGGTAGGCGGGTTCCCGGCCTGGTCTGGTCACCTTAACGCCAGTGTGACCTTGGACAAGCCCATTTCACCTCATCTGTGCCTGTTTCCTACTTTCCTACTCTGTAAAGAGAGCGAGCTGGATTAAATCAGAGGCTCTCGACCTCTGGTTTGGAACTGTGTAGCACAATCACCTTGGGGGCTGGTTTAAAGTGCCGATTACTGCCTTACCCCCCGGGGATTCTGATTTAGTAAGGGAGGGGGAGCTTAGAAATCTGCATTTTTAAACAAGCCCCAGAGGTGACTGAAGCTGGTAGTTTTCAAGTCACATGCTCTGCTTAGAGAAGGGACCCTTCTAGTTCTGGCACATGGGGGCAGGGAATGATGCCATGAGGAACAGGGCAGGGGCTGAGGACATTTCTGTTCCTTGAGAAATTCGTGTTTGTTTTTGAAGATGATTATGCAGATGAGCTTTTAGGACAGGGTCTTAGGCATTTTCATCTTTAGGAATAGTTCACCTTAGAATGAAGAAAGAGTATTGATGGAATGAACAGCCGTTGGCCTTGGGTGGGGTGGGAGAGGGAATGGCGGCTTCCCTGAAAGGGAGGGCTGTCTTGATTGATGGGGGAGTGGGGCTGGGAAGGAAGACAGAGGGGATTGGCTGAGTTGAGGGTGAGATGAGACAGCACCTTGGTAAGAGGACATTAGGCTATGGTTTACAAGGATTAAGCTTCCTAACTGGTTGCCACAATGTTGGTTTCCTTAGCTTTCTTAGTGTCTGGGCTAGCAGGACCTGAAGTGGCCGAGCGACCTGCAGCTGGTGGCCTCTGACAGTTTCTAAATCTCCAGCTGTTTGCACTGGAGGACTATACCAATATTATCATTATCTATATGTGCCCTGTCCTGTCGAGAAGGAGTTTGGGAAGCATTACAGGCTGCTAGATAATACTTTAGATCAGAGGAATAACTGGTGTCTCTGAGACCCAAACCACTGTTTGGTAAATTCAACTAAGATGAACAGCTAAATCTGAGGGATTTAGCCCTATTTTCTGACTTTCCTGGATTTCCATTGTTTTAACCTGAAATTGATCCAGACTCATCTTTTGTCTTTTATGTGACTATATAGTGAATGTGCCTCAGTGGAGCTGCCAGGGGTCGAGGAGGATATTGCCAAGTGAGGGTTGGTAACTCAGAGAGAGGGAGAAGGGGAGTGTGAGTGCAGTATTTGCCTCGGAGTAGGAATAGTGAATGAATCTGTTCACTGTGCAGAGGGAGGGACATTTTCCCATTAACTGTCTCCAAAGCAAGGCGGAAGAAAGGGGCAATTTCTTAGATAATTTGAGGGAAAGGATTGTTTTAGCTTGAATCAAATGACCGCTTGAGTCAGTTGGTATCACCCTCTGCTCTGCACTGGCTAAGGGGACACTCTGGGTGGGTGTGAGAGGGCACCGTTGCTGTCCTGGAGAAGTGTGACTGAGAGGATTATAGGAACTGCACTGGGGTATGGTGGGGGTAAGTGGGCCACAGGACATTGTCACATGCAGAGGTGACAACCGTTTGTTAGACTCCCGTATTGCCACTAGTCCCACTCAGGAAGTAGAAACGGCCCTGTCTCTTCCTGGTCTAACAGCAGAGTAGTCAGGCAGCTACAGGCATCCTATGATATGGGGAATCTCAAACTACTGTGTCCCCTCCTTTCGCTTCTCACCATACCTTTGTTCCATTCGCCTGTCACATTACTCATCCTATTTGGCTGTGATTATTTGGGAAGCACCGACAGCTTAGGTTAAAATGCCCTTATTTGGGAAGCAGAACACATAAAGCCGTTATCAATCATTAACATCATAGTTGAAGTTAGTTTATCACACTAGTGATGAGGGATTGACAGAAATCAGGGCAGTTGCATTTTGATGGAAGGACAAGGGGTTAGAAAACCACAGATCAGGAGCCTTGGACAGTCGGAGACCTGGGCGAGTTACTTAGCGTCTCTGAGCCTGTTTCAGTCCCTGTAGAACTGGCATTAAGAATAATGCACAGCACCATAGGCCCTGAAAATTATTTGTTGAGAGTATGAATAAATAGCAGCCATAAAGATTAAATAAGAAGACATAATCAAAGCACTTTGTAAACTTCATAGCATCCTACATATATGAGAGGTTACTAGTTGTACTAGTAATAGTTATTATGATATTTAAAAATGATAAAGCAATTTGGTTCCTATAATCTCACCCTCAGACATTCCCATGAATGTGTTTTACGTTCATCCATGTTAGTCCCTTTGTGCTCCACAAGGTTAGGACAATTAATTAGCAGCCATGTTGGCAGAGACAGGGAGAGTGATGTGCAGTGCATCACATGGTAAGTCAGGTAGTTCAGATAAGAATTTAGAGCCCTGTTCTGTGACTAAACTTAGCTTGATTTTTTTTTAGTGTTGGAGGGACTCTTTAAATATAGTAAAAGCATTAAATCATGCCCAACTAAGTGAGAATCTGCAATAATTTGGGTGCTGTATGCATGGATTCTCTTAAAGAAAACCAGTATTTGTGAAACATATGTAATAAAATTCTATCATAAATAGTAATTTATTATTTCACATATTTTTACTACTGCAGACTTTTGTTGAGATATTTGTACTGAAGAGTAAAAAGTTACTGTCTTAGTGAGAGGCAATCAAGCATTTCACCATAATGACTACAGGGAAGGGAAATATGAGAAACTGCAGGAGAAAAGGACTGGAGAATGGGTTCTGTCTTTTTCTTTCCAAGTGGCAAGTCCTCCTTTATGTAGCTGATTGAGGGAGAGACTAAAGTAGATATACATAATTCTTAATTGTAAAGGAAGCTACAAGGCTGTTTAATTTTAAGAGAAGTTGTAAGAGTTACATAAAAACCTAAAAGTAGGGCTTCCCTGGTGGCACAGTGGTTGAGAGTCTGCCTGCCAATGCAGGGGACATGGGTTCGTGCCCCGGTCTGGGAGGATCCCACATGCCGTGGAGCGGCTGGGCCCGTGGGCCATGGCCACTGAGCCTGCGCGTCCGGAGCCTGTGCTCTGCGACGGGAGAGGCCATGGCAGTGAGAGGCCCGCGTACCACAAAAAAACAAACAAAAAACCCCCCAAAAACCTAAAAGTATCAACTTCAGAGCAAGTAAATAAAAAAGGGGGCTTCCCTGGTGGCGCAGTGGTTGAGAGTCCACCTGCCAATGCAGGGAATACGGGTTCGTGCCCCGGTCCAGGAAGATCCCACATGTCGCGGAGCGGCTGGGCCCGTGAGCCATGGCCGCTGAGCCTGTGCGTCCGGAGCCTGTGCTCCGCAACGGGAGAGGCCACAACAGTGAGAGGCCCGCGTACCAAACAAAAAAAAAAAAAAAAAAAAAAAAAGGAGCTAAGGGTTTCTCTCTTTCAAGATGCTCAGAGAATTCAGAAATAAAATAATATTAAATTATACATAAGAGTTGGTTCTGCGAGACTGGCTATTTTTGGTTGAGTGTTTAAGTTAAACTACCTTTTAAGCTTCAGCTTCTGTAAATATTTAAACACAGGAGGAGGCTGCTTACCCTCAGCACAGAACAACTAGGGCATATACCTACATGATTAGGTACCACTGCCCCCTCTTGATAGAAAATATTAATTGTAGGTTCAGTTTTGGGGGAAGACAATATATAAAGCAAGAAAGTGAGAAACCGTTGCAGTACACAGAGATCCTGATTCTGGAGCAAAGTAAAGTGAGAAAACACTGTAAGTGGTCCACAGCTGAGCATGGCCCACTCCCAGGAAGACCGGCTTGTTAGCATTTCTGAACAGCAGCTGCTCTGGTAAATAATTTCTGGGCAGCAACTTGGCTGACTTCCTCGTTGTTGTTGATTATCTAATCCTGCATCTTCTCATGATAGCTGAGCATGTCCCCACTAGAAATATGCCCAACCCTGGAATTTGTGAAATCCACTGCTGTGTGATAAACACCCAATCCCCAAACAGCACACAAAACCACCATCCACTGTGTTTTGCCACACAATGACTACTTACTTGCTAAGCTTATGTGAATTTATTATTATTCAAGATTGTTTTGAAAAGATTTAAGGTTCCATTCTAAGAATGGAATTTAAAATCTGACAGGGTCAGATCCAATAACAAAAGCGACAGGAGAAACTGAATGTTGTCATCCTGGATCAGATAGAGTCAATGTTTAAATATGACATAATTGATGTTGGACGGTTAAAGTCGATTTGGCCTTTAGACAGGAGTTGAAAGAGTTGTGTTCCATTGTTTTGTGGTCTTTAAACTGCCTGACTTCTTTGAGCTGTGGTTTCTTATCTTTGAGACTAGATATTTTTCCTGAGCAAACTTTGAAGTTTATGCGTAGCTTATTTCAGCAGCTAGGTTTGTTTCTTTTTTGGTTTTGGGGATTTTTGGAGCTAGGTTTTTAAAATCATGATAAACAGCTCACTGACTTTACTTGCCTACCAAATTTTTATCATTTCTACTGTTCTGCTATCACTGGGCATAGTAGTTACGAGTTAGGAATAAGACAGGCTTGAGATGGAATCTTGGTTCTACTACTTGCTACCTGAGTTAACTTGGGCAAATACTATAATTTCCCTGAGCTGAAGTAGGTCTTGTAATAATTTCTATCTTACAGGGTCTGGAGCAGGATCAAGTGAGCCAATCCTTTGAAACCAGCACAATGCCTCTCTCATCGTAGTAAGCCCTCAAACAATATTTGCCCCTGTTGTGACAAACTGGGAGATGGAAGAATTATCCAGATAAGTCCAGTTACTGGACACATCCAATTTGGGCCACATTTGAATTAGTTTCTTCTTCTTGCGTAGTGGATTTGGGACAATTTGTCCTATTTGTCTCAATTCTCCATTTTAGTTTGCCCATGTATAAATAACATAATATAATCGAAGTGTCCCTATTACAGCACAATTACTGTCACCCTCACATACAAATGTTTCTTCAAAAAAAAAAAAACAAAGGCTAGATTTGTTAAATTTTTTAATAAAATATTTAGTGATAATACAAAGTCCTTTGCTTTCACAAAAATCATTATGACTATGATTGGTTATGATTCAAAATTTCTTATCATCTTAGTTTAATACTTTGTAGCTTGGCCTGGTTCTAAATTATTTAATTTTTAAGACCTAGCTTTCTTTTTAATGGAGATATAATTAACATATTGTATTAATTTCAGGTGTACAACATAATGACTCTATATGTATGTCATGAGATGATCACCACAGTAAGTCTAGTTCACATGCATCACCACACATGGTTACAATTTTTTTTTCCTTGTATGAGAACTTTCAAGATCTGTTCTCTTCATTGAATTTCTTTTTGGCTCAATGACTGATTTTCTTTAGTCCTAACCTGATTTCTTTAGGCTTTGGGAAATATGATGAGTAACAGTGTACGTGCAGACTTTCTGTGCTAAGTACCCAAAAGTTCAGTGAAGCCCCAAGGAACTCCATCAGGCCATATAATTTGGGAACCTTGACTTGAACCAATGGAGGCAATTACAGAAAAACAAGTATCTTTGAGGGATATCAAAATGTAGGGACACAAGTTTTGAGCTCAGTCAGAAAACTTGAATTCTGTGTTCCTTTTTTTTTCTATTTTGACTGTGCCACATGGCTTGCGGGATCTTAGTTCTCTGACCAGGGATTGAACCTGGGCCACTGTGGTGAAAGCATCAAGTCTTAACCACTGGACTGCCAGGGAATTCCCAGAAAACTTGAATTCTGAATTTACCTTTTCCTACTACATATCCTTGGCCTGGTCCTTCACTTCTTTGAACCTTAGTTTCCTGAAATGGAAGCATGAATTCCCGCCCTGCCCTCCTCCCTATATGTAAACATGTTTAATGTGTTAGATGTTAAATAAATGTAAAGGATTATGACCATCCTGCATACCTGGAGACACATACTAGAGAGTGTGCACCTTCTCAGATTACCATCTAAAGTAACTGTTGCAGCTGCTGTTGCAGAATAAGTGGTTTTCTTATATTTAACAGAGTTGACTGTTTTCTTTTTATAGTTGGATACCTTGTTTAGTCAGCTGCTAAGTTTTTTTCCCCTATGTTTTACTTATGTGAACTTTAAGAAATGTGTACAGTAAGGAAGGGGGAAATGTAAATAAAGAGAAAGAAATAAGGGTGAATTTGGCCAAACTATTTTTAAACATTTCTGTGGAAGTCACAGAGTCTCGTGTGTCCATGTTTGTACATACTGTGTGTGCTGACACCTCATTCTCTGCTTTCTGAGGTTCTTAAAGGCTTGCTTGTGCATTTCCTCTTCTTTGGGGGAGTAGAAGTAGGAATAAAGTAGGGAGACTTCATTCATTAAATAGTTGTAACCAATAGTTGTGTTTTTGGTTAAAATTTTTTTTTAAACTTCACACCCATTTGGATGGCTATGATAAAAACAAAACAAAAGCAGAAAATAACATATGTTGGCCAGGATGTGGAGAAAGTGGGAACCCTGTGTATAGCTGGTTGAGAATGTAAAATGGTGTCACCACTGTGGAAAACAGTATGACAATTCTTCAAAAAATTGAACATAGAATTATTATATCCAGCAATTCAAATTCTAGGTATATACCTAAAATAAGTGAAAGCAGGAACTCGAACAGATATTTCTACACCCACATTCATAGCAGCATTATTCACTTAGCCAAAAGGTAGAAGCAAACTAAGTGTCCATTGACAGATAAATGGATAAACAAAATGTGGTATATACATACAATGGAATATTATTAAACCTTAAAAAGGAAGGAAATTCTGACACACATTACAGCATAGATGAACTTTAAGGATGTTATACTAAGTGAAATAAACCAGTCACAAAAGGACAAATATCATATGATTCAACTTATAGGAAGTACCTAGAGCAATCAAATTCATAAAGACAGAGAGTAGAATGGTGGTTGCCAGGGGCTGTGGGGAGGTAGAGAATGGGGAGTTATTGTTTAATGGATATAGACTCAATTGGGGAAAAAGTTCTGCAGGTGGATGTTTGCACAGTGTTAATGTACTTAATGCCACTGACCTGTATACTTAAAAATGGTTAAAATGGTAAACTTTATATTATGTATATTTTACCACTACAATTTTTTTAAAGCAACTTTCCCATAACTATCATAGTTACTTTAAAATTTTGTGAAATCCTTAACAGATACAACTTTTGGCTTTGTTTTTGCCTAACACAACTCTTCTCTTTTTTTTTTTTTTTTTTTTTTTTTTTTTTTGCGGTATGCGGTCCTCTCACTGTTGTGGCCTCTTCTGTTGCGGAGCACAGGCTCCAGACGTGCAGGCTCAGCGGCCATGGCTCACGGGCCCAGCCGCTCCGTGGCATGTGGGATCTTCCCGGACCGGGGCACGAACCCGTGTCCCCTGTATCGGCAGGCGGACTCTCAACCACTGCACCACCAGGGAAGCCCCTCTTCTCATTTTTAAGAGCTCTTAATTAGATCATAATACTTACCTGTTCGGAAGAGGAAATTTTTTTCCTTTGAATACTTAAGACCTTTTCTTTCAATCACTAGGAAACAAATCTAAAACTAAATCCTGGAGCCTGATTTAATTTTAAACCACTTTCAACTATCTCCTTAACTGTGTCTACATAATTTGTACTTCTGCATGAACTTAACAGAAAGCCACTTCTTCCTATTAGTTATGTACATCCAGGTTTACACACTGACAAAAGTAGCGTAATATAGTTGAAAGACTAGGCATCGTAAGTCCCTGTCTCAAGCGTTTACCTTATTTACATTATCACCTTGGCCATTCACTTACTCATGTCTCTATGCATGCATTCATTAATTCAAGCATCTATTGACTACTGTATGCCAGCTACTGTGCTAGATGCTGGTGGAGAAAGTTATCAACAAATAAATAAAAATGGTATAATAAGGGCTACTATAGAGGTATGTACAGATTGCTCTATAGTACTAAGGAGAACAGTAAAATGCACCAGAAAAGGCCTTGCCAAGCATATGAAGTTTGAATTGAATCTTAAAAAATAATAATAGAACAAGGAACGGGGTAAAGCATTTCAGGCAGAAGAAATAGTATTTACAAGGGCATAGAAACAGGAAAAAGCATTGCATGCTTGACACACTTCAAATCTTTCAGTATGACTGGAACACATGATATTGAGGACTTGTGGTGGTGGTTGGAAAGGTAAGCAGGGGACAGATCATGGAGAACTTTGGATTTCACCATTCATGCATTAATAAACATTAATTGGACACCTACTATATTCCAAGTACTATGCTGGGAAGTTGAGGCTTCAAAGATGCGTGAGACACAAGTGATATAGAGTATGGTAGGAGTCAGTAATAGAGATCATATGAAGTATAAGGGAACTCAAATGAGGCATCTCTAACCCAACTGAATAGAGGAGATGGAAGGAAAATCTACAAAGGAGTCTTTGAGGAGATGACCCCTGAGCTTTGTCTTCAAAGGAGAGTAAGCATTGGTTAGTCAGTTGAGGGGGGCGGAGGGAGGGTTAAAAAAAAGAAGCAAAAGCTTAGACACAAGAAACCACATTGTATGTGTGGAGAATTGTAAGTGGTTTTGTGTTGCTAAATTTAAGTTCTAGGCATAGAATGAGGCTGAAGGGTCTGCAGGGTGTAATCCTTTGTGCCATTTTAAAGAGTGTAGACTTTATCCTAAGGAGGATAGGAAGCCACTGGTGGACTTTAAGCAGCAGGGAACATGCTAGATCCTTCTGATGGGTGGGGAAGATGGATTCAAGGAAGATAAGACAGGAAGTCAGGAGAACAGATAGGCCAACCAAGAGATGATGAGGGCCTAAATAAGGCCCATGGCAATAGGAGTGGAGGAGAGGGAGCTGATTTGCAAAATATTTGGGAGGTAAACTATCTGTAGGACTTGGTGATTAATGGGATGGGAGGGTTGATGGAAAGGAACCAAGAAGACTGCCAGGATCCTGGCTAAGACAAGTCGCTTCTTCTGGGTCTCTGGTTCTTTAGGTATAAAACGTGTGGGCTAGGCTTCTCTGGTGGCGCAGTGGTTGAGAGTCCGCCTGCCGATGCAGGGGACACGGGTTCGTGCCCCAGTCCGGGAAGATCCCACATGCCACGGAGTGGCTGGGCCCGTGAGCCATGGCCGCTGGGCCTGCGCATCCGGAGCCTGTGCTCCGCAATGGGAGAGGCCACAGCAGTGAGAGGCCCGCATACCACAAAAAGACAAAAAAAAAAAAAAAAAAAAAAAAGTGTGGGCTGAACTGGGATTGACACTAACATCTCCCCCAGCTCTGAAGTTTCGTGATTCTGAGCAGCCTCTTTGGATATTCTCACCTTAACTAAGGTAGTTGCTTCCCTTCTCCCAGTCTCACAGCTCCTCTGATGCCTCCTCAGGAAGGCACGTGCCAGCAGAGCTGAGATGGCTTTAAAACTGCCAGTCAATGTCAGGAAAATCTAGTGCTGTTACCAGGTAGCTGGAGTTATAATTAGCCCGGTTGCTAGGGAGAAACTGAGATTCTGTAAGCATGGGCTGCCAGAAACAGCGTTTCCCAACTGGATGAATTTATTTGTTTACGAGAACAAAGAGGATATGGATGAATGTTTTTAATGTGTTTTTGGAGATTTCAGCTTTTGCCCAGGGTATAGGGTATGTTAAAAGCAAAAAATAGGTTTGTTGCTTGGGCTACTCAACATCTCGTCTGCGGTAGGAGGAGTGGATCTGAAAAATCTGCTTTGATATATATTTGGATAGCTGGAAAATGACTTATTTTCACTTGAAAGGAGATAAATAAGAACATAGAATCAGTTTAGAGTTACAAAAGATCCTGGAGATAATCTGTATGCCCCCTTCACTTTTTTAAAAAATAAATTTATTTATTTATTTTTGGCTGTGTTGGGTCTTCGTTGCTGCGCACGGGCTTTCTCTAGTTGCGGTGAGCAGGGGCTACTCTTTGTTGTAGTGCATGGGCTTCTCATTGTGGTGGCTTCTCTTGTTGCGGAGCGTGGGCTCTAGGTACGTGGGCTTCAGTAGTTGTGGCATGCGGGCTCAGTAGTCGTGGCTCGTGGGCTCAGTAGTTACAGCACACGGGATTAGTTGCTCTGGGGCATGTGGGATCTTCCCAGACCAGGGCTTGCACCCGTGTCCCCTGCATTGGCAGGCAGATTCTTAACCACTGCGCCACCAGGGAAGTCCCCCTCACTTCACTTTTTAAGAAAGCTTTTTATTTTAAAGGAACTTTAGATAATACAGAATAGTTGCAAAAATAGAGAGTTCCTATATACCATTCACTCAGCTTTCCCTAATGAGTAAAACCTTTATTTTAAAGATAAAGAGACGGAGACCCAGAGTGGTAAAGTAACTCACCTAAGGTCACACTGCAAATTAATGGTCATGTTGAAACTAGAATCCAGGAGGCCTTGCTTCCTGTCCAGGCACTTGCAGTGACTTCCTCAGTCTTCAAAAAAAGTTCAAGGAATTTATATGCTTGTCAGAAGTTTAGACTTTCTTCTTCTTTGTATTGATAATCCTGGGCTAAAATAGAGTATACACAGCAGAAGCTAGAGTACTTCACAGATAAATGATTCTGTACCCTGTGCCTGCTGCCAAATATTTAGTTCCTCAGCCTACGTACCCCTTCCCTAGGAGTTGCATCATTATATGTTTCCAAAAGCCATGGGGATCTCTTTTTTGGGCGGGGGTCTGTGGGTGGTTTCTTCCTCCTCTGGCCTTTGCCATCTCATCTAAACAAGTTCAACTTCCCAGAGAAATGAGGCTGTGTTATACATGGAGAAGTTACAGAGCAGGGGGCTGGTACAAACTGGAAAGGGGCCCACCCTATCATGTTAAGTAGCAGCTAATCCACCCACACACCAAAAGACAGTGATCTGACTTGGTACGTGCCGTTCTGTGGAGAGCTAAGTAATAGTCAGGTGGCTTTTTGCCAAGCAACTTTAGAACAGACTTTGGGCTGCACTGGGCAGTTATCATCCCTGTTATTTGGAAACTTGGCTCAAAGAGGTTGGGAGTGAATGAAAGGCACCGACTGCCTTGTCATGCCAGCTTTTTACCTCCCAACCTCACATAAGGCCCCACTGGCATGTCGGGCAGGAAGCCACCTCTTTATACACACAGAGCCTTAGCCCACATGGAGACTTGAGGAGGAAGCCCTCCTCTGAGGCCCCTGGGTGGACAGAGGCTGCCAGCATGAAGGCCATGACCTAGAGCTGCAGAAGGAGAGTCTGGGCCCTGGCTGAGGGCCAGAAGTAAGCAAGTCCTTCCAGGTCACTTTTCCTTGGTAGGTTTCAGAGCTTCTTTCTGAGGCCACAGAGGTGGCTGCCCCTCCTAGAAATACTCCATCAGACGCCCCTATCCAGATTCTCTCCAGTCAGGCGGCGTGTATGCTCAGTACAAACATAAACCTTGACCTGCCCACCTAACACAACTCAGTTGATGACATGGTGTGTTGTCATCTCTCTGCTGCAAAGTCAGGAGCTCCTGAGTCCAGAGCTGGATTCTAGGGTCTTCCTGGCACAGAAATCAGATGAAGGTAGTGGACCTCTGGGTCTCAGAGGAGAAGGTCCTTTAGAGGTGGGGAGCAGTCTCCATTTGAAGTCTTTTTCTTTCTCTCCGATCCCTTCCAGGCTTATGGGATTATGAAGAAGCCCAGGTTGCTGCCAAACCATTTGAAGCCTCAGAGAACTCAGAGTCAGGATGGTCGTAACTGGTCCCTGCCAGTCTCTACAAAGCTGGGGGTGAGAGCAGAGAGGTCCCTTCAGCTGTGGAAAGCTTTGTTGTGTTGGGCCACATCAGGGGGCTTGCCTGAATTGCTGCAGGTGGAGGGTGGTGATGTCAGTTAGAACCAGAACTCCGCCTCAGGCTTTCTCTACCCTCCTTTGGCCCTCAGTGCTACCTTCCTAATTACTCTCTCCCCTCTTTCCTCTCCTGTTCTCCCTACTTCTTCGAGGTATCAAAGTATGTCACCAGTGCCTAAGGGTCTTGATATAAGATGGAGGGCAATTAATGGTCATGAGGAAAATAGCCTGAGGACTCATTCTCTATCTATTTCTAGGCTACTTATCTCCAGGAGAGGTTTCTAGGCCCAGGTCTTGTCCCACCTTTTGGTATCAGTATTCTGTCCTTCTTCGTCTCGTATCCTCTCTCCTCTCTCCCCAAATTTGTGCATACACATGGAAAATATATGCTAAATGCTTCACATTTAAACCCTATGGAGGAGGGGATCCATTTAGTGTTTACTACGTGCCAGGCACTATGCTATGCATTTTACATATATTTAATCCCAACCACATAATAACTCTATGAAGTTGGTTGTCCCCATTTTTCACAGGACCAGATTTGCCATTAATAGCCTCAGGGTGTATACCTGGTATCCTAGCAGCTACATGGCCTAATTCTTCAGTTAATAAGCAAGGTCTTGGCACATTCTTTAGAAACTAAAGTTAGTGACTGTTCAAATGCAAATGATGTTTTTTAGTGAATAACTCTACATTGCGTTAAGGTGAGACTAAAAAGAAAAGAAGGAGCTCTAGTAAAATGATATCCGTTTTCATGGTGGTTTTTACCAAGATTGTGGCAGGAAGAGGTGGCATTGTCTCATTGATGTATCTGCCCTAAAAGGTGGCATCGACCTTATTTTTACTTGTGAAACAGGTGCAATTGCCATGTGGAATGTAGTAGAAACCAGGCTGTCCTTATCCCCATACATGGCCCTGTCAGACTAGTGCTGTCTGGTGTAGAACTCCAGAAATTTAGAGGAAAGTGAGAAATATTCAAACTCAAAACTTAGAACTTAAAAATTAGAAAATGAGGCTAATGAGAAAAGGGCAGTGGAATTGGGATTTTTAATTTGGGGAAGAACAAACTCAGAGGTGACCTAATAGAAAATTTTAGAAGTCTCAGTATGTGACAGACAGTGATTAGCTATGCTCTGTCTCTGCAAGAATAAAAATAGGTTGATCCTAGTTGAAATCTAAGCATTAGGCCTCGTTCATTTAAAAATATTTATTGAATATTCAATAACACCTACTATGTTATATTCGTAGTACCTACTATATTCATTCACCTATATTGATAGCACCTATTATGTTCCAGGTGCTATTGGAGGTGGTTATAATAATAATATAAATGAGCAAAACAGATGAGCATTCCTACCCTCATGAAATTTATATTCTATAATGAGGGGGAAGACAATAAATAAATATTAAATAACTTATGTAGAATGTTGGCAAGTGGTAAGTCCTAATGGGGAAAAAATAGTAGAGTAGGGTAAGGGGGTCAAAAAGTATAAGAATGGAGGGGAGGTTGCAGCATTCAAGAGTGGTCAGGGGAGGCTACATTTAGAAAGTGGTTTTTAAAACACGTTATCTCACTAGGCTACAACCAAAATAATGGCCAGGCTGAATTCTTATCTGGAGGCTTGACTGGGGATGAATCTGCTTCTGAGCTCACTTGAGTTGTCGGCAGAATTTATTTCCTTGTAGGACTCAGGGCCCAAACTTCTTGCTGAATGTTGGCTAGAGACTGCCCATAGTTCTTTGAAGCCACCTACTGTTCCTTGCCATGTGGACTTTCCCCACACATTCATATCATCAAGGCAGCAAGGAGAAGCTCTAAAGCAAGTCAGCTAGTAAGATATTCTTAATACTTAACATAGTCACAGGAGTGACAGTACGTCGCCTTTGCCATATACTATTGGTTGGAAGCAAGTTACACATCCTGCTGTACTCAAGGTGGGGATTACACAAAGACTTGAACACTGGAAGGCAGGGATCATGGGGAGCCCTGTTAGAGACTGTCCACCACATGATTTTCCTGTATCTTTTTGTAACTTTATTATACAGATATGAGATGGGAAGGGAAGTCAATAAACATGAGAATGACCAGTGGATGGAGGAAGATTTATTCATGGGTTTACCATCACAGCATTTATAGCCCGTAAGGCTGAGCTGAGGCAATGAAGCCATCCCAGATTGGTGGTCTCTATGCTGAGCTCCTTACTCACCCTTTGTACTTGGCTGTTTGTGTTGCCATTTCCTTTGCTGTTTCTGTTTTCCTCTCTCTTTTTTTTTGTTTTGTTTAAATTAACTGTATTAAGTGTACAGTTTGATGAATTTTAACAAATATATATATATATCTACCTATGCAATAGCCACCCCACAATTGAGATATAAAACACTTCCATCGCCCAGAAAAGTTCCTGTGTGTCCCACTGGTGCCAGTCCTTTTACATCTCTGACTGCTGGAAACCATTGATCTGCTTTCAGTCTATAGTTTAGTTCTGTCTATTCTAGAACTTCTTGTAAATGGAATCAGGGAGTATAGATTCTGGTGTTAGGCTTCTTTCACTTAGCACAATGATTTTGAGGTCATCTATGTTGTTTGTATCAGTAGTTTATTCTTTTTTATTGCTGAGTAGTATTCCATTGTATGAATGCAATTTGTTTATCCATTCACCTGTTGATGAACATATGGATTGTGTCCTGTAATTGGCTATTATGACTAAAGGTGCTGTGCATATTCATGTACAAGTCTTTGTTGTATTTCTCTTGGATAAATAATTGTTAGGTCATATAATAATCACGTATTTCAATTTATAAGATACTATCAAACTGTTTTCCAGAGTGGCTATGCAATAGAAAATAGTTTTTAAGCAACGACTTAAAGGAGATGAGGCAGTTAGCCAAACAGATAACTGGGAGGAGACCATTCCAGGTAGAGAAAGAGCAGGAGAGCCATGGAGGCTGAAACAGCATGAGAATGGGCGAGGATGTTGGGCGATGAGGTCCCAGAGGTAATGGAGATTGTGCACATCAGATAGGCCCTAGTAAATAATTTTAAAGACTTCAGCTTTTACTCTGAGTGACAAGATGACACTCAGCCAGCGACAGTCCTATCTGACTTTTGAAAGATCGTTGTAGTTACAGTATTGAGAATAGCCCATAGAAAGGCAAAGGTAGAAGCCAGAAGGGCTATTAGGAAGCCATTGCAGTCGTCCACATAAGAGATGGTGATCAGGCTAAGGTAATAGCAGTTAATGTGGGGAGAAGTGGTGAAGGTAACACCAGCAAGATTGCTGATGGACTGGATATGGAATGTGAGAGAAAGAAAGGAATCAATGATGACATCAGGGGTTTTGGCCTAAACAACTGGAAGGATGGAGTTGCCATAATTGAGATAGGGAAGGGTATGTATAGAGCAGGTTTGAGGATAGAGAGTAGGAGTTCCGTTTTGGACATTTTATGTTTGAGATATTTGTTGGACATTTCCAGTGGCAATATCATGTAAGTAGTTGAGTGTATAAATCTGAAGTTTTGGAGAAAGGGTTGGGCTGGAGGTATAAATTTGGGAGTCATCAGCATATAGAAGGTATTTAAAGTCATGAGACTGGACTTCCCTGGTGGTGCAGTAGTTAAGAATCCACCTGCCAAATAGAGACACAGTTGTAGAGAACAAACGTATGGACACCAAGGGGGGGAAGTGGTGGGGGGGTGGTGGTGAGATGAATTGGGAGATTGGGATTGACATGTATACACTGATATGTATAAAATGGATGACTAATAAGAACCTGCTGTATAAAAAAATAGAATTCAAAAAGTAAAAAAAAAAAAAAAAAAAGAATCTGCCTGCCAATGCAGGGGACACGGGTTCGAGCCCTGGTCTGGGAAGATCCCACGTGCTGTGAAGCAACTAAGCCCGTTCACCACAACTACTGAGCCCGCGCTCTAGAGCCTTCAAGCCACAACTGAGTCCGTGCTCCACAACTACTGAAGCCCAGGCACGTAGAGCCCATGCTCTGCTACAAGAGAAGCCACCACAATGAGAAGCCTGTGCACCACAATGAAGAGTAGTCTCCGCTCGCTGCAACTAGAGAAAGCCCATGCACAACAACGAAGACCCAATGCAGCCAAAAAAAAAAAAAAAAAAAAGCCATGAGACTGTACAGATCGCCAAGGGAGTTAGTCCTACCAAGGTGGAAGATAAAAGGACCAAAGACTAAGCCCTGGGTCACTCTAACGTTAATAGTTTGGGCAAAGGAGATAGAGAAAATGTAACCAGTGAAGTGGGAAGAAAACCAAGAGAATCTGGATTCTGGAAGCCAAGTAAAGAAAACATACAATGGAAGAGAGGGGGATCAACCTTTTGAAATGCTGCTGATTGCTCAAGTATATCATGACTAAGAATTGACCTTTGGATTTGACAACATGAATGTCATTAGTGATCTTGATTAGAGTAGTTTTGGTAGTGGTAGAGGCAAAAGTCTGATTGCAGTAGGTTTAACAAAAAATGGGAGAGGAATTGGACTGATTACGTTGAGGAGTTTTGTTGCAAAGGAGAGCAAAGAAATGGAACAGTAACTGGTAAAGGTAAGGAGTCCATAGAAGATTTTTTAAAAGATAGATGAATAATAGTATGCTTGTGTACCAGTAGAATTTTCCAGTAGAAAGTGAAATATTGATTAAGGAGACTTTCTGGATGCTACTTTTGAGAAGTAGAGAGAATGGGACCTAATGCCTAAGTGGGAAGTTTGGCTTTAGATGGGAGTGTGGATAGTGATCTGTGGTCACACACGGAAAGACAGTTTGTGAGCACAGATGCTAGTAGATGATGGATAGATATGGTGATAGGAGACTATAGGGGTTTTCTTCTAGTTACTTCAGTATTCTCCATGAAGTAGGAAGCAAGCTTTATTCTCTCACTATGTATTTTCAAATATATTCCTAGCGTGAGTCAGTCTCCCTCATGTGTGCTAATTCCTGCTGACACATCCTTGTTCACGCCTGGAATACCTGTATCCTTTTTCTCTGCTTATTCCAAACCCTACTCAGGTGTCAAAGTCCAACTTAGATTCTACCTGCTCAGGTGGGCCTTTCCTCATAATCAATCCCTGAAACCATCTTTTACTTTCTGTGCTCTTCCAGCAGTTATAGTTCAGATATATTATTTGGCACGTGTTTAATCCCTGGCTGGCAATTATCTTTCCAATGTGTACCTTGCTTATTTCTTCTTCTAGATTATAAGTACTTTGTGGGTTGGATTGATCTCAAACTTACTCTATTGCCTTCAACATTCTCTTCAACATTGTTGAGCCCATAATAGAAACTCAGAAAGTTGGTGTTGATTGATTGCAAACACCCTGGAAGTTACAGGTGAGGCTCATCTGTACTTGTGAAAAAGGAGGCCACCTTTCCATCCTTTGATGTCTCCTCCACCTGAGAGCCCACAAGCTGGCTTTGGAGCGCTCCAGGTGAACCTCCAACTCTTCCTGGAACTAAGAAGTCTCTCCAAGAGAAGGGTTAGCAGAAGTAGGAAGCAAACAACTTGAGAAAAGAAACAGTATAGGAAGAGGAAATTCTTGACAGTGAGAATGGTTTAAGGGAGGGTTGTGTTTTTATTTTTAACAACACCCATTCATTGGATAAATAATCATCTTCCATGTGTGGGCACTTCTGTGTTTGGGCACAGTGCTAGCAATAGGGATGCAATGGTAAGGAGACAGAGGGGGTCCCTGCCATCCTGACACTTGCAGTTTAGTGTCTGAACATAGTTTGAGTAGTACTGTGACCTGACTTCTTCAGTGTGGTGCCTATCACCCCCTAGATAATTTTGCTTCGCTTATAATTAGCTAGAGTCACTTCTGTTTTTTGTTGGTTGATGAATACCATAACCCCATAAAACTCTTACAGGTGCTCTTAGACCATGGGATTAATTGTGATGCAGGTCAGGACATGTCTTCATGTAGTGTACTTAAAACTAGTACATCTTTTTTCTAACATTTTGTAGAACAGCACTGTCCAGCAGAAATTTAATGTAAGCCACAGATGTAATCTATCTATCTATTTACCTACACCGGGTCTTAGTTGAGGCACGTGGGATCTTAGCTGTGGCATACAGGGTCTGGTTCCCTGGAGCAAGGAGTCTTAATCGCTGGACCACCAGGGAAGTCCCCACAGATGTAATTTAAAATTTTCTAGTGGCCACATTAAAAGAAAAGTAAATTAATGTTAATAACATATTTAAAATATCATTTCAACATGAAATCAACATTAAAAAAATCATTAGGATTTTATGTTCTTTTGTTGTAGCTAGTCTTTTCAATCCAGTGTGTATTAAGTCTTTGAAATCCTTACAGCACATCTCATTTTGGACTAGTCATACCTTAAGGGTTCAATAGCTTCATGTGGCTCGTGGCTGCCATCCTGAATGACACAACTGAGAGTCTACAGTCTAAGTGCTGCCCCTGGTCTCAAGCACAGGTATTATTTTAGAGGAGTTGCCTGATCATAGGACCTGACTTCAGGACACAGATAGGCTTCCAAGGGAGGAGTGACTGCCAGGTGTTGGAACTTAGATTCCATTTTGTAGTGCAAGTTTCAATGCAAGAAAAACTGTCCTGGACTTTGCAGAATACCAGTGAGTGGCTTTATTCTTTTTGGAGAGTAGATCAAAGCAAGTGTAGATCCAGAATGGAGAGCTGAATTTGGGGATAAATGTCAGATCATGTTAGATGACACAGATAATTTAAAAATGTTTAGGGCTTCCCTGGTGGCACAGTGGTTGAGAATCTGCCTGCTAATGCAGGGGACACGGGTTTGAGCCCTGGTCTGGGAGGATCCCACATGCCGTGGAGCAACTGGGCCCGTGGGCCACAACTACTGAGCCTGCGCATCTGGAGCCTGTGCTCCACAACAAGAGAGGCCGCGATAGTGAGAGGCCCGTGCACCGCGATGAAGAGTGGCCCCAGCTTGCCACAACTAGAGAAAGCCCTCGCACAGAAACGAAGACCCAACACAACAAAAATAAATAAATAAAATAATAATTACATCTGCAAACATCCTTTAAAAAAATGTTTAGATGGCCTTAGGTTTCCTATGTACCAATTTATCTGTAGAAAAATTAATATAAATTTTATACTTTATAACTCCCAATTCTATACCTGCTACCCAAAGGGAAGTTAAGGAAAGCACAGGATGGTTCCCCTGAACTCCAGTTTCTAAATAGCTGAGGGAAACAAATCATTCTGAGCATCCCTTTTATAGCCCCTTCAGTGGGGCCGGGTTCCTGTCTCCACACAAGGTGTCCTGGGATTGTAGGGGCTCCAGCCTCACCCCTGACTTTCATAAGAGGCCTGCACTTTTCTAAATTAAGCCCAGCCAGTCCTATTTATGAACAGAGAGGCTCCAGCCAAGTGAGAGAGATTCGTCCTGCTAAGGAATGTGCTGGGGACAGGGAGAGAATCACTGAGATCACTGGTATTTATATGGATGTTTTCTCACTTGCCAGCTCAGTTGGCCAGATCAACAGAGGCTTTTGGGACTCTACCAAGATTTTAACAGAGTGACTAAGAAGGGTTTAAGTTGATCATTGTGAACACCAAGGCAGTGTGTATACTGGGACCTCTGAGCTCGGAGTGTAAATAAAAAATGCCCAAGACAACTCATATTTTTCCCCATGTTTTTAAATGGACTTTATTTTTTAGGGCAGTTTTAGGTTTGCAGCAAAATTGAACAGAAGGTACAGAAAATTCTTGTATGTCCCCTGCCCCCCTCCCAAATCACAGCCTCCCCCACCATCAAAACCCAAAGCTCTTAGTTAATCGTTTTATCATTTAACCTCATTTTAATCTATCTTTCTTGGGTTCCTAAACTCAAGGTTGACCAGAAGTACCGATCTCTGCTTGTGATTCATACATCTTACTACCTTTGGGGAAACTAATGTTTATTGAACACCTACTATATGTCAGGTATTTTCATTTACATCCTTTCATTTAATTTTCACAGTATCCTTGAAAGGTAATGATTGTAAGCACCTGAAGGAACTACAACTTAGGTTAAGTGACTTATTTCTAGAATATAGGGGATGAACTATGTGGAACTGTGAAAAATGGTTGAATATCTGCACTTTCATATGATTCAGCCTAACAGAATGTGATAGTAAGTATTTGAACCCAGGCCAGTTTAGTTCTAAAGTCTATACTCTTCACCATACTGCTGCCCTAAGTACAAGATTCTTTGTTTTCCCTTGGCAGCTCTGTAGTTTGAGATTTATATTCCTCCTCCCTTAAAAGATTAGAACCAGGGAGCTGAAAGGAAGGGCAACCCAAGGTATAACACATGTTGAGTTGGGTCTAGGAATGTTTCTTTGGAGGCTAAAGCCAGGAGTTACAGGATGGACTTGCATTGATTTATGTATCTGCTACTATTTATATCTACCACCTGTGTGTATTTCCATGCAGCTATTTGATTCTGGGTCTCTTTTGTTTATCACATTCTACTATAATTATCTGTTTAATTGCCCCCATAGGCTGTAAATTCCCCGAGGACTGTGATTGTATCTGCCTTGCTCTTTTTAATACTTATTAGAGTGCCTTACATATCCAAAGGAGATTCTCAATAAACATTTGATTTAAAAAAAGTGAATAAATAAATGCTGCCATCTCACAAGTTAGCTACCTGTCTTCTGCCCAGTGAGTACCCTTTCTGACAGTCTCTGTCTCTCACACACATACACATGTGAGCCCTGGTTGTGTCTGTCCAAATACCTGGCTACCTTAGAACTCATCCACAGCCTCAGTGCTTACTCAGAGGTGGGTGTCTGTGTTTGTCTAATCAAGGTAAACTGAGCTGGGAAGGAATTGGTATTGTTTTCAGGCCTCTACTAAGGACTAACATGGTTTGGGCTTGAAAGAGTGACCTGAACAGAGGAGTTCAGTCATCCGGATGTAGATCCTTGTACTTTGTATTGTACAAACTGAAACTTTCCACTTGGTGTTTTTCCATTTCTTTGGGGAACTGGTGGACACTAAAGGAATCTCTGGCAGGAGAGTGCCTGGCCTTGTAGTCTTCTGCTTACTGAGGCTGGGGACACTGCCCTGCTATCCTTTTCCTGGCAATGAACTATTCTTGTCACATGTTGGGGCAACCTATGTGTCTAATTTGGGGCTTGATTGCACTAGTGGATGACAATGAACCTGGAATCTGTAGAAAGGCAGGGTCTGCACCTCTGAATAAGGTCTTTCCTCCACCTGAGGGTCTGAGGACTTTTATGATTTGCATTTGAACACCTTCTGGCTAGGTGTCTTACATCAACAGAGAAGATGAGCAATGTAGGTGGTATTATAATTCTTATGGGCAAGAGAGAGAGGCTCTGATTCAAATTAATTGACTGTATTAAAACATAAAGCTCTGGGAGTGACTAGTCTAAGGTCACATAGTTAATGACAAAGCCAAATAGTTAGACCCTCTAGGGTCTTATTTTTGCTTTAAAACTAGGTGAATGAAAGGAAATCTCATCTACAAAACAACTCACTTGGAAGCTACTAAAATGTGTTTCCAGGGATTGTATAGCGACAAAACCCTTGCCCCTTGTTCAGGACAGATAGAAGAACCCCTTATGAATATATTCAGTACTTCACCCTGTTTTATAGAGCTAATGCTTTGCCCCAGTGGTTTCAGAGAAGTCTGGAAAAGAAATTCACTGTGAACAAAAATATTTCTGAGCTACACTTTTCCTAGAAAGGATATGGTTCTAAAAAGAAAAGAAAACATTTAAAAATAAAACCCATCCACTAGACTGACTTTTCACTTTGGGTTAATAATCAGGAATTATAAGAGGATCTCCTCACAAGAGTTTGAGACTCTTCCTCCTATTAAACTATTTCTTTTCAAATTCCTTTAGTCTACAGAACTGATTCAGAGTAAGATCTGGCCATATTTATTTTTGTCCCAAGTAAAAACTCTTCCATGATAACCAACAAGGACCTACTCTATAGCACAGAGAACTCTGCTCAATGTTATATGGCAGCCTGGATGGGAGGAGAGTTTGGGGGAGAGTGGAGACATATATATGTATGGCTGAGTCTCTTTGATATGCACCTGATACTATTACAACCTTGTTAATCAGCTATACTCCAATATAAAAGGAAAAGTTAAAAAAAAAAAACTCTTCCATGGAAGGCCTGCTTTTCTCTGGTTTGTTTCGTACTGTCTTACAAAGGTGCAGTACCCATTTCCTTCACTCACTGACCCTAATTCACATCTTATCACACTGAAAAGCACTTTGGTTCTGGCAATCTTTAATCTCCAGTGCATAGTTACTTGCTGATGTTATCAATGAATGTATACTGGTATGCTGTCAAGGTTTTTTTTTTTTTGAGTACTCTTCCCCCAGCAGCAAACTATGAGATATAAAGTAAGACATAATCCTTGTCGTCAAAAGAGCTTGAAGATCAGTTGAAACACACACACACACACACACACGCGCACACACACACACGAAGTTAAATACCAAAACAAAAATGTAAGTTAGCAATTCAAGACAAATGGTAAAGTGTTTATTCCATAAACATATATGGAAAGCTAATGAGGGCAAAGTACTTTTCCAGATATTAAAACCTAGAAGGGAAGCCAGACATTTTAAATAACTAATCGAAGCAGAGTGAATTGAGTGCTATACTAGAGATAGGTGTCAGATGACCGAATCCTGGTTTACTCAGGACAGTCCTGATTTTGCCAGTTGTCCTGGTATAATTGTGATAGTGCCTCTTTTCACTTTCAGAAGAGTCCCAGTATGGATGCTAAGTTATAGTCATCTTAGTTGTAAACAGTGGAAGTGAAGAGAAATGAATTATTAAGTTCTGACTAGGGGATTAGGGAAGGTTTCCTGGAAGGGGGAGTGGGGGGTGCTTGAGCTGAACCCTAATGAAGAACAGTTTTAGAAAGAAGAGAGGGACTTCCCTGGTAGTGTAGTGGTTAAGAATCTGCCTGCCAATGCAGGGGACACGGGTTCGATCCCTCGTCTGGGAGGATCCCACATACTGCAGAGCAACTAAGCCCATGTGCCACAACTACTGAGCCTGTGCTCTAGAGCCCATGAGCCACAACTACTGAGCCCTCGTGCCACAACTACTGAAGCCAACTAGAGAAAACCTGCACACAGCAACAAAGACCCAATGCAGCCAAAAAATAATAATGATAATAATAATAAAAAGAAAGAAGAGAGAAGGCATCACAGGCTAAGAGCAACTCAGGCAAAGCCTTGGTGGCATCCAAGGGTACTTACATGATTGATTTCTCAATCAGCAGTAGCCCTTAGTTTAGAGGTGAAGAGGGTGGCCCCACCAAAGGCCAGAGGTGTCTTGGAAACTATCTTGCCATAAACTACTATCACTCAGAACTCTGGTTTTCAGAAAAGATAGCCATTGGATAATGACTGATGTTATCTCAGTGCAGTGTCAGACCAGAAGGGTGCAGTTCCAGCTGGGTAAAGTGAGCAGGGAGGGGAGGGAGAAGAAGAGGGAGTGTGAGGCAATGTGAGAGTTGAAGAAGACTGGAAGAGGGTTGGAGGTGAAGTGAGAGAATTGTGATTTTATTAGCTCCGACTGCCCAGTTAAAGAAGTTGCAGATTCCTCTCTAAAAGAATCTTGTTTGTAGTTTATTTCTGCAGATTTTCCTTCCTCCCTATGACTCAGTTGTATTCTGAGTCCCCCAGGTTTAAGAGGCAGGTTTATTTTCTTTATCCCTCAGTATTCGGAAATGGACTCAGCACCACTGTTTTATGTAAGTCTGGTGGCTGAAAGGAGCTGCTGTAGGGAGCCAAACGTTCTTTGCTATCTGTGACCATAGTTTAGGGAATTCCAGAGGTGAAAAGGAAAACATTAAAGAAGAATGTGGATATCTACCTCTTTGTGATGAAAATGCCCTTTCTAACTTTTCATTAGGAAATTTTTCAAAAGTAGACAAAGATAAAGAGAACAGTGCCTCCCATGTACCTGTCCCGAGTACTGGGGACCTGTGTACCTGTCACCCAGCTTCAACAGTTACCAACATTCTGCTGCCTCTCTCCTCCCTTCTCCTCACAGCAACTCTCAGACACCACAGAACTGCATCTGGACAGACATCAGAATGCACCTCTAACCAATAAGATCTTTGTTTTTAACTATAACCATAATACCATTATTGTACCCAAAAACTTAAAGATAATTTCTTTTTTAAAATGTAATAAGTCTTTTTTTATTTTAAAAAATTTATATTTCATATTGGAGTATAGTTAATGTACAATGTTGTATTAGTTTCAGGTGTACAGCAAAGTTATTTAGTCATACATATACATATTCTTTTCCCATATAGGTTATTACAGAGTATTGCATAGAGTTTCCTGTGCTATAGAGTAGGTCCTTGTTGATTATTTTATATATAGTAGTGTGTATATGTTAATCCCATTTCTATCATTTTTTAGATTCCACATATAAGTGATATCATATGATATTTGTCTTTGTCTGACTACTTCACTTAGTATGATAATCTCTAGGTCCATCCATGTTGCTGCAAATGGCATTATTTCTTTTTTTTTTTTTTTTTGCTTTATCACAAATTTAATCAGTTATATGTATACATATGTTCCCATATCCCCTCCCTTTTGCGTCTCCCTCCCACCCTCCCTATCCCACCCCTCCAGGCGGTCACAAAGCACCGAGCTGATCTCCCTGTGCTATTTTTTATTATTATTTTATTATTTTATTTTATTATTTTATTTTATTTCTTTTTAATGGCTAAATAATATTCCATTGTATATATGTACCACATCTTTATCCAATCCTCTGTTGATGGACATTTAGGTTGCTTCCATGTCTTGGTTATTGTAAATAGTGCTGCTGTGAACAATGGGGTGCGTGTTTCTTTTTGAAGCCTGGTTTTCTCCAGATATGTGCCCAGGAGTGGGATTGCTGGGTCGTATGGTAGCTCTGTTTTTTGTTTTTTAAGGAACCTCCATACTGTTCTCCATAGTGGCTGTACCAATTTAAGGTACCATCTAATGCTTGGTCCGTGCTCGCCTCTCTCTAAAATGTCCATTTTAAGGTCTGGAGATCTTAATTAATAAGTCTGAGTCTCAGAGTAGACTAGGCCCAAGAGTCGAATGGCCCTTTTATGGGGGAGGATGAAAGGTAGAAGAGGAGGCTGGAATTCTAAGCAGTATTTGGAATTCTACTAGTGACTTGAGTTGCCCTGCAGCAAGTTATTTTTCCTTTTCCTGCCTCAGATTTAGCTACCTTTTATCTTCAATGAGTTAATAATATACCTCTTAGGGAATATTCATGATTTAAAACAGAGAAGGTCTTTTAAAGACTTCAGATAAAAAGTTTTCCTGTATAATTACACAGCATTAGCCAATCCTTTTTTTCTTCAACAAACATATTGTCATTCCACTTCTGCCTAGGTGTATCTGTTCCTGTCAGTTGGTTGGTTCACTCATTCAGTGCATTTACTAAACACGAAGTTGCAAAAACACTGAGGGCCTCAAGTTAGTCACAGCTGCTAGATATTTGGGTCAGGCATTATGCTGGGTACTTAGGTTATTTCATTTACCCCTCACTACACCGCTCAAGGTAATTTTTGTAACCCCTTTTTATTGATGAGGAAATTACGTTCTAAGAGGTTAAATAACTTACACAAAAAAGATCACCCAGTTAGTAAGTGGCAGAAACGGATTTCTGCCTTTCTAGGTCTGCTGTCCTGAAACCCATGTCCCAACATCACAAAGCCAAAAGGCACAAGCTTACAACCAGCACACCTGGCTAGTTCCACCACACCGTCATTTTTCTCTGTCCCAAGGGAATCTGTAATTCAAAAGTGTAAAAGGGCAGGTAGAAAGACATAGCATTATTTGGTGTGTCAATATTGAAGTACAAAAAGAATGATAGTTATGAAAAATCAGAGGCATAAGAAATGACTTTTAGTGGGGGAGATTGGTGGAGTGTGATGGCAGATAAGGCCAGATAGGTAAGTTGAGGTCAGATTTTGAGTAGACTCCATTTTAAAGCTGAGTAGTGTAAAATTTAATTGCCGTGC
The DNA here is from genome assembly GCF_949752795.1 of Hyperoodon ampullatus. NCBI lineage: Eukaryota > Metazoa > Chordata > Mammalia > Artiodactyla > Ziphiidae > Hyperoodon > Hyperoodon ampullatus. The sequence continues at coordinate 107,425,429 of NC_136915.1, forward strand.
AATTAAAAACCATGAAAAGCTTTCTGAGTAAAGGGAGTAAACTAATCAGAAACATGCTTTAGGAAAAATTTAAATGGTGGAGAGACTGAGGTTGGGGAGATCAGTTTTGAGACTATTCACTCTGATCCCAGTGGTAAGGAAGGAGTACCTCATAGGGTGGTAACCATGGGTGCTGGAGAGGAGGGGCAAGACTGGAAAGAGATTTTGAAATACCCAGTGCTAACTTCTGTTAGAGATGCTTGAAGGCAACGTATAGTTTTGCTCTTTAGTTCAGATATAATAATGATGTTCCCTGGGTGCTGGACACTGTTCTAACTGCCTGTGTGATATGCAATATGTAATCATCGTTATCATTTAATTATAACCACTATAACTTCCTAAGGCTTATTTTTTTTTTTTTTGCGGTACGCGGGCCTCTCACTGTTGTGGCCTCTCCCGTTGCGGAGCACAGGCTCCGGACGCACAGGCTCAGCGGCCATGGCTCACGGGCCTAGCCACTCCACGGCATGTGGGATCTTCCCGGACCGGGGCACGAACCCGTGTCCCCTGCATCGGCAGGCGGACTCTCAACCACTGCGCCACCAGGGAAGCCCCTTCCTAGGGCTTTTTGAAACATTTTTTATAATTTAATTGAAATAAAATTCACATACCAATACAACTCACTTATTTAAAGTGTACAATGTACACATCTGTTTATAGAATATTCACAGAGTTGTGCACATATCATAGCAGTCAGTTTTAGAACATTTTCATCACTTCACAAAGAAACCCCCAACCCATTAACCATCACTTCCCAATTCCCCTATTCCCCCAGCCCTAGTCAACCACCTATCTACTTTGCTTCTCTAGATTTGCCTATTCTGGACATTTCATATAAATGGAATCATACAATGTGTGGTTTCTGTGACTGACTTCTTTTACTTATCATAATGTTTTCAAGGTTCAGCCATGTTGTAGCATCTACCATTCCTTTTTATGGCCAAATAACATTCCATTTTGTTTATCTGTTTATCAATCCACGGATGAAATTTTAAAAATTATTCTAGAATTTTGCTGTATGAGATATCTATGCTTGAAATAAGTGAGCTACTAAATGGACTGTAGAGAAGTTTCTAGCTTAATACCATATTTCCTTATCTACAGTGACCTTCTCTACCCTTGTATATCTTACACATTAAACCTTCCCTGGGTTAGGCTATATCCTAAACTTCCTCATCAGTGATAACCTTTAGCATTTTAAATCCATACCTCAGAATTTTGCTCCTCTCAACTGGACTGCAGGCATACTGAGTATAAGAAACAAGTGTCAGGCCTCTTCATTGTTCCCCACAAGACCTGATAAGTCCCTTTCCACATTAAGAGTGCTGTTAGCAGTGGAGGAGAGGGGTCTGCAAGAGTCAGAGCAGACCCTTTAACATTCCCTGGCTGTGACCACACTTCTTTAGTTTAAACTTCTCCCTCTCCCATTCCTAGAAGTGTCTTGTGGAATACTGGTGGGACACAGTATGCAAACTATCGACCTAGTTAATATAATGGGTAATAATGCTTCTAATCTAATGATGAAAGGACTGATATATTTTGCATTAAGATCTTTTTTTTTTCTAAGGTGGTCAGGCAAAACTGTTTCTCTTTTGATTTTTTAAAAAAGCAGTTTTGTTTTGTTTCGTTTTTTTATGATTCCTGGTGTCACAGCTTCTGCTGGGGCAAAATTTTGAAAATCTCTATTTTTAAAAGGGTTAGGCACATTGTGGATTATATGAGCAGTAGATCAATTTACAGAGTTAAAATTGAAGCCTTGGAAAAAAATTTTTTTCTATTTCCTTCATGTTGTATTTATATGGGATGATGGATATTCACTAAACTTATTATGGTAATCATTTCATGATGTACGTAAGTCAAATCATTATGCTGAACACTTTAAACTTATACAGTGCTGTATGTCAGTTATATCCCAATAAAACTGGAAGGGGTGGAAAATTTTATGGCATGTTAAGTAAAAGGATAGAGTCTAAAAAAAAAGAGAGAATCCTTGGAAAGGAATCAGGTAATTGGTTACTGGTTTCTTTTAACCCAGTTCTATATGGAACTTTGCAGTGCACACCAGGGTGGAAATCAATTCAGGAGAATCCTGTGTTTAACATGGATTGGCGTTAAGACTCTGTTCAAGTGATGTGTCCTGAAACAAAACAAGCTACCAACACAGAGAAAATCTGATTAAACACAGTTAATCTATAAACTCATTGTTAGCCCAGTCCTCTAGTTCTAGGTACTAATATCATAATGAAAGTTTATTGTATTGCTTATCATTATTATTGAAACTTTTCCTTGGGTTAGGTGGGTGGATATTCTTCTGGAGAGTAGAAGGAGAGAAAGGTGCTCTCCCCCCAGCCAGCCACCCTCTCTTGAGTACATGCATTTCCTTGGATATCTTGACAAAGAGCTGATAAGATAAGAAACTGCAGTTAATTTTGGATCCACTTCAGCTATTCTTGGAATTTAACAATTTAAATATTTACTAACGGAGAATGGAGAAACGTGATTAACTATGTGGTGATTTTTCTGCAGAAAGAGGGTAGAGAGGGTTAGAATTTAATGCTGTAAATTGGAATGTATGTGCATTTCCATGTGGTAGATTTTGTAAAGCCCATGAAATTACCTTGATCCACCAGAATAATTGATCATAAGATTTAGGATCTAACCTTGTGGGATGAAACTGTTTTAGCAGTTCTCTGTGAGACTTGTAAACTTTATTATATTGTCTATTTGCTTGAATAGACATAGTGCTAAAGCCTAGAGAAGTAACTATATTTTTTCTTTTCTCTTTTTTTTTCTTTCCGTCCTTTTCATTTCTCTTTTCTACTTACGTAGAAGAATAAAGCTAACATGAAGAATGTTCAGATCAGATTGCCTAGGATATCCGACCTTTGGTGTAATAATTTTCTTTCCTTTCTATGACATATGATTAATGTAATATGTGATTATGACTGAGAACTTCAGCTATCCTAGTCAGGGAGGGAAAACTGTTGTTTTTATAAGTAATAACAGTGAACACTTAAAAAAATTGAACTGTAGTTGATTTACAATATTGCATAAGTTTCAGGTATAAAGTGATTCAGGTGTGTATATATATATATTCTTTTTCAGATTCTTTTCCATTACAGGTTATTACAAGATATTGAATATAGTTCCCTGTGCTATACAATAAATCCTTATTGTTTATTTTATATACAGTGGTGTGTATTTGTTAATCCCATACTCAATTTTTCTCTCCCCACCCCCACCCCGCCTTTCCCCTTTGGTAACCATAAGTTTTCTACATCTGTGAGTCTGTTTCTGTTTTGTAAATAATTTCATTTGTATCATATTTTAGAGTCTACATAAAAGTGATATAATATTTGTCTTTCTCTGTCTGATAGAGGGTCTGTGGCAGTTAATGACGATTAATGCCTGTGTACTTTTCAGAACATCGAGTTGAAGGTTGAAGTAGAGAGCCTGAAACGAGAACTCCAGGACAAGAAACAGCATCTGGATAAAACATGGTGAGTTGCAGTTTGAACTAGTTGAACTCTTGGTCCTTTCCAGTCTGGCTCATTAACTGAGAGCAATAGATTTGGAACCAAATTCCTTACCCTTAACTCTGGCATTTGAATGCTGCATCCAGTTAAGAAACTGAAACAATGTGCTTTTCTTTCCTTGGGCTCCAATAAGTCTGAGAGATGTTGTCATAGATTGGTAAATTCATCAGACCTAAGCTTATAAACTTCCCAGTCAGTAATCTACTAATAACATCCAGGGCTGACATAGACTTTGGCGGAAATGGGCACTCTCATATAGTGCTGGTGAGAGTGTGAATTGTGATAACATTTTTGGAATGTGGTACTACCTATCAAAATAAAAAAATTAGCACTTCCCTTGGTCAAATAATTCCTAAAAGGAATCTATTCCTTATAAATAAAAGCAAGAGTATGAAAGGATAAACGTATAAGGATATTAACTGCATCATTATTTGTAATGGCAAAAAAAGAACTAGGAACAACTATACATCAATAGGGCAATGGTTGAAAACATTTTGATATAAACATACTGTGGAATATTATGTAGTCATTAGAAGGAATGAGTTAGCTCTATATTATTATCCTGATGGGAAGTCCCTGATAGACTAAGTAAGGGGGAAAAGTACTGAGTGATATTTAGAGTATAAGCCCCTTTGGGCAAAGACAATCTATGTGTACATGTGTTTGCTTGAATATGAATAGAAAAAAACTGCAGGGTTACATACCAAACTCTTTAACATTGCCTGTATCAGGGGAGTGAGAGTGGAGTTTGTGATGGGGAGAAGACTTCAATTTTTTTTCTTTCTATACCTTCTGTATTGTTAAGATGGTTACTTTTATAATTTACAGTTTTTATAAATAAAAAACCCTTAGTTTTAAATGACAAGTACTATTGAAATTGTTACTAAAAATAATTTTCAGATTATATCCTAGAATCAGTATACATTCAATCTGATCTGGCGTTCCTTCTATCTCCACAGTATTTCTTGATGCTTAGGATGATAGTCCAGCAACATCAGAATACTTAAACCAGACTCAACTATACGTAGTATGCTGGAATTACTCAATACTTACTATGGCATTAAGTGAACTAATAGATTTTAGGAAAACTTATAATAACAATTGAGTTACAAGTTTTGAGATTTGTGTAGTGCTTTTTAAAAAAAATTATATCATTTCAGCTTTTAATTAAGAGGCATTATCCTATTTTTAACAATGAGAAAACTAAGGTACAGAGCATTAAAGTCTTCTCAAATGAGTGGCAGAGCCCACATCTTCTGGCATCAAGTCCAAGGCTCTTCGGACTTCACAACAGCTGTAGCCTATTAAATCAGGCATTCCTGGCTGACTTACTCAGAAAATGTATAACTTCCAATCTTAAGACATTGTAGTTAGCTGTTGTCTATTGCATTTATCAAGGAATATGGAGTCAAAGTTGATGATTCCTGAGGTCTATTTAAGGGTCTTAGGTTATTCTCTTGACTTGTGTCCCTTGTACAACAAAGACCCTTCTACCACCAAAAGGCTGCATAATGACATGGGAACTCAAGATAAATATAGTCTCTGGGACAGTGCTGAGTAGTGTCCACTATCGACCAAGGAATTCTATAATCTTTAGGGAAGTTCCATTTGGTCACCATGGACACAGCCTTCTGGGGCAAATATTAAAATACTACTGGGCTTGGATAGAGCAACTTTGATTTATCATGAGCCTATGAAGGTTCAATATCATTCTCTGCCCTGAGAACAAGAAGATTGTCCATGGTTCTCAACAAATGGCTTAAAACAAGAATAAAACCAAACCGGAATTAAGATCATTCAGCACCTGATACTGCCCCCAAATTTCTAATCCTCAGACATCCAAAGGCAGCTGTTGTTAGCTATAAATAAGCTGGTGACACCTTACCCGCTTCATGCTAGCGCCTGGGTATTCATTCCTAAGGACATCAGAGAAGCAAAGCTGGGCCAGAACCCTGAGCTTCCATAGATTAAACGTCTGCTTTCTGCATGGGATTGTGGGAAAACTGGATAGAACTCTGGGTAGGTAGCCCAGATTCAGGACAGTCTATGGGTTACTGGCTGTAAAGGAGAAAAGTATTTCTGTGGCTGTCCAAATGGATATTCTATTCCAGCAACCTAAATGGAAGGAACACTCTAAATTCAAATAGCAAGACAAGCAAGGAACTAGCAAAGCACTCTGGGAGAGCAGTCTTAATGGAAAAGTCCAGGGACAGATGATGGTGAACATGGATGCTGAGTTCTAAACCATTTGATGACTACCTGCCTTTCATATGCAAGATTCTTCTCTTGAAGCTATAGCAGTAATGAAGCCTCTAGGTAGTCAGGTATATTCTGATTGACAAACAACACAAATCAGAGTTCCTAAAAGATTACCTGAAAAGTTGGAAAGCACAAATAATTGCAGAGGAAAAAAATACTTCATTTTTATTCTCATCAATGGGACTCTGAATTACTGAAACAGCCTTAATGGGTCCACTTGCTAAATTATGTGACTGGCTCTGACTGGCCAATGCTCTGGTTTTAGCACTGATGTGGAGAATCTCAACAGCCATAATGAAGCTGAGCTCCGGCGCCAGTTTGAGGAGAGACAGCAGGAGACGGAGCATGTTTACGAGCTCCTGGAGAGTAAGATCCAGCTTCTGCAGGAGGTGAGTATCCACGGCTAGGGGTTCCCTTTTACCTCTTTTCCGACTGCTCTGCCTCCTGGCATTCACCTTTTCCCTCCCTAAAGTACCTATGTTTGCAGCCTTTCAGGTTTTGTTCTTTTCTCGTTCCTTTTTGCAGGAATCCAGGCTAGCAAAAAATGAAGCCGCACGGATGGCGGCTCTGGTGGAAGCAGAGAAAGAGTGTAACCTGGAGCTCTCAGAGAAACTGAAGGGAGTCACCAAGGACAGGGAAGATATACCAGGAAACCGGGTCAAGCCCAACCAATACACTGAGGCCCTGGCCCAAAGGGACAAGTAGGTGCTTTTGGTGCTCTATTTGCCATTTGTCTTTTGCCTGTTCTCGAGCCTGTGTGAGTATATAGCAGCTGCACTGTTCCCTTTGAAGGACTTACGGTGGACCTTCACCATTACCAAGACTTTATGGTTCCCACAAGTAAAGAAATCTCTTTTTAGGGCTGCGTCTTTAATGGTATCCATTAACAGAACTGACTAGCTGGCAATCAGGAGACTTAAGTAGGTATAAGTAGAACAATGGTCAAATGGTAGTAAACAAGAGACATGGATTCACTTATTCACATTTACTGAGCACCAGCTATATGCCAGACACTGGGCTAAGCACTCAGGTTACAGAGATGAAAGACCCACTTCCTGTCATCAAGACACACGTTACACAATTTTAATAAGTTCTCTGATAGAAGTAACATGGGATGCTCTGGGGTGTATAGAATTGTCATCTATTCCAGACTAAAAGAGCAAGGTGCCATTGAAAGTGTTCTGAAGGAGGTGAAATCTGAGATGAGTTTTGATGAGTGAATAGGAGTTATAAGAAAGAGTGTAGGAGGTGAGTGGGGAGGGGGAATGTCCTGTACAGGAGGAGACACCATTGAGGGGAGATACAGGGAAGGGCATATTTCAAAACGTGTAATTAGTGCTATGTAACCAGAGCAGAGGGTCTGGGGAAGACTAATGAGAGATAAGCTGTATTGGGAATAGGGGGTCTGATTGTGCTGGCTTTGTATATAGTAAGGAACTTGAGTTTTCTCATAAAGTAAGTGGGCATTTGTTGAGGCCACCACTGTGTCTTGGTTACTGCAGCAACTTCCTAACGGTTCTCTTTACTTCTGGTTCTACCCTCTGCATTCCATCCCAATCTAACAATTCAGAGCAGCTTTGAAGTGGGAAGTTCAACAATATGAAATTGACAAATGATTTAGCCTCTTCAAAGCATGATACTATGGTGGCATAAAAAGCCTTAAGTGGTTTTTAACTGAATAGGTGAAAACACACACAAGGTACGCACAGTGACCAATGTGATCTTTTTGAGACACAAATCTGATCATATTATTGCAGAGCAATTTAGAAAGTTCTCCAACATCTTTAGGAGATAAAATCTGTTCTTAGTGTGGCCATCAAAGCCTGTTATGATTTGACCCCTGATTTCCCCCAGACCCATCCCCTACCAGGACCCCTTCATATATCACTGATGCCAGACTAGTAATAATAATGACGACTAAGGTTTGTTGGGCTCTTGCTGTACAGCTGAGCTGAGTACTTTACATTCTTGTTTAATTCTCCCATAAAGTTTAATTCTCTCATAAAGTTAACGATCCCATGAGTTAGGGATTATTATACTTTATAAATGAAGAAATTGGCATTTAGAGAGTTATGTAACATGGCTTCAGGCATTGCTGGAATCAAAACCCTAAAGGCACAGCACCTCCAGAAGCATATACTGTGCTATGTCAGGTCCCCAGAATTTTGCTCATGCTCTTCCTTCTGTGGGAAACGTGTGTTTTCCCTTCCTGGTGAGCTCCTAATTCATTCTTCAGAACTCACTAAGGCATCAATGGTTACTTCTGTGAAGGCTTTTGTGACAGCAGAATTAAGTCTTTATATTGTTTTGTTTTTAAGGAATTTTGCCTTTTAAAAATATTTATTTATTTATGGCTATGTTGGCTCTTCGTTCATGTGCGAGGGCTTTCTCTAGTTGTGGCAAGTGGGGGCCACTCCTCATCGCGATGCGCGGGCCTCTCACTATCGCGGCCGCTCTTGTTGCGGAGCACAGGCTCCAGACGCGCAGGCTCAGTAATTGTGGCTCACGGGGCTAGTTGCTCCGTGGCATGTGGGATCTTCCCAGACCAGGGCTTGAACCCGTGTCCCCTGCATTGGCAGGCAGATTCTCAACCACTGTGCCACCAGGGAAGCCCTATTGTTTTGTTTTATATGCACATCCATTAGTGTACAGTTCTCTGTGTGGTGTTGTATTTTCTTCAGATCTTCCCTGCTAGGTTCCCTGAGACTGTCTCAGTCCAATAAATGCTTGTCAAACCAAAAAAAGAAAAAAGAAACAAATGCATACCTGACAAGTAAATTGAGGGAGTTCATATCAGATGGCCTTGAATAGCTTTGTAAAGTAGGAGACTAGATTATCTGTAGAGACTGAGGGTCAAAGGGATGAATGAGGTATGAGCTTGAGAAAAGTAGAGACATTCTAGCACAGATACTGTGGGGAAGTTGATATGGAGTCCACATTCATCATCATAATTATCATTATAGCTTGCCTTTGTATAAAGTTTTTAAAGTTCTTTCTGATCCCCAAATCTTAGCTGATCCTCATACCTTAATTTAAGGGATTCCTACTTGACTTTCTGATACCCTTCACCTTTCTGCCAAACTATTTTCCTGCCAAGGTGCTATCACTATCTTACATACACAGGAATAATAAGCAAAATTGGAAACATTTCATCTAGTACCAGCACATTTCCTAGGATAGGTATCTCTAGTACTCAAAGACTTACACACAGAGAAACAGCAAGATATGCCCTGCACGTAGTAGGTGATGAATAACTGTCGAGTTGAAACTGTGGTTTATATACATCAGCACAGCATGCATAGTCTTTGACAACTGAATTCTAGTCTGAATTTCCAGCCTCTTCTCCAGCCATTGTCTCTTCCCACCAGCCTTTCCCCCTTTTCCCTTCCAGTGATGCTTCCCCATATGTCTCATATCTTCATGCCTTCATTCCTTCATTTAAACTCCTCCCTCTGAGCCTGGAAAATAACCCAGTCTTCACAATCTCTTCTCCTGAGCTTCCCCCCAGACTCCTCCAAGTCAAATGAATTGCTTCTTTATCTTTCCTCCTGTAGCTCCATGGCAACACTCAGTGTACTATTTGGTATATACCTCTGGTGTGGTAGCCCTTATTATATTCTATCTAATATATATAGCTGTTGATATAGCTGTGCCTCCCCATTTCCCAAACTCTTGGCACACAAACCAAAAGAACTTAAGTTTCTATAGAGCAGAGATTGTGTGTTTTCCAACTTTATATTCCCAGTACTTGGTAGTGTGCATTGAGTTATATACATAATGGTTACCTAATAATTGTTTTTTGAATGGAACAATAGCAATTTAAAAAACTCTACAACTTCTGGCCCCTATTCCAAGAATTTTATATCTATGGTCTGTAGATCCATGGATTGGCTTCAAGAGGTCTCTGAACCTGTGACAATGTAAGCAAAAAATCGTTTGTGTATATATTTGGGGACTGGGGCAGAGAATACATGGCTTACTGAATAAAAGTTTCAAAGAGTTCAATGACTCTTTGTAAGGTAAAAACTTACTGTACTGGACCATGCTATCTTTGGAGTGGGCTGAAAAATAAAAGTAGTAATTGTACCATGGCCATAATTGTTCTTACTTTTTCTTTGCTCCAGAAGAATTGAAGAACTGAGTCAGAGCCTGGCTGCACAGGAGAAACTTGCAGAACAGCTATCTCAAGAGAAGCAACAACTGCTACATCTGTTGGAGGAGCCAGCTGACATGGAAGTGCAGGTGAGGTTTGGGCTGTACTTCCTGAGGCACAAAGCTTCAAGCTTTCAGGAGACCTATTTTACATTTATATGTATTCGTTTTCTATTGCTGTGTAAGAAATTACTACAAATTCAGTGGTTCAAAACAACATGTATTTATTATTCCAGTTTTTGTGGGTCAAGAGTCCAGACATGGTTTAGTTGGGTTTTCTGCTCAGGGTCTCACAAGTCTGAAATCAAGTTGTCAGCTGGACTGCTTTCTCAGCTAGAGACTCACTTAGGGAAGGTTCCACTTCTAAGCTCCCTGAGGTTGTTGGAAGAATATCTCCGTGTGACTGTAGAAGTTATGGCAGCTTGCTTCTTCACAGCCAACCATGGAGAGAGACAGTCTCTTGCTTCTCTCCCTTCTAGACACTCTTTTAAGAGGTTCATCTGATCAAGTCAAGCCCCTCAGTGTACTGTCCCTTTTGGTTAACTTAAAGTCAACTGAGTAGGGACCTTAGTTACATCTGCAGCAACACTCCTTCACTTTTGCCATATAGCAGTGCATAACTGTGTAGCAATATCCCTCACCTTTGCTGTATTCTATTGGTTAGAAGCAAGTTACAGGTTTCTTCACACTCAAGGATTGTACAAAGGTGTGGATACCAGGAGGTGGAGGTCATAGGGGCCATCTTAGGATTCTGCCTGCCACCCTAGTGATGTATAACTATAGAGAATGTATAGCGTGGTTTTAATATTGAAGAGAGAACCCTCACTGCTGTGAAAATTATTGCATTAATCTGTATTGTTGTTCTTGGAGGTTACCTCAGAGGGAACTCCCCTCCTTCATTCAACTTTTAATTTACTAAAAAGGTACTTTCTGAAGGAACCCTAGAATGTATCTGTGCCCAAGCAACATACACAATTACTAGGTATTCTTACAAATCTTAGATCAATGATAAAGCAAAATATGTGCAGTTTAATTTATTGGTCACATATACTAAGGTTGGAATCAGGATAAAAAGAGCAGTGCTAAAAATTAGTATAAAGCAGTGTTTCCTCACCTTTCCTGTGTCATGACAAAAATAGCAAATAATAATAAGAAACATGTAGAAAAAGGCATGATTTACAACATAATCAAATTGCTTAAAACCAGTGACTTTTTCTCATTTTTCTCATTATCCACTGCTCTTTTTTATCACTCAAGTAATAAATAGCAATTACCTAAAAGTCTGCAAATCCAAATAAGCAAAAAAAAAAAAAAAAAAAGAAAAAGAAAGAATTACAGTTTTCAATAGCTATGATAAGTATAGAAGAAAGGCAATGATTTGGTACATTTTTTAAATTGAGGCCCTGCAATAAATTCACTTATTAATTATAATTTTAAAAAATAATGAATGATAATATTTATAAGGTGTAGCAGTAAATGGATGGAGCTCCTCACTTGAAAGTGACCATCCTGGGTGCTTAGGCCACAACGAGGGCAGAAGAAATCACTATCTTGGCTACACTGTAAACACCTTGGACTCTGGATCCATTTTGGTTGGAAAGCTCTGGTTAACAAACTCAGGAAATGATGTGTATGCATATAATTTGATAGATATGAGTAAAAATTAAAGTTTATAGGCTTTTTGCAAGATACATATTGAAATGTATGGAAGATCCCATAACATTTTTTAATTAGGAATAACTTGGCTGGGAATTAGGAGAAGTAGGTTTCTATCCTGATTCTTTCTTTATTAACTGTATGACCATGGATACCTCACTCTCAGCCTCCATATGTGTAAAATGGGAAAATTAGCCCAAACAATCTCCAAAGTATCCTACAATTTTGACATTCTATTCTAATGAGTCCAGCATCATTGGGGAAAGTGCATAGTCCCCAAGGTAAGCACTTCGAAAGAAAAATACATAAATTCTGAAATAAAATCACTCTCATTGTTCTAGTTTTATAGTTACAGACATATAGAAACATATATTTAGGTACACATACTTATTTTCATTAGTATCTTTGGTAAGCACTGAAATGGGTATATGTAGTTCAATATTTGCAATGCTAATAAGGGGAAGTGTGTTGGTATCAGTTTTTAAAACAGACTTGAAGAACAGAAAAATTATAATTTCAAAGAGACTAAATTATTTACAATCTATCCTAAAGGAATGCTTAGAACAAGGTTAAGTACAGCGTCTAGAGGATTATAACATTGGGTGAGCAGAAGAAAGAAATACATTGTCACATAAATTGTGCTAAATTTATATGCTTCTTTAATGTTGCTGGTACCTATAAAAATTTATTATTATTGTTATTGCCCAACTCTTTGTACATTTATAAACCTGATTACATCATGCTGTGAATTCTGTCAATCAGTGTTTCCCAACATTTTTCAGAGAAAGTTCAGTTTCATAGGAGCTGATTATGTGTCTATGTTACTCTGAAGTAAAGTGACTGAGGCTGGTCATGGTTGGAGGTGATTACCTGTGTCCACCTTCAGAGCCTCCACCACCTGAGAGCTGAGGGGCTGGCATCTCAGCACAGTGGTGAGCCATTTTGAGGCACACTGGCCAGAATACCCAAGCTGGAAAGATCTGCCACAGGGGGCCTCTGACAGTAGGTCCTCTCAAATGTGGAGGACAGAAAGCCTCCCATAGCTCATTTTCTAGTTTCTCCCTTTGGGTCTGTGCCTTATGAAGAAAAAAACAAAAAAACTAGGCACCAAGTACTGCTCATTGTGCGTAGAATTATTTTATATTATCATTTCTAAAACAGCCCAAAGAAGCCTGGCCAGAGAGTCAGCCTTTTAGTGAGTGTTCAGATAATCCTCTGAAAACTTCCTTCTCTCAATGTGTGTCCAGACTCCAAAAGAAAGGAAATGGTTTTGGTCACTGTGCTTCTATCTTATATTCTATGGCCTAGACAGAAAGATTGAAATGATTTCTGTAATACCTTGGGAATATTTAGCCATGCTCAAGTGGTTCAGATTGACTTAACGGAAGGAAACATTCAAGTCGCAGTTTAGAGGAAGAATCTTGGTCCTTCAATAACGGATTCTAGTATGAAGTCTCCTGGATTTTATCTGGGGAAGCAGAGTGGTATGAAAGAATGAGCTCAGGTTTTGGAATTTGATCTCAGTCAGCATCAACACTTTTTATATGTATGGCCTTGGACAAGTTACATAACCCTTCCAAGTACAATTTCCTCCTCTGTAACGTTCATCTATTTGTAAGGGTTAGAAATAGTATATGTGAAGTGCCTAGCACAGTGCTCAAAACACTGTAACTACTGTTGTCCTTATAACTACTGTTGTCTACGGTAACTACTGTTGTTAACAACCTGAAAGAGAGTAAGGCTGTTCTTAAAATGAGTAGTGGCTAAAAAAGACATAGTCAATGAGTCAGATATTGTAAACTTCATTCACATTGTAACTATCTTTGTCTTACAAAAGACAATGACAAAATTATTAAGTATAGCAGTATTAGTGAGATTAATGGTCACAGTTCTCCCTCTGGACCTGTTAGCCTTGCACATAGAAAAACTGTTTTATAGGCAAAGACCAAACTCAAAGTTGTCTATTTGTGTTATTGCTCCCCAGGAAGACCACAACAGAGTGTGAATCATTCAGGGCAAATTGATCACAATGAGAATTATATCTCACTTTTGTCCCCTAGACAAAAAGAAATATTGAAGCACATTCTATAACATCTTGGGATCATGTAGTCACACTCAAATGGTTCAGATTATTATAATATAAAACCTAGAAGTAAAGTCACAGGATTTCTTAAATACATTCCAAATATAATTTAAAATATTTATCAATGAATATTCAACAACTTTTCTGTAGTAATAACATCAGCACAATATGGTAGCATTTTCTACGTGCCAGGTGCTGCTCTAAATACCTTATATAATGAACTCAAATTAGTTTAAGCCTCAAAGCAATCCAGTGAAGTAGATACTGAACTACATGAAACATAAAAAGAGATTAATTTATAATAAACTAATGTTTATTTTAATATGTAAATTCTTGGGCACAACTATATTAAAGGATATAAAGAAATAGGCAGGTGCTTGTATGGGAAGTCACAGCTTCAAATGCAGTCTGGTGCAGGCATGTTATATTGGCAATTCAAAACTGGCAAGGGACAGTGCCGTTAGTTATGCTCCAGTGGCAGTGCCAAAATGAAAAACTCTTGGTAAATTTCCAAATGAACAAATAAATTAAATAATATTCCTTTAATTTATGTAGCAGTTTAACTCATAGAAAAGTCAGAGTATATTAACGTTGTGTTCATATATACAATAGAATTAAGTCCTAGGTCCAGATGATTATATAAACAGTTTGATTACCTGCATCACTGCCCAGTGGAATATTTGAAAGTCATTCACATTTTGGAATAATGCTTTGTCTTGCCCATTGAAAGTTATGTAGCCCCCCTAGCCCCACTCATCATTGAAACAAGAAATGCCCCCGCAAACTTCCAAAATGCACTCTAGGATATGGCTGCTCGATAAGAACCACTGGTCTAGGGGGTCCTGGCCTTCAAAACGTTTAAAGCCCAATAAGAGATTGGCATGTAAACAAAGAACTAAAATGCAGTGTGATAAATGAAGAGAGAGCAGTATACTCATAGTGCTAAGAGGACCCAGAGTTGAGAGGGATTAACTCTATCTTTGGAAGTCAGAGAAAGCCTCACTTGGAAGTCAGCCTTGACCTGGGGCCTTAAAGGTTGAGTACACCAGGCAGAAAGTAGGAGAAGGGCATTCTAGGTTAGGGGAACATTATATACAATGGTGTGGAACACACCTAAGGAATTGGAAGTAATTGGTGTTTTCAAATATATGATAAGTGTTGGAGAATGATGGAATATATAGCTGGAAAGTCCCATAAATGTCAAGCTAAGGACTTCATGTTGTAGGCAATGAAGAACTAAAAATTTAAAAAGTAAGCAAAGGGAATAAAAGCTTATGATTGCATTATACAAAGGCAATCCTGGTGGTTGTTTAGACAGAAGACTGAGCAGATAACTGATGTCACCTTTTGAGATAGCAAATCATGGTTTGATGCAGCTAGTAACGGCTTCAACTAGCCCATTCTGTGAATTAGATAAAGGTAAAGAATATTGTAAAACCAATTATAAAGCACTTTGTCTAAACAGTGATGTGTGACAACTATTTGTGACACCTGAAGTCCTTGCTAGGGGTGTTATCGTTGCTAACAGTAGCAGCATCTTAGTTCTACTGTATTATACTCAAACCTGAGTCTGCCATGCCACTTCTATTACTCCACCACAGGAACC
This sequence comes from Hyperoodon ampullatus, assembly GCF_949752795.1. Classification (NCBI taxonomy): domain Eukaryota; kingdom Metazoa; phylum Chordata; class Mammalia; order Artiodactyla; family Ziphiidae; genus Hyperoodon; species Hyperoodon ampullatus. The sequence continues at coordinate 107,440,760 of NC_136915.1, forward strand.
ATACCTCTACAATGCAGAAGGCACAGGTTCAATTTCTAAGCCCTGGGTCTGCTCCATAGAGGCTGAAGAATTCTCTCATCGCCAGCAAAGCCATCCCTTGAACCCCTTACAGATGTTAGGGAACAGAGGAGCTTGAGTTCTGAGGCCTGAACTCCAACCCCTCACAACTGGGGACACCACAGTTGGGCTTTAGAAGAAAGAGAGCTCGCAAGTCATACGCTTCTAGGTGTGAGTTGTCCAGATGAAAAACACTCATCTTACTCCACCTCCCAGAGATAAATACTTCTCACGTGATCCCAGTATGAAAGTCTGGACTGGGAAATAGTCTCTGAGTACAGGAAGTTTTACTTCAGAGCCTTTCTTCCTCAAATAAGAGAGACAGTTTTGATAAAGATTATTTGGTTTAATTGATTTTATTATCCCTCTAGTTGTTTGACTTTTCCATTCTACCAAAACATTGTTCAGCATCCATTTTAGCTGGAATGTACCTGTAGAATACTTATGAACTTCTTTTATATAATTAACTTCATAGAACAACAAAAATGCCACAAACTTGACATGCCACGGATTGACAACACTCCATGTATGCTCTCAATCCTCCATGGCCATTTGGATTGACAGCATGTGGTGACCAGAGGGCTCAGGAGCTTTGTGATGGCGCTGTCATGCTGCGGCAACTTGTCTACCTCTTTCTCACTAGGGAGTCAGAAAATCTAATAAAGTGCAGTTTACAAAGCGTTTTTCTCTTCCTTACTGAAGGTTTCCACAGAGTTGCAGGGAAAAGCTGGCAATCATTCCAGTTATTGATATTATTCCCTTCTACAGAATGGTGGAAGCTTTATCTCAAAGAACATTTTAAATGAAACCAGACCTGGAGGGTAGGAAGGTGGGGGTCGGGGGGGTGGGGGAATGGCGGCGGGGGTTGGGAGGGGTGGTGTGGTGCAGAGGTAATGTACTTGCAAAGGAAACGTCTGGAGGAATCCTTGTTTTGTTTCCTCTTTTTTCTCTCCATCTTTCCCCCCAGTATTATATAAGCACTATTTATTAATGTGTAATTACACTGTGGTTGGCCTAAAAAATTAAACAGGACAACAGAATTAGGGAGAGGCATCCATTAAGCCATCAGGACCTTCCTACTCACACAAAGCAGCCGACAGTCAAGCCATTGCATTTATGCCTTGTCTGGAACCTAATGTAAATAGCACTGCATGCAGTGAGGCAGATTTCCTAAAATAGCAAACATTCCAGTGTTACCGTGGAGAGATCTGACATAGAGGTTAAGGCAAGAATGCGCTCTAAATGCTCAAGGCAGAGACTGAAAACCTGGCAGGGATTAGCAGCTCAGGCAGCTTCAGCCAACTTCATGTAAGAAGAATTTTTTTTAGAGCAGCTTTTCAATATCCCTTTCTTAAGCTGATGAATATTGAAGCTGGAGACTCATTTACAAATCCTCATTCAACGTCACTGTCTCCCAGGCAAACCTTCATTGGTAACATGTCTCAGAAATGGACTTTATCAGATGGAAAAAAGAGGGGCTTCTTCATAGCTTTATTTATTGAGCACTTACAATTGCACAGGTACTGTAAGGTGAAGGAAGAGGAAGACAAAGACATAAGGTTTAGTCTCTGACTTCTAGGGATTACAATCTAATTGGAAGGTAAGAAAGTCTCTGATGGAAACAAAATACAAGGCAGGAGAGAAAGGAAAAAATCAGGGGCTGGGGTGGGCCGTGAAGATTCTGGTCTGTAAGGAATGAGAAGGATTTTAATAAGACATAAAAATATTAGGCATCAATTTATTTATTCATTCAATGATTATTTACTTAGATCTGGGAACATACTGATAAAAGTACCTCAGAAGATGACAAGATGAGTAAAGTGTGGTTCCTCTTCTTAAGGAGCTTACCAGCTAAAGGGAAGAAGGCAATATGGAAAAATGACACACATATTACTATAGGAATAAAAAGTGCTTTGGAAGGTCAAAGAAGAGAAAGATGTCTTTTGAGGGGATTAAGAAAGGCAGCTTAAAGAAAATACTTGAAGGTTGGTTAGGATTTTGACAAGAGGAGATGGTAGTAATGGGAAAGAACATTACAAGTAGATAAGAGAGCGGTAGGGAAGTTACAGGTAAGGAAGCAGTAGTTGGAATAGTGAGGGTGTTCAGGGGGACAGTGAGTTTAGGCTAGAAAGATAGGGTGATACTAGAGTCAGAGGGCCTTGGATGGCAGGTCAAGAAGTTTATGATTGTGGGTAAGTCATGAGGTCTCCAGGTTACTATGCCAGAAAGTGATATATCTGAGATCTGTTTTAGGAAGATTAGTCTGGAAGGAGGAGTGAGTAGAGGAGAAAAAAGGTGAGGGGACTAACTATCATGGAACTCTATTAAGATATGAAGTCACTAGACGGTAACCAAGAATGGAAGTTTTGTGCTAAGGCAAAAGAACGAAATAAAATTTTAAGATATAATAAGTCATTCATTCATTCATCCGTTCATGTAATCCAGTCCATGACTGTTTATTGAGTGCCTACCATGGCCAGACACTGGTGCAATTAAGTGCTGGAGAAACAGTAAGAATAAGCATGGCAGAGTCCTTCCCCTCAGGGAGCTTACATTCTAATAAGGGAGCTAGTTAAATAACCACGTAATCAAACAAATAATTGCAAACTGTGATGAATACATTGAAAAAAAAAACAAAGAGCAAGGATCAGCAAACTTTTTCTATAAAAGGCCAGAGAGTAAATAATTTAGACTTTGCAGGCCATAAGATTTCTGCTGTTGCAGCACAAAAACAGCCATATGCAATACATGAAGGACTTGGCATGGCTGTGTTCCAATAAAGTTAATTTACAAAAATAGATGGGGGTCGGATTGAGCCCACAATCCATAGTTCCCTGATCCTTAATAGAGAATTAGGAGGAAGGAGGGGGAGGCACTATAGTTAAGGGGAAGACGTCAATCAATCTTTCCTGGGGTAATTTTGAGATGTCTCTAACACATACAGGTGCAGATACAGATAGGTAGTTGGCCATTTGAGAGTTGAACTCAGAGGAGAATTCTGGAATAAAGATATTCTTTTACTGGTTCTGAGCACCAATTCCAACACGTGTATTGAGAGCAGGGACACTTCCCACACAGCACCGAGCAATTCTTAGACACAGAGTGTTCAAGAATTCAGCTCAATTCTGACACTGTCTACCTGGAGATAGCATCAGAGGCCACAGGTTAAGGATTCAGTCTTATAAGAATACCTCCACACCCCTCCCACTGCTCCCTCCCTCCCCCCTCCTCCCCACCCCTGGGCTTCAGACAACAGTTGCAATCCCAGTTTATCACCTGTGCTTCTGACCAGCAATAGATTAGAGGTTCCAACAACGCCTCCTTGGACTTCAGACACCAGTCACAAGTCCAGATGTTACATGTACTACTGACTGTCTTTAAATTTAGAGGTTCACATGACCCCTTCCTCAGGTTAGATTAGTTTGCTAGAGCAGGTCACAGAACTAAAAGAAACATTTTACTTACTGGATCCCTGGTTTATTGTATCAGGATATAACCCAGGAACAGCGAGATGGGAGATATGCATAGGGCAAGGTATATGAGAAGGAGTGTGGAGCTCCCAAGCCCTCACCAGGCACCTCCCTGAATTTCCACATGTTCACCAACCCAGAAGCTCTCTGAACCCAGTCCTCTTGGTATTTTATGGAGGCTTCATTACAAAAGCATGATTAACTCATTGGCCATTGTCGACTGACTCAGCCTCCAGCCCCTTTCCCTTCCCTGGAGATTGGAGTGTGGGACTGAAAGTTCCAACCCTCTAATCACATGGTTGGTTCCTCTGGCCACTACTGCCAAGCCGCCAACCCCCACCCCCACCCCACCCCCCTCCCCCTCCCCCACCCCCCCCACCCCCGCCTCAGTGTCCTAGTGACACTCCAAAACTCACCTTATTAACAAAATAAAAGACCTTTATCACTTTCATCATTTAAGAAATTCCAAGGGTTTTAGGATTCTATGCCAGAAAGGGGGACAAACCAAATATATATTATTATAAATCACAATATTACAAATATATTGGAAGTTACTCATATAAAGGTGGAAAAGGATGAGATGATATTGAAAGAGAATAGAGGTGAAAAAGGCCTAGGACTGACCCTCATTGAACACCTACAAAAAGTTCATAGTGGGTATGACTCTTACTCTGAATTCACAAATTTAGTTTTGCAGGAAATATCACATTTACTTTCTTTAAATCAATTTAATGTTACCCTGAGTCCCTATCCTAATCAGGCTGGTGGGAAATTAAATTCCATTCATTTGGTTCTTCCTCCTCCCCACTCTCTCAGTTATGTGAAGGTGAAGGTCCCTGGGCTTTATCAGGTGTCAAAGCATCAAGGAGACAACTCTGATCATTGGTCCACCACTGAAGCACCCCTGCCCCAGCACATACAGTTCTACTAATCCTAACTGCTTGCTACATTGGACTCTTTATGGAGCCCCTTGACCTAGAGTCTAGCCTCTCTAAGTCACCCAGTGCCTTCTCCCCCACAGGTCCTGCTTCTTCTGCAGGGCACTGATAATGGAGGTGGGTCCTTGTTACTCTTTCACCCCCTCCCCAGTCTCTTCCCAACTGGGGTGAAATCTCACCCTCTCCTCTTTTGTTGACCTCAAAGACATTACTCTCTTCTCTTCCCCACTGGGACACCTGGCTTAATCTTCTCAGTGTGTTTAGAATTTTATCCAAGTCAGGAAATTCATTTGACTTCAGGCAATCTCTGCTCTTTGCTCTGCAAAAAATCCCATGTCAAGGGAATGCTAAGGGCCTTACCATCGGACTAGGAAAGAGGTAGGTAGGGGTATACAAGTAACATAACTATATCCAAAAATTTACCCTGTCACCATTTGGTTAGAGAAGAAATGTGAGATGAGCTGATAGAGAAGTAGATTAGGATCTTTTTGTACAGATATTGAAATGCCAAGCTAAGAGTTTTGGACTTGGTGCTATAGGTAGTGGACAATTATGGATCTTTACTATGAATGTTCTAGAAATAATATGCAGGATGATTAGAGGAGTAAGTTTCTAAAGCTATGTGACATGATTCAGGTTTCAGGTTTTAAGAACCTGAAAAGGACAGTGTAGGGAAAATGCAAAACAACATTTCTGAACACACTAGAGATGTTTAGAAATAGAGTCAAAAAGAATTTAGCATTTGGCTTGATAGGGAAGGATTCTGAGGAGTTAAAGGTAACAACTCCTTAGTTTACAAGTTTACTCTATTGTAGAAAATGGTATGCCTGACCTCATCTCTCCTGATCCTTCTCTAGATGTTGACAGTGTTAACTACCCCTCTCATTCTTGAAACTCTGTCCCCCTCTCACCTGTGTTTTGATTGTGGAAGAGCTCAACTTAGTGTTTTTCACTTAGTTTTTTCCTCAGTCCCTAAATACTGCATGTCCCATGTCAAATTTTGTATTATCTTTTTGCAAATGGACTCAACTCCCACATCTCTGTTTGTTTAGGCAATTTTTTTCTACCAATCTTCCAGGCCAAAAACTTTATCTCTATTTTTAACCTTTTTTTCCTTCATCCTCTCTGCATATATGTCATCAAGTCCTGCTGCTCGTTACTTCAAAATGACTCTCATATTTACCAGTTTCTTTCCATTTTTATACCAGACCTTTTTTATCTCACATGTGAATAATGGCAATGGATTTTTTTTTTAACTTTATTTATTTTTGGCTGCGATGGGTCTTTGTTTCTGCATGTGGGCTTTCTCTAGTTGCAGTGAGCAGGGGCTATTCTTCATTGAGGTATGCAGGCTCTCATTGTGGTGGTTTGTTGCGGAGCATGGTCTCTAGGCAATGGATTTTTAACAGGTCTTCCTGTAACCATCCCAAAACCTGTTCCCTAAAACTCCAAGCCATCCTGTTGTCTGACTCATTTTCCTAAAACAAACTTTTCATCATGCCATTCTTAGCTTAAATTCATAACAGAAAGTCCAAATTCTTTTGCCTTTCTCAAACATTAACCAAATTCTAGTTGCCAATTCCCTCCATAGCATAGTGTCTGGCTTTCAGTTCGCCCTTTATATATGTTCTTTGAATGAGTAATTATTGAGATGTACAGAGTGTATGTATAGATGTATAGAGTAGGATGAACCTGGCCACTGAGATATCCCACAAAATCTTTCCCTTTACTGACAGGTTAGCATCATATTTAACCCAACTTCCAAGACTTTTGATGATGCTGTTTTCTTTTTCTGGAGTCCTTTCCCTGGTTTCCTCCATTCTAAGATCCATCTCAAGTCCCACTCTTACCCCCTTCACCTGTACCAGCTCATACTTAACTTCTTCTGCACTTACATTGAAGTTGTTGGTACCATTTAGTTTACCAATCAGTTATTCTGATTGTAGCATGCGCATTCTCTCCCCTTCAACTAAACTGAAAGCTCTCTGAAGACAGAGAAAAAACAAAAACAAAAACTGAGTTTGCATAAATTTTTGCTCATCAGTTGATTAACAAATATTTTGAAATTCACTTAAACAGCTGTGGATATTTAATAACCTGAAAGACTGCAGTGTTTACTATTTTAAAATCAATTCTGCTGATAACCATATTATAGCAATCTGTAGTTGAACTGGAAATCTCCCAGTTTTAAAACAAGTGTTTTGAAATGCTGTGCTATTAATTAATGCAAAGCATGATTGTTTCTGGATTCTTAAAGATTTCCAACCAACAGAGGGAAATCATGAACGTGCTTGTGGTGTTACCATAAAGCCTAACTGGCTTTACTTTGATATTCTTGCATTTCCTCATCTGCTTTTGCTTCTCTGCCAGAATCACTCCCCCCACCCCCTATGGCATAGATTTTAGTAATTAGAACAGCTATTTCCAACATCATAACTAGGATAATGAAAGCTAATACAACTGGTTTGGGACATGGGGATTTTTCACCTCTTGGAAACTCCCTCCCAGCCCAGAATTAGGTCTTAGAAACACTACAACACAGGGAGTACAAAAGTAGCTTCGGTTCGAAGAGAATCTTCCTGGGCCCTCAAATCTAGAGATCAAAATAGAGATAGTGCAAAAGATCCCTACCATAATAATACTTAGGAATCTTGTTCCAAATGGGCATATAGTTCTCTAAATTCAACAATTTTGTACGTAGTTCTTCATTAATGGGATTTTCCATTTATCTGCAGAACTTCTGATCCTTTGGCTGACATTTGTCTGAATACACTTTAAGAGAGTTCTAATTCAGTAGTTTTCAAAGTGTGGTTCTCAGCAGCATCTGCATGCTCTGGGAATTTCTTAGCAATTCAAATTCTTGGGCCCCTTCTCAGACCAACTGAATTAGAATCTTGTTAAATCTACCATTTAACAAGCCCTCCAGGTGATTCTGATGCATGCCAAATGTTGAAAACCACTGTTTAAATTCAATATGTTTATTTTGTAGCTTAGGAAATTAAGGGCCAGATATAAGTGATTTGACTTAGGATAGACAGCAAATATGTGCTTGTGAATGCATTTATCAATCCATTTTGAGGGCAAACTGCTGATATATAAAATTAATCATTTGTTTAACTCATTATCGCTTATCATAATATGAAACCTGTTCTCAGTAAGATTTTCCTTTATTATGTAACTTTTGATAAGTTTTAGAAGTAATCATCCTATTTTAAATCATCACAAAAGCCCTAGGTTCCACCTTAACAACATGCTTTGCTTCAATCGTAAATGTATGGTGTGTAAATGTATATAAAACAATATTTTCCAACACTCATATGGATAGGAACTATGATGTTTTGAAGTCGCAATTGGGCCTTTTATAGAATTCTTCTGGGCTATATTTTCCCAATTTTCAAAGCTGTTCCTATGATAAAGTTATAGGGGTTACTTTCCATGAAAGAAATCCCTCAGATTAAAAATTTATGGGTAATACATATTTTTATACTAATTTACTCCTTATCTTTTTTAATTGAACTATACTAACATAAAATCTACAGATAAAGCAGTCAGTTCAATGAGCTTTAAAACTGTACACGTCCATATAATCATCACCCAAAACAAGATATAGAACATTTTCATCACCCCAGAAAATTCCTTTGTGCTCCCTTGCAATTAATCCTCACCCCCCATAACCACTTTCTGAATTTCTATCATTATAGAAGTGGTTAGACTTTAAGTTGTTAGACAAAATAAATGAAATCACACAGGATATAGTTAAATGGCTTGTTTCACTGTTCATTCTTTTTTTTTTTTTTTTTGCTGTACACGGGCCTCTCACTGTTGTGGCCTCTCCCATTGCGGAGCACAGGCTCCGGACGTGCAGGCTCAGCGGCCATGGCTCACGGGCCCAGCCGCTCCGCGCCATGTGGGATCTTCCCGGACCGGGGCACGAACCCGTGTCCCCTGCATCGGCAGGCAGACTCTCAACCACTGCGCCACCAGGGAAGCCCCCCATTTTTTTTTTTTTTTTTTTTTTTTTTTTTGCGTTACGCGGGCCTCTCACTGTTGTGGCCTCTCCCGTTGCGGAGCATAGGCTCCGGACGCGCAGGCCCAGCGGCCATGGCTCACGGGCCCAGCCGCTCCACGGCACGTGGGATCTTCCCGGACCGGGGCACAAACCCATGTCCCCTGCATCGGCAGGCGGACTCTCAAACAACGGCGCCACCAGGGAAGCCCCGCCCCCATTCTTTTTTATTGATGGTTAATATTACATTATATGAACATATCAAAATGTGTTTATCCTATCTTCTTCTTAGTAACGTTTTTTTTCTTATCACAAAATCAATACATGCTTATAGAAAATTTTAGAATACAAATGAGGAAAGAAGAAAATAAGTATCCATAGTTCTACTCTCCAGACATAATCACTAATAACTTGTATATCCCCTTGAACCTTTGTTTATATAAGTTGTCCACATATATATATATCACATATTATAAAAGTTTTCATTTTTTAGGGTTCAAGTTTTACCACTCAGACTCTGATATAAGTGCCTTAAATTGGCACAATTCTTAGTTTTAACTATAGAATATTTCCTAATTTTAAAACATTTTAAAAATAATATATGAATATACATTCATTGCCCCAAATTCAAATGATACATGGTATATAGAATAAAAGTAAATGTTGCTGTTCAGCTCCCCATTTTCTTGCCTCCCCATAGATAGCCAGTGTTGACTAAATACAAAATCTTGACCAAGATAATATTGATAAACCATGAAGTGCTGAATTTATTATCACATAATTTTCCTTGTTTCATGTTTTAATTTTTAATTTCAATTGATCTGTACAAAAGTGATCTTTTAGTTTTATAATACCAAATGATCACGTTTAGGAGTGGTTCTAGTACTCTAGTTTACTATCTGTTTTGAGATATGGTCTTTAAATATGTTCTCTGGGCGTGAAGAGTGCTGTCTTCAAATTTTCTTTGATTGTTGAGTGATTTATTTCTATCTGTTGGAAGCCTAGATATGTATGTATAGCTCTTTCAGTATGTTGATCTTTACTTACACATTCTTTACTAACATATTCTTCAATAGTAAGTTGCCTTTTCTCCATTTATACTGACTTGCTCTTCTATACCAACTACCCATATGTTGTCATTAAAGTTTAGAGACTACAGGTCAGATGAATACAAAGTATTATTTAGAGTTTGCTCCCCAGGAGCACTTTGTTTCATTAATTACTTTGTTTCATTAGCATTTTCCCCAATAGGAAAAAGTGGCTGGCATCCACATTCAAAGATGAGGCCTTGATTAATGTCTTAATTTGCACTTTTTGCACTTTTGAGTCTTTGCTGTTCTTTAGGATAATACTTAAGACAGGGTATGGCAGGGTAGTGTCCTGGCAGGCCAGAAACTCCTTGCCTCTCTATAGATCACTATGGATTCCAAAGATTGTTACGACTGTTACTTAATTTCTTCTGACTCTGAAGCTCATATCCCTAGAGGTAGGCAAAAATGCACCTGTAGTGAGTTTTACTTGGAACTCTATTTTACATTCTTGGTTTTGGGACCAGAACATGCCTCTTTAGGTGAAATCACAGATGCAAAGTTCTGTAGCCTACTAAAGCCAAAGCTCTAAGGGCTGTTCTAATCTCTCACGATGGAGCTACTAAGATTTTGTTTTGATGATTAAATAAGAGAGTGATACAAGTTTATGTGTGCAGAGCCCCGTAAAGCTTTAAAATTACTTTAAAATATTGCATTATATTAAAATAATAATATTAGCTATTATTATTGACTTGATATGAGCCAAAATCTGTTAAAGCAGTTCCCCCAAATCATCTCATTTAATGCTCAGTAAGAAGTTGGGGGTTTATTATGGGCTTTCATCGAAGGCCTCTGAATGTCTCCAGGTTTAGGAGTATGGGCTGTGCCCTGGAGATGAGGTTCAGAAATACTTTGACTGTTGCTGGCCTTATTATCTCACAAAGCCAAGTTAGTGAAATCTAGCATTATTTTAATTGGGAAACATCCTGCTCTGGGAAAACTCCAGATGATTGTGTGGGACTGTTTTTCCTCCCATCTGGAGTTTGCATACCTCTCAAGCCAGGGAGAGAATTGTTTATTATAAACGGACATTGACACCTCGATTCCACCTAGAGAGCTCCAGCTTCCCTCCACTCTGTGTGTGCAATCTAAGTTCTGTACCCAAGGCTGGGTGACTTACTACTAGATGATGCTGAATAAGACAAGATACTCACTGAAGTCAGTGAAATTCCCAGCCCCACTTCTGCAGACAGCAACACTCTCTGATACTCTGGACTCTTGCTCAAATAAATAAGGCCTTTTGTTATAGTGTTTGTCTCCCCTCCCCACCCCCAAAATAAGGCCTACAGTCTACCTGAACCTGAAAGAGGATTCAGTGATGACAATCTACTCTCAGGTGTCTACATTCTTGAAAAAGCTCATTTTCTCTGTTATCATCAAAATCTTGGTTAACCAGCTGCATTCATGTGGCTTTTGTTGGACTCCTTCTCAGGTGACTGACTGCTTTGTGCCCTCTCTCGATTTCTTTTCTAAAAAAGGGCAAATCATCCAGGACTGCTAAACTCAACCGCAACATCACGAGGGGAGAAACACTTGTCCTCTTTTCTAGGTGCTCCCAACGGTCGAGGGGGAGGTTGAACTGAGCCTCCTAAAATCCGCCCTACTTGCCACCTCCGGTTTATCAACCCATTCTCCCTGGCCGCTTGTGAAGACCTGGGGCCTTTTAATCCAGGCACTGGACTGGGTAGGGAGAGGAGGGGGGAGCTGCAGGCGGGAGGGAGGCGGCGCGCAGCGGTACCTAGTGGCGCTGCCAGGCTGCTCCATCCAGAGTACGTGGCATTACCCGCGGAGAGAGGGGGAGGGGATTCTGCTTTCTCCTCCCCAAGCAGAGCCTTGGGACATGCCGCAAGGGCGGAAGGGAGGATCCGTGAGGGAACTGGTGCGCTTTGGGGGTGAAATTTTAGCAGATAAAAGTGGCCTAAAAGAGGTCAGCATCCGTCCTGCTCTCCACTCCGGTACCCACTGCTAGAGCACAGATCTGTGTTCTACCGCGAAGAGCACTAAGTCATTTGGGGGCGAGGGAACGCGCTCGCTACCCCGCATGCGCAGAGCGAGGAGCCGGCCTCCGGGACTACAGCTCCCAGAGGAGTTTGCCGGTGGCCGCAGGCGCCGAGCCTGTGGCGCCATCTTGAAATCTGATCTTCAATCTCCGAGTTTTTGCGTCAGCCGCGGGCTGCCGCTTGTGGACCGCGAACCCAGCCAGCTGAAAGGGAGGACATTGAGGACGGCACCGCGGCTGGTGGGAGAGACAGCTGGAGGAGACATGGCAGGTTCTGAGCGCGGCCTGCGCTGCTGTCACTCAGCATCCCCCTGAAGTGTTTCCTTGCCCGCTCCCTCCCCGAGGGGCGGGGCTGACCACTCTGGTACCCAGAGCTCGCGCGCGGGTGGCAGCGAAGCGCCTCTGCAGAGTGGGGACCCCATCGGGCTGTGCCATGCCGGCCGGAGGCCACCGGGGCGGGAGACGGAACGCAACCAAGCGCCAGTGAGTGATCACCGAGCAGCAGCCGCATCAGGGAAGCTCGGCAACCGCAGGAGGGAAGATGAAGGAGATTTGCAGGATCTGTGCCCGGGAGCTGTGCGGAAACCAGCGGCGCTGGATCTTCCACACGGCATCCAAGCTCAACCTCCAGGTTCTGCTGTCGCACGTCCTGGGCAAGGATGTCTCCCGGGATGGCAAAGCTGAGTTTGCTTGCAGCAAGTGTGCTTTCATGCTTGATCGGATCTATAGATTCGACACCGTCATTGCCCGGATCGAAGCCCTTTCTATCGAGCGCTTGCAGAAGCTGCTGCTGGAGAAGGACCGCCTCAAGTTCTGCATTGCTAGCATGTATCGGAAGAATAACGATGACACTGGCGCGGAGACCAAGGCGGGGAATGGAACTGTTGACATTTCCGGCTTACCCGATGTAAGATACTCTGCACTGCTCCAGGAGGACTTTGCCTATTCAGGGTTTGAATGCTGGGTAGAAAATGAGGATCAGACTCAGGAGCTACACAGCTGTCATGCTTCGGAAGGCCCCGGAAACCGACCCAGGAGATGCCGTGGTTGTGCAGCTTTGCGGGTTGCTGATTCTGACTATGAAGCCATTTGTAAGGTGCCTCGAAAAGTGGCAAAAAGTATCTCGTGCGGCCCTTCTACCAGGTGGTCCACCAGCATTTGCACTGAAGAACCAGCATTGTCTGAGGTTGGGCCACCGGATTTACCAAGTGTGAAGGTACCCCCAGATGGAGAAAGCATGGAAGAAGGGACGCCGGGATCCTCTGTGGAATCTTTGGATGCAAGTGTCCAGGCTAGTCCTCCACAGCAAAAGGAAGAGGAACCTGAGAGAAGTGCAAAGGAACTTGTAAAATGTGACTGTTGTTCAGATGAACAGGCCCCACAGCATATATGTAACCACAAGCTGGAGCTAGCTCTTAGCATGATTAAAGGTCTTGATTATAAGCCCATCCAGAGCCCCCGAGGGAGCAAGCTTCCTATTCCAGTGAAATCCAGCCCACCTGGAACCAGGCCTGGCCATATCATGACAGATGGAGTTAGTTCTGGTTTCCTTAACAGGTCTTTGAAACCCCTTTACAAGACATCTGTGAGTTATCCCTTGGAGATTTCAGACCTCCAGGAGCTGTGGGATGATCTCTGTGAAGATTATTTGCCACTTCGGGTCCAGGTATACAAAATGGCTGCATAGTGCCTTTCTGATTGAAGTTAGCTAGCCTCAGGCTTCACATGATTTCTGTCTAGGTGAAGGTTAATAATATTCTAGACTTGAGAAAATTAATCATTGAGCCCATTTGTGTCCCCTTTAGTAAATGTGATTCATTCAAATAATTTGTTTTTCACAGTCCTCTTTATAAGATTATCTATTGGCTTTCCCATTAATTATCAAAATTGCACACCTTTTAAGACAAAAAGAGAAAGATTTCTAATTCACCTTTACCCTATAAAAAACATTTAGTCTTATTTCTGGCACTAGAACTCTTTCCTCTTACTTCCTTTTTCTATCCCCTACCCCCTTCTTTTTTTGTTTTCATTTTTAGATTTATGAATGTTTCTCCTATTCTGTAAGGGAGTTAGTTCTGCTATTTAGCCCTCCCTAGAGCATTAAGCCTTTCATCGCACGTGTGCCTGAAACTGATTAGAGCTTAGGGTAAAGGTTTGGGGAAAAACCTATTAATCCACCAAAGTATTGTAACATCAGGGCAATATTTAAAATAAATTAAGAGGTCATTTGAGGACTAACGATGACTTGTTCATAAAACAGACTTGGGAAGTCAAGTATCGTCATTTAAAATGTTAAGGCAAAAACTCATTACAGCCAGTTTGTATACTGAGCTCTGTTTGAAGAAGTCTGATATTAAGTAGGGATTCATCCATTATCAGATGATAGGAGAGTTTTATCCGTTGTACTCATGAATTTCTTAATGACTGGAAGATGACAGTTGATCTTAATCTGAGCTGTTCATGTCTGCCCAGTTGATTTCATACCAACCTTTTAAATTCAGCTACTAGTACAGGGACCTGACAGATGCTATTTTGTTTCTACAGCAACAGTAAATGCTGGGTTCAGTTAATTTTGTGAAACATTTGGCATGTTCTACTTGATACAGATTCTCTAGTGATACCATTACAAAGGTGGACAATCTAGAAGGCATTTTTGGAAAGCTTGCTACCAGTCAACATCATCCCAGAAACTTAGAGCTTCTAAGTGAAATTGTTGATTGTCACTTGAAATTTTAAAAAAATAGTTCTATTATGTATAATATTTGCATCTCAATAAGAAAGAGGAAATGGGAGAAATATTTTTGAATTTGCACAAAATTGTCAGAAGTAGCATATATTAAAGCGTTACATAAAAGTATGACTATCCAAAAGTTTAAAACGTGTTTTTTTATTTGTATAAAATGTTTAGTATGCCTAACGCTTGTGTACTTTTCTTTTGCTTTTCTTTCATTGAGCTTCGCAGCTAAATTTGGGCTTTACAATACAGTATTTCTGTGAGCAGACATAGATGTCACAAATTAAACATAGTGTTTTCATATTAGAATCTAAAAATAGTTTGGACAGGCTGGATGGGAAATAAGCTCTTTTTCCCCCTTTCAAATATGGCCAATATTGTAGAAAGCTGAAGACTTAGAAAATTACAGGTAAAACAAGAGGAATTTTTTCTCCATATTAAATTAAAAATACTCTCTTGGTGCCTGGGCTCAACAAATTTTGGAGCTGGGAAGGAGCTTAAAGATCATCTCATGCAGTCTCTCAATTTAGAGATATGGAAAGCTCATGGTTTAAATAACTTAGCCCAGGCAGAGCCAAAGATTCCTAACCATTCTCAGCCAAGACCTTTTATTCTATATATTAAACCACATTGTCTGATGTACCTTGAATTAAATAAATACTTGTTTTAAATTCAGGACCTTCTTTCTGTACCCTAAGGATTGCTGGAGGATTCTTTAGGAATTCTGTGAAGAAATCTGGCATCCTAATGAGCATATTTAAAATATGGTAACTGTACCTTTAGGTCAAGCCCCTTTTCTTCACTAAATTTAGACATCAAAAAAAATAGACCTTTAACACAGCAGTGTTTGACCTTTCTGCTGTAACCCGGCTTACCATCTTTACTGTTTGTAGAATAATAAAACATTGAGAGGAGGAAGAAAACATTCAGCTTGAAGAATCATGGCAATTTGATTGTTGTGCTGTTTTCTCCAATAATTAAGAAGTGGAAGGAAATAGATTAATTAGGCTCAAAGTGTTTGTAGATAAAATGTATGTTTTGGATTCTGGATCTACTGTTTAAGTCTTGACTTTTAAGCTCCTTAAGGCCTGTTGTGCTTTATGGCAAAAGCAGATCTAAGTGGGACAAAGGCAGACTGATTTTTGTCTGTTTCTGAACAAATGTGGATAGAATAGAAATAAGTGTAAATTATTTTTGGTAGTTCTCTTTTTAGTTTGTAGAAAGAAAAAACTTGAAATAAAAAAAAATTTCCTTTAGCTAAATTCTGCTACAAATATGAAGAAAAGCTCTTATGCTAAGAGCGAGGTTGTTCTGTAAGGTCATTTTGATTCCTTTGTTTAATCTGGTTACTGTTAAATATCACCATCAGAATGCCTCCTGGTTGCTTTTCTTCTTTTTCTTTCTCTTTCCTTCTTTCTTTCTTATATTAAAGAAAAACTGCAACAGTGTAGTTCTCCTGCTTACTAATTTTCTGACATTATGCAAACTGATTGATTTGCCTTCTACAGAATTTATGTCTGAAGACCCAATGTTGTCAAATATCTAAAGAAAGGTTTGAAGCCTTATTCTAGGTGATAATTTCCTTCTTTATTGTCTGGCCCTGAACTACAATAGAAAAGCTGTCATAGAAGGGGTGTGGTCCCTTGGTAAACATTAATTCAGCTCTGGTTCACATGCAGTTTTCTTTCCTATCTAAATTCAGAGAGTAAGAGATCTTTGCTTCAAGCCTTGCAATGCCAGAGTCTGCTCTTGTATGACTATGATAAATTTATCCCTTTCTATAGCTTAGCTATGTAACCCAGATCAGGCCTTTGGCAGGGGTAAGCATTAGATGCTGGTCAAAGATTAGGCCTTTAATTTTATGCTAGTTGATAGTTCTTGTGTATCCCCTATTGATAACAATAGGATAGAAAATTATAGTAGTTTGAGCCCTGTGACTTTCTATTATGACTATGAAAGTGTCAAGAAAACTGCTGTTAATCCAGAAGATCTAAATAACTGCCTTTTAGCCTAAAGGTCTTATTTTATGCAACCTTAGGCCTGGAAGCAATTCTCTTTTCTGATACTGAAAAGCATTTGTCCTGAGTCAAAAGCAACTGAATTTAAAATTATATTATGATTACAACATGATTTTAGTAACTGATAGCATGGAGATTAACACTGATTCAACCAAATCAAGTATTACTGATTTCAGGCTCTACAAAATCTTCATAGGAGTGGTTGGTTTATGTACTTGATATTTCACAAGAATTCATTATGAGCTGTTTACTCAATGGGACTTTGCTAGGTACTCTTTTGGCAGACTTATCTGAAAGGACATTTTTTTCCTGAGATTTAAAATAATAAAATATTATGAATAAAGAAGAAACAAACATCTTCTAGCCTTTAGGTCAATACATTACATTTACCAAATTAGGGGTTTCCTGTGATGATTCATGCCAAGATGGGTTCAGATGAGATCCAGACTCATTATGTACTTTTCTGTGGCATCCTTTGGATTTAAAGTTGATGTTGAAATGCCTAAATTAAACATCTACCTTTTTATCTATTTATCTGGTCTTTTTCTAAGAGAGCCACTGAGAGATTAGAGCAATGGTCTGGGAATTAGGAGACAGGCCTGTTTTTGTTAATTTGCTTTTGTTTTTATTGTTCTGTTTACTTTATTAAACAAAAACTTTTGGTCCATACAATATTCCAGGCATTATGGTAGGCAGTGGGTTTATAAACATGAAAAGGAAGTTACCAACTTAGCTGCATTTGTTTTAATTGGATCCTTTTCCTGATTTCCAGTTAACTTTGGACAAATTACTTATCTGTCTAAGTCCCCATTTCCTCAAATGTAAGATAGGATTGGACCAGATGGCTAATTTATAAAGTGTCCTTCACAGCTCTAAGATTCTTTGGTGTAAAGTGATTAAATATGACCATTTAAAACTTGAAGCTATTTAATTCTGCTTGTTATAGTTTAAATTTGAAAAATATCTTGTAATAGATGTTGTTGGAAATTTGTTTTACACCGAGGAAGTAAGAAGGCAAGTTTGGTAGAGAATGCTTTATCGTTAAATAAATGATAAAATTATTTATCAGAATTGTTGTAAATATCTATTAAAATAGTTACCTCTCCCATGGTGTGACATAATTCACATCGCTTCAAGGGCAAGGCTCCCTGTTATACCCACAACAACAAATATCTCAATTTTTTCTAGGAGTCATTATCCTTGCTACTTTTCTCTTTCTCCCTGTCTCACCATCCAGTCCTGTTGACTCTACCTTCAAAACATATCCAAATCTATCCATTTCTTTCTCCCTTCATTACTACCACTATAATCCAAGCCACTATTACCTTTCCCCTGCAGTACTGCAGCAGCCTCCTAGCTGGTCTTCCCATTCCTACTGGTGCTCCCAAACAATCTATTCATCACAGAGCAGCTATTTAAAATTTAAATATGATTGATTACTTTTCCGTTAAAAACCCTGCAGTCCATTCTCATTTCAATTAGAATGAAATCCAGCTTCATTACCTCCGATGTAGGTGCTTTACACCAGATCTGGCCCCTCCCTGCCTTTCCACCTCATCGTGTATTACCATCCACTTTGCCCAGTATGCTGTAGCCCTGTGCTTTCCAGAAAGGCAGCCACTAGCCCTGTGTGGCTATTGAGCACTTGAAATGTGGCTTGTCCAAAATGAGATATGCTGTGAGTGTGAAGTATAACCTTAATTTTAAAGACTTATTATGGAAAGAATGTAAAGTATCTTGATAATTTTTCTATTGAATACATGCTTATGATAATATTTTAGGTATAATATATTGGGTCAAATAAAATGTTTTATTAAAATTAAGTTTACCTATTTATTTTTACTTTAGTCAATGAAGATACTAGAAAATTTTAAATTACATATGTGGCTCATTATATTTCTCTTGGAAAGTGCTCCTCGAACCACGTAGGCTTTTCTCTTTCCCAGGGGCATATCTACCTGAGGTCTTTTCCATTAGTTGATCCTCTGCCTGGATTATTATTCTTCTGTTGATTTTGCAGAGCTGGTTCTTTATCATGTAGATCTTCATTTAAATGCTGCCTCATCAACCACTTTAAAGTAACTTAACAACTTTGTCATGCTTTCCTATTTTATAGCATAGGACTTGTCACTAGCTTACATTTTGTGTATTTCCTTGTTCTTTTATCATTTAGCTCCCCACTCCAACTCCCACAGTGCTTTGCATATTAGGGGTACTTCATAGATGTTTTAAAAAATGATGAACAGCCCTGGAAGAATAGAAAAGATTTTTCTTCTGAAATCTCTATACTTCCAGTCAGTTGCTGTCAGGAAGGGGTTTAAGGTAAGCTGAAACCCCACTGCCTAGAAGGTGGTAATCAGAGTTTGAACATGTGAGGTAAAGGAAAAAATGAATAGCTGCCTTTTTTCTCTTCCTAATGGATTTGTATTTTCCCTAATTGGAGTGCAGGAGAAAGGGAGGGGGTATAGGCAGGGAGAAGAGAGATGGAATTTAATGCCACAGTGAATTGCTAAAGTTTTATTTTTGTATCTTAGCTCATAATGAATATTAGGTACAGTTCAGTAAGTTTATCTTAGTCTGATCATCCCAAATATAAAGAGATGTTTTTTTCTCCTTAATCTTTTTGGTGAATCGATATTCCTATAAAACATACCTCCTTCCCAGACCCTATGGATTTTAAATTTTATTTTAATTTTTGTTACTTTTTATTTTGAAATAATTTCAAGGTTAGAGAAGTCATAAGAGAAGTACAAAGAACTCACAGTCTCACCAGTTGCTATATGTTGCTACATTTGCTTTATCACTCTCACTGTTTATAGACACATTTTTTTATTCCTGAATTATTTGAGAATTAGTTGCAGATATTATACATCTTTACGCTCAATAAGCATGTATTTCCTAAAGACAAGGACATCTCTTACGTAACTACAGTACAATTACCAAAGTTAGGAAATTTAGTATTGATTAAATACTATTATCTAATGTATGGTTCATATTTGAAATCTACCCATTTTTCCAATAATGTGAATAGGCATGTTGTAAGAAAGATTGTTGAACTATAACTTTTTCTCCCTTAGGGATGGTGTGAGTTTGACCTTTTGAATTCCCTGATTGAAAATAGGATAAAGCAAATATTTGGTCATCATAAGCATTTAAAAAAATCCTCTCTTCTTTTTTTTTTTTTTTTTTTTTTTTGCGGTAAGCGGGCCTCTCACTGTTGTGGCCTCTCCCATTGCGGAGCACGGGCTCCGGATGCGCAGGCCCAGTGGCCATGGCTCACGGGCCCAGCCACTCCGCGGCATGTGGGATCTTCCCGGACCGGGGCACGAACCTGTGTCCCCTGCATCGGCAGGCGGGCTCTCAACCACTGCACCACCAGGGAAGCCCCCTCTCTTCTTTTTAATCTCTGAATTACTTGCTTTAACTGCATAGTGTTTGTGTAGGTTCATAGAGAAAGGTGGGTAGGGGAGCTAGAGAGGAAGTGAATCAGTACTCAGAATACGGAACAGGACTGGCTTCAGGAATTACTGATAAGCCATTCAGCAACGCTGGTTTTCTAAGTCTCTGGCAAAAGATGCCAAAGACATTTGAAGATAAAATTAAACTTTATTGTTGGCTATGCTTAACTTAATCGTCTCGCTGCTTCTTCCTAGCCCACGACCGAAGAGTTACTCAGACAACCAAAGCTGAATTCAGGTGAGACCAGTACAACTCAGCAGGCTGTATCTGATTCCCATTTGACAGAACTCCAGGAAAAAATCCAGCAAACAGAGGCCACCAACAAGGTATTGGAGATCACAGGGTTTCTTGAGAATGTGACTGGCTCTAGCTGGGTCTGTGTTAACTTCTCTGAGTAGGACCTGGGAGATGGGTACTGTGTATGCCTGGGGCTCTGTGGAATATATTCTTAAAAGTAGTTCTTTCCTGTATCTCTCATCAAGATTTTAGCCTGTTCTGCACAGATCAGAATTTCTGGTGCCTTTTAGGTCTGAAATTAAAACTTGAGTGCAATTTTCAACTGTATAAGGCACTGAGACAAGAGGTTCATGCTTTTGATTTTGGTTTAACTTCTTACCCCTTTATAGCCCTTGGGTTTTAACATCTGCTTAGAAGAAAATTCCCACAATTTGGGACGCTGTGCTCCTGGCTTTGTGTACCCTTGTTGTGTCCTGTCCTGTAGTAGATAGCAGAACCTCCTTGGTCTTTGTGAAAGATCCACAGTGACTCATGTGGACAAGTACCCCCAGTATGGCTGCCGTCATAGAGAAAGCACGGTGCATGAGAACTGAAGCAATTGAGTATTAAAAGAAGCATTTCACATTTCCTGCTACTTTTCTCTTGCTGATTGACTTAGGACTTTAATGGTTATGCTATGTGGGGAAAAATTAATAAGGTAATATTCCCTAAGAAATCCTTTAAACCTAGATTTGAGGAAGGACTTCATGGTTGCATTTGAGGTTAAAAGAAATCATTGACCTGCCAAACTTTTTTTCTTTGCTGAATTCAGGTTCTTCAAGAAAAACTGAATGAAATGAGCTGTGAACTAAAGTCCGCTCAGGAGTCGTCTCAGAAGCAAGATGGTACAATTCAAAACCTCAAGGAAACTCTGAAAAGCAGGGAAAATGAGGTAAAATGTTTGGCAGTCAAGGACCCATGAGGAAACAATTTTTCCCATCAAAGTAGACAAGTATTCTATAATTTGTTGAATTGGATATTGTCAGACTAACAGATCTTAGCCTAGAGAAACTGTAGTGTCATCTAAATTGGAATTTTGGAATTTTGGAATAGTCCTGCTACTAAAATCTGTACAGTACAGGCGAGATAACGGAATTTATATTTAGCTTGCTAACATTTTTGGTACTCCCTGTCTTTGTTTTCAGACCGAGGAGTTGTACCAGGTGATTGAAGGTCAAAATGACACAATGGTAAAGCTTCGAGAAATGCTGCACCAAAGTCAGCTTGGACAACTTCATGTACGTGAGGGTCACCTGGGACAGGCATCACTTGAGGATGTGCCACTCTCAGCCACAGTTTTGATCTTGTTGTTCTTCTCAGCTGCTCTGTGCTTGGCCTCCTTGTGATGATGATTTTCACTCTCTTTTCAGAACTCAGAGGGTACTTCCCCAGCTCAGCAACAGGTGGCTCTGCTTGATCTTCAGAGCGCTTTATTCTGCAGCCAGCTTGAAATACAGAAGCTCCAGAGGGTGGTACGACAAAAAGAACGGCAGCTGGCTGATGCCAGACGATGTGTGCAATTTGTAGAGGCTGCAGCACAGGAGAGAGAACAGCAGAAAGAAGCTTCTTGGAAACATAACCAAGTAAATCATTAATCATTTTGTGGCACTGTGTAAATGCAGACTTTGCCCTGATAATAACTTTTTATAAGAATAGCTTGTGTTGAACCCTTGAGTCACTTACTTAATCTAAGTATTTCAGCTCAACATTTGTTGCCCTTATACCATGTGCCAGGTATTGGGCTGTGTTCTGGAAATACAAGGGTGAATATCACAGGCTCTTTCCTCTTAAGTTATTTGTAATATAGTGTGAAAGACAGTCACATAAACAGTATTTCAATGTGGTAAATACTGTAGAAGAGGCATATAGGGGTCCTGTAGGAATATATACAAGGGGCCGGGGAAGGGAATCAGGGAAAGCTTCACAAAGGAGGAGATATCTGAGATTATTCTTGAAGAGTGGGTAAGAGTCAGTGAGACAGAAAAGTGGGAAGAACAACCAAGTCAGAGGAATGGCGTACACAATTAGTCATGTATGTTTTTTTAAATAAAACACATAATTCTTAAATGGTTTCTTGTTAGCTTAGAGCAAATGCCATCTTTTTTTCTTTTTTAAGATTTAAAAGGATAGGTAGGAATGTTGTATCCTTGAGCTTACTGTAAAGTAAAGGATCCAGGTTTATGGTAGAACAGAGTCCCACTTAGTACTTATATAGGTGTATCATTTTTAAGCCAAAAATAAGTATTGAACTATAATATCAAATTTACATCCTACCCCCATCCACGGTTCCCATGATTTCCCGCATCATATTTGACTCAGGTGTAGTAGTATCTCTATAGTAATTTTAAGAATGGCACTTTTTGCTACTTTATCTTTTGTTCTCTGTGCTTTGAAAGTTTTAAGGCCTCCATATCTAATGACCATGTGAAATTTTTAGATTGTTTGAAAAGGGAATCTATTTAATTCAGGAATTGCGAAAAGCCTTGCAGCAGCTACAAGGAGAATTGCAGAGTAAGGGCCAACAGCTTCATACCCTGGAGGCTGAAAAATACAATGAGATTCGCACCCAAGAGCAACACATTCAGCACCTCAACCATAGTCTGAGTCACAAAGAGCAGCTGCTTCAGGTGAGTCCACAGAATGATTTCAAGTATAACTGGGTTCCTAGAGCTCGGGAATTTATGTTCATATCATCTCAAAACATTAGTCCACCTGTGTTGAGTACCTGCTACATGTAGAACATTAAGAGGTGGGAATCTGGAGGATTCAGAAGAAATAGAAAGTACAATCCATCAACCAAGATGCTAACCAGCAAGTGTAGGAAACAAGAAATATAGACCTGAAACACTTAAACAATAAATATTCAGCAAATAGTTATTAAGCACCTCTGTGAGTTAGATACTAGGCTAGGTACGAGGAAAATGAAGAGAAGATATGTCCACTGCTCCCACTGAAGACCTCTGTGTAGAAATTTCCAGAGTTATGTAGATGATTAAAATGAAAGTTATAGGAAAAAATGGAGCGCTTAAGAAGAGACTGATCAGTTCTACCACCTACTCTAAGCTTTAGTCACACTGGATCCCTTATATTTCGCTGAGCATATGACTTTTTCATGGTATACATATGTTGTGCCAGTTTTTTTCTCTGATAGAGATACCCCACAGCCTCTTGGGAAACTCCTAGTCCTTTAAGACTCAGAGCAAATGTAACCTCTTTTGTGAGAACTTTAGTGACACCTTCAGGCAGAGTTAGGCAATGCAGCCCGTGTTCCCCTAGTAGCTTGCTACATGCGTGTATATATACACACCTGCGTATATGTGATGCAGAATAGTTGACATTCTGTATGTCTGTCATCTCTGCTAAACTGTGTTCCCCTTGAGAGCGATCACATTTTGCTTTTTATCCTGAATCACTAACAAATTCCTTGACAAAGTGGAAATTCAGTTAATACTGAATAAATGAATAAAGGAAAATATTTTTTGGTCTCATTAGGAATTTCGGGAGCTCCTGCAGTATCGAAATAACTCGGACAAAACCCTTGAAGCAAATGAAATGTTGCTTGAGAAACTTCGGCAAAGAATACAAGATAGAGATGTTGCTCTAGAGGTATGTACCATAATTTTGCTCATGATGCTGTGGATTATTTCATCCACAGGGGGACTTTAGAAATGTATTTACTTAATTTGCTGCTTTTGGGAGTTGGTTTTCCATTCCTTTATATTTGGAATCTTATTGAATAAGAGTGATCAGAATAGTGACTCTTGTGGAGCTTTGGGATGCTGACTTTGCTTGCAGCGGGCTATAGACGAAAAGTTCTCCAGTCTAGAAGAAAAAGAAAAAGAACTGCGTCAACTTTGTCTTGCCATGAGAGAGCGAGATCATGACTTAGAGAGATTGCGTGGTATCCTCTCCTCCAATGAAGCTACCATGCAGGTAAGAGCAAAATCTGTCTTGACTTGGTATCCCTCTCTCACTTGGATTCTAAACCTGAAACATCTCCCCTTCCATCATTTTCTGAAAACCAGGATATTTGCTTTATTAAAAAAAAAATACAAAAAGCAAACAAAAATAGCAGTCATTAGTTCTGTCATTATACATAAGGGAGTGAGAAGTTTTAGCACTTCTACTGTGAACTTTGTGGGAGGGGGCAGTGAATATGGATTTTTATACATAGTTCTAATTTATTTCTAATCCTTGCTAATATTTATATACTTTTATATAAACGTTGCTCAGATGCAGCTATTATATTGTATTTTTCTCATTAATATTATGTACATGTCTGTGTACAGCCACAATCAGAACACTTGTTTCTCTTATTAATATTTACTCTGGGCTATTTTTGTATATTTATTTTAGAGTTTAAATATCTAACCATCTGACACTTCTTGAAGTTCTTCACTTCCTCCAAAGTACTTCATTTAACACATACATTACACTTATCTCTCTACAAACTAGATGAGAGTTTCTAAAAACAACAAATAGACTAGTATGGCATTGTTAGATTAGATACTACGTTTTTTCCTTTTGCAAAAGAAATTGATAGATAACTTAGGAGATAATGTAAAGGTGGATCAGGTTTCCTGTTTATGCTGAGGAGTGTGGGGTGGCCCTTTGACTTAACTGGCTGCTTTCTTTGTGACTGTAGTGTATGGAGAGTCTCCTGAGGGCCAAAGGCCTGGAAGTGGAACAGTTGTCTGCCAGCTGTCAAAACCTCCAATGGCTGAAAGAAGAAATGGAAACGAAATTTAGCCATTGGCAGAAGGAGCAAGAAAGTATCATTCAGCAGCTACAGACATCTCTGCATGACAGGAACAAAGAAGTGGAGGCAAGAATTTAGTTAACTTAAGGGCAGTTGGTTTAGTGTTGACATAATCTCAGTCTTGCGTTAGGACTCTTGAGGTCTGAGAGGCTGGTGACCCAAGTCTTTAATCCCATCCTGTCTCTGGGCAGGTCACTGGCTTTCACTGGGACTTTTTTTTCCTATACCTGTAAACTCAAGGGGACAATTATCTTTCTCAAAGAAGTTATGTGAGAATTAATGAGATCTAAAGAATGTACCTACAATACAATAGCTAACCTTTGTTATGGTGCTCATGCTGCGTCAGGCAGTTTTTTAAGAGCTTAATGGATGTCAATTCATTGAATCCTCACAAATCTATGAGGTACATACTATTATTCCTCTTTTACAGACCAGGAAACAGACTTCTGAAGTGAAGCAACTTGTCCAAAGTGACATAGCTAATAAGTGGCAGAGCCCGTGTGCACCCCAGGCAATCTGGCTCCACAGTTTTAACCCCCATGTATTACCTCCAGTGTAGAACTAGCAGCTGCGTCACCGTGCTAATAAATACAGTGCTTGTTATTTTTTTCAGCTGATCATTTCGTGTTCCCCCTATAAAGTCAAACAGGAGTAGATAAATGAGATAAATGAACCGAGTGCCCATTTATCCGCACCTATTATTATGTGCCCTGAGCATTATAGGGCAAGGACTTATTTTAGAAAACAATATGTAAGTTGCCATTCTAAGTATTTTTTTCTGTATCGTTAGTGTTCATTCACTGAGCATGTATTGACAGTCTTTTATGTGCCAGGCCTATGCTGGATCTGCGGGAACAAAAATGAATAAAACATCATACTTGCTCTCTCTTCTATGACAGATTCTTTTAAGCCCTTTGATATACAGTAGATGGAATTCTTTCCTCCAAAACTTACACTGTCTCTCCTGTATTAGGATCTTAGTGCAACATTGCTCTGCAAACTTGGACCAGGGCAGAGT
This sequence comes from Hyperoodon ampullatus, assembly GCF_949752795.1. Taxonomy (NCBI): domain Eukaryota; kingdom Metazoa; phylum Chordata; class Mammalia; order Artiodactyla; family Ziphiidae; genus Hyperoodon; species Hyperoodon ampullatus. The sequence goes on from NC_136915.1 coordinate 107,466,582, forward strand.
GAGATAGCTGAGGAGCTGTGCCAGCGTCTACAGCGAAAGGAAAGGATGCTGCAGGACCTTCTAAGTGATCGAAACAAACAAGCAGTGGAATATGAAATGGAGATTCAGGGCCTGCTTCAGTCCATGAGCAGCAGGGAGCAGGAGAGCCAAGTAAGGACTAATGCCCAGTCCAGACGAGTACCACTTTGTGCGTTTATAGTCCGCACTATAGGAAGCATTAGAACTTGATAACGTGTAAAATTTACGTCATTTTACAGTCCATCCTGTTAGTTCTTTTCCTTCAGCCTATTAACTAGACTACAGTTTTACATCAGTCATCAGAGTATGAAATATTTCTAGAACACTTTGCATTTGGAGGGTGCCTAAATAATACATGTCCCCACTCATTAAATTCATTATGTACATTTTCTTTTCCTTAATGTTCTGATAATTTTGACAGAAAGGAATATAGGATTCTGGAGTGTTTTGATTTTGATTCTAAATTATCAAGACTTGAGTGATATTCTGTTTCTAGCCAGGGTATGGGAAAACTTATACTTTACATATTTTCTCTTAATTCATGTAAAATCTGAGTTATTTTAAGAGAGAAAAAAAAAGTTTGTGTTTTTTCAAAGGCCATGATGAGAATAAACAATCTCATAGTAATATGGCATATAGTAATTTCAAAATAATGGTACACAAATATTTCAAAAGTAAATTCTTAACTTACCCTCCTTTTCACGTATCTTTCTCCTAAAGGCTAGAGAAAGTCTAGTATAGTTGACTTGTGCTGCATTTCAGGGACCAGTCACTCAGAATTCTCCCTAGTCAGTTCTCAGAGGGAACTAGATTCTTATCATTTGCCTATGTTATTTGACAATAGTATTCTCTAATGCTTCCTTATATTATGGGATGGTTATATTCCATTCATCCAATTCTTAGACCCACTGAAGTAAATACACATTTTGTTAGATACATGCTGCCATGTGCTGCAGAAATTGCTTCTAGAATAGACCTAACAAAATCATTGTGAATTATTTACGTCTTTGGCAAGAGGCTAAGAAGCCTTTGAGTTTTCTTTTTCACCCCTTTGTAATTTGAAAGAATTAGCCTTATAACACTTAATATACCGCTGGTAGTAAAATAATGGAATCTAGGAGATGCCTGAAATTACAAAAGATTTTCAACTCAAGAAAAAGTGTAATGATTGTATTCTTCTAGATCTGCTTCTTGAATTTTATATGCAGAAAAATCCGTTGAATAGCTTTTTAAAAACATAGCCTCAAGAATTTGCATTTCTTACAAGCTTCCAGGTGATGGTGATGCTGCTGGTCCACGAGCCACACTTGGAGGAGCAGTGCTAAAAACAGCACTGCTAGAAAAAGAGTACCAAGCCAGATAGATCATGTATGTGGCACAAGATATCTTGTGTATTATTCACTCTGTTTCTTCTCATAATTTCACAGAGATTTTTATTAAGGCAAATTAATAATGTACTGTTACTTCTAAGATGGTTATGTCCAAATCCCTAAAGAGTCTGAATTTTACATACTAAAACTGGAAGGTTATTCTTTTATTTCCCTTAGAAGTTATGACAAGAGCTCAGCTCCTTATTTAAAATAGTAGTAATTCTCCCAGAGACAGTCGATAATATAATTAGCTAATATAGCTAATATAGCTAATATAATTAGCTATAATATAGCTAATATATTCATCATCTTATACCCTCTTTTAGTTTTAGTTTATTATTTCTAGATTTTCTGATTAAATGCAGACTTTCTATGTGGTAATGGTCACAAAAAAATGTTCTAAATTTTTTCCTTATTGTACCATCATGTGTCTTAGAAAACTGTGGGATTTGAAATTAAATAAACTGGGTTTGGTGATTTTGAGGTTCAGATTCTCCTAATCATGTGGTCTGATAAAAATGTTTCTGTGTAATTGATTCATTCAATAAATAGATCTCGAGTACCTATGAATTGAGTGCCTACTATGTGCCAGGCGTTGTTCTGCGTGCTTGGGATTCAGCACTGAACAAAACATAGTACTTGCCCTTAGAAAACTTACATTCAGTTGGGGCAGGGCAGGTGGCTGGGGAGAGAGAGAGAGACAATAAATAGATATATTGATTACTGGTAAGTGCATTGTAAAAAAAAAATTAGCATGACGGGGGAATTAGGAGTAGAGATGAGATTGCTGTTTTAGATACGAAATGCAGACTAGGCCAATCTGATAAAGTTGACATTTGGCAAAGACCTTAAGGGAGTGTACCAAACAAATGTTTGGGCAAAGACCATTCAGGCCAAAGGCACATGAGTAAAGAAAGACATATGTTACCCAATTCAAACCAGAATCTTAATACCTTAGCCTGATAGTTCTAGCAGAACAAGTTTAGATTATTTTATCTGTAACAGATGTGTTATATTCCGTTTTTCCAGTATTGTGCCTATGAGAGACTTTCTTTCCACTCATTGACTATGGTTTTTCCTATAAAATAAAAGCAAGGAAACTATTTCTTAGGGCCCCACTGGCTTTTCTTAAATGGTTGGCTTTTAACAATGACATCAGAACACAAATTTTTTTTTTATTAGAATATCTCTCTAATGTTATGTGTAATTTCCTTACTAGGCTGCTGCAGAAAAGATGGTACAGGCCCTAATGGAAAGAAATTCAGAATTACAGTCACTGCGCCAGTATTTAGGAGGGAAAGATTTCATGATGTCCCAGGCACTCATCTCTAACCAACCAGCTGAAGTTACCTCCGTCAGTCCCCATCTTGGAGAGCAGACTGATCAAGTAAGAACCATAGACTTGTATAGATGTTTATGCCAACTGCATTTTCTTTTTATATCTGAGGCATAAGTATGATAATTTTAATATCAAGTTGTGCGAGAATGTTCCAAGTCCTTGTCATTGTGATCATGGTTCCTGTATCTTCCTAAATCCCCTGACTCTTCTAATTTTTAGGGTTCAGTGCCTATACCCTCCAGAGATGATAGCTCTTCATTGACTGACAAAGGGGATACTAGCATACCCAGGTCTGCGTTAGGTAAGTATCAAATTTCATTTCATTCAGGAACCTCTGTCTTTCCTTCCTGTAACTCTCTGTTAATAGGTTTGGCCAAGACTCTCTTTCTCTTCCTACCATAATGGAAAAAATAAGTTTGGATTCCACCGAAAGGCTGAAGACATGTGTCTTCTAGGGAGAACTGCCCTTGCCTTATTTTGAATTAAAAGTATTGCTCTGGCTACACGATTTGGCTCAGAGAAACTGCATCCTAATTCTCTTTTTCAGTTAACTTTGCAGGGATTCAAGAATGCGGGAGGCAGTGTTTCCAAACCTGCACAGCAGGACCACAGGGCTGACGCTGTCTCCTGGGTACCTTAAGCAGGCTGAGGCTGCTCACTGTAAATTGACATAACCCACATTACAGTGTTGGGAGGGGTAGGCAGTGCCAAGCTCCCGTCCATCCAAGGGATGGTTATAGACCTTGAACTCCCTAAAAACAACTGAACAAAACTCAAATGGGTGCCTTAGAGTCTCTGACTTTCACAGACCAAAAGGTTGGGATCTAGGAAAGCATCAAAGAAACTATTATCCAGTGAGTTCCAAAAATAGGGGCTTATAGTGCTATGATAAGAAATGTTGTGGACTTGGACTTACGATTTTTTTAAATGATTTTAAGAATGTATAAACTTTATGTTATAGTGTAGGGTATTATGGAATTCATAGATAAGTTGTGCAAGTAGTCATTTTTTAGTGGGAAACTTTATGCTAGTTAAAGAGTAAAGGATGCTGGATTTGTTTAATTTACTCCATATTTACCTTTTTTTAAAAGCATCTTTCCCCAATTTTTTATTTTGCAAATTTCAAGCCTATAGAAAAGTGGCAAAAATAGTACAATGAATACCCATACACAGTTTTATTAAGATTCACCAATTGTTAACATTTTGCTACTTTTGCATTGTTTCTTGCATGCACCCACACACAGATATAATGTTTTTTTCTGAACCATTTAAAAATTACTCACAGACATCATTGACACTTTATCCCTAAATACTTCATTATGTACTTCCTAAGAGCAAGGGCATTCTCTTTCATAGCTACAATATAATTATCACGCTCAGGAAATTTAGCTTTAATATAGTCCTAGTATCTAATGTACAGTCTATATTCAGAGTTCCCATTGTCCCAATAATATTCTTGATATCTGGTTGTTCTGTTCCCTCAGGGGTCATGATTGCACCTACTTGTCGTGGTTCTTTTGTCTCTTTTAATCTAGAACAGTTTTCTAGCCTTTTTTGTCTTTTTTGACATTGGCTTTTTTTTTCAATTGAAGTATAGTTGATTCACAATGTTGTGTTAATTTCTGATGTACAGCAAATTGATTCAGTTTTATATATATATATATATTCTTTACCATATTCTTTTACATTATGGATTATTACAGGATATTGAATATAGTTCCCTATGCTGTACAGTGCGACCTTGTTGTTTATCCCTTCTGTATATAATAGTTTGCATCTGCTAACCCCAGCCTCCCAATCCAACCCTCCCCCCCACCAGAACCACAAGTCTGTTCTCTGACATTGGCATTTTTTAAAACTCTGGGCCAGCTAATGGCCCTCAATTTGGCTCTGATTGTTTCCTCATGGTTAGATTCAAGTTAAACATCTTTGGCAAGAATACTACATAGATGATGTCTTTCTCAGTGCATCACATCAGGAGCACATGGTATCATTTTGTGTTATGCTCAGTGATATTAAGTTTAGTTGTTTGGTTAAAGTTGTATCTGCCAGATGTCTCCACTCTAAAGGCTCATTTTCCCCTTTGTAATTAGTAAGTGATCTGCCAGCATATGCCTTGAGATGTTGATAGTTCTGCTTTCCCACAGTCATTCACCCAGTGGTTTTAGCATCCTTTGAGCTTGTTTGAACTCACTATTTGGTAGTTTAAAAAAGAGATTTTCTATTTCTAAAATTCCTTCTTTGTTTAGTAGCGTGTATTCTTTTATAAAGAAGAGACGCCCTTTCCCTATTCTTCCTACTCCATTTGTTTATATCAGTATGGAGTGATGGGTTCTTTTTTAAAAAAAATCATTTTTTTATCCATTTCTGTCATTATTCCATTTGATAACCAAATTATCCCGGATTTGGCCAATTGGAGCCCCTTCAAGCTGTTCCTCTGTCCTTTCAGTATTTCCCCATCTGTTTTTGAGCACTTCCATACTTTCTGGCACAATAAGATGTTCTGTGATTTTCTTTTACTTTGCCTACCTCCGCCCTGAAATTATCCATTACTTCAAGGAGCTCTCTGGTTCCTTTTAGTGGGTAATGACATTTATATACTAATATCTGGACATAAGATAGATTCATAGCTACAGGTATGTCATTTGCTTCTAGGATCTTTTAAGTGAACAGAGCTAAGGATATTTATATGTATATGTGTGAGTGTGTGTGTGTGTGTGTGTGTATATATACACATATATATACATATATATAGTATATATATATACATATATATGTGTGTATACACACACACACACACACACACACACACACACACATATATATCTCCATTTGATACTGATTCCTCTAATTCCAGTTAAACAATACAAGTTCTTTCTTTCTGTTATTTTGTATTTGTATCTGCCTTCTCCCAACATTGAGAAACCTGGTTACCTGTAACATCACTATATTTATACATTTGCACAGTACACAAAAATAGTTTCAGAATGGCTACATGAATACCACTATCAACACTAAATCTATTAAATAATGTTTAAAATTTCTTTATAATTCTTTTTACCCTTAGAATATTTCCCACCAAGGGTGTAGAGTTAGAATACTGAGTTCAAAAATTATTTGGATTAATTTTTTTTTATTATCTTCTGGGTGGTTATCTTATCAATTTGTTATTTCGTTTCATTTATTTATGTTAGTATTCAGTGTTTGGCTTTTACTTCCTCATTGTGGAACTAACTTTACATGTTAGTAATAAAACATTAACGTGCTTCAAAGCTCAAAAATATAGAAAAGTGTACTCCGAAGTCCCATCTACTTCCCTGTCCTTTCTCTCCTATTTTTACTCATCCCCTGAAGACAACCAGTTTCATTTCTGAGGTATCCTTCCTGTGTTTCTTTTTGCAAAAATAAGCAGATTAGTCCTATGTGTATATGTGATGTGTATGTGTATGTTCTTATTTCCCCTTTTCCTAATATAAAACATACTTCACTAGATGTATTCTTCTGTGCCCAGCTTGTACTTAATAGCTTGGATATCACTCCATATCAGTTCATAAAGATATTCCTCATTCTTTTTTATGGCTATATATAGTATTTCACTGTGTGGATATACTATGTTTTATTCATTCTTTTATAGGCTTGTAGGTTGATTGTAGTATTTTGCTATTACAAATAATGCTGCAAAGAACAACCTGTGCATATATGTTTTGTTGTTGTTGGGTTGTATCTTAAATTCCTTAGAAACAAGGCAGCAAAGATCACATTATGTTGATACTGATTGTAACTAGCATTTTGTATGCATTTTTAGGAGACCTGGATACAGTTGCAGGGCTGGAAAAAGAACTGAGTAATGCCAAAGAGGAACTTGAGCTCATGGCTAAAAAAGAAAGAGAAAGTCGGGTGAGTTTTCTTGTTAAGCCTAATTTCTTAATTCCTGCTTTTTTCAAAATACTTCATATCTAAAAGAGTAAAATTCTCCAAGTATAATATCTGGGTCCAAATGCAAGTTGAGCCTTTTTACTTTCTTGAGAAAAATAGAAATCCCTTTATATACACATTTCTCACCAAGATGCTCTTGTTATTTATATTGGGGATCATTAAAACTTTTTAAGTGCTGAAAAAACACAGCTTTCTTGGCCCACTGCTAACTGGAATAAAATAATTACAAAGGATTTGTGAAAAAATGAAGCGCTATATAATTGCTGCTTAGAATTATGACATTAGGTCCATGAAATTAGTTTTAGAAACACGGAACAAGAGAAATTTGAGAAAGACCCACGTTTATCGAGTACTTGTTATATGCAGTGCACTGTACTGGATACTTAAATTAGCACTAATACTTACAGCTCTGCTAAGTAAGTCATATTGGCCCTATTTTATAGATGAAGAAGCTGAAACACTGTTTTAAAACCTGGAGGTGGTGAAGAGTTATATGGCTATAAAATGCTAAAGCTAAGATTTAAACTCAAGTCTTTTGTGACTCAAAATACTTCCTAAGAAGTTATTTCCTGGAGCAGATAATTTTTCCCATTCATATGCTCTATTTCTAGCAATAGAGGTTTCATCAATTTTCTTAGAAGAGGCCTCTCGGCCTTACAGAATCCCTTCCACTTCTTCTTCCCTATACAGCTAGTTGTTTGTAGTATGATGTAGAAGAAGCATTAGGTCCACAGTATAGAGTTATAGACTAAAACTGAAAGCCTTTATGTTACTATGGCCTCTATTTTAGAAAATCAGTCAGTGTCATGGGTTCCTAAATTAAGTTTAGCTGGCTAGTCTGTGTAGCTCCTTAGTTTTGTTCTACCTCTTTGTCATAGTTACATCTATAATATAAAACCTGCATCATATTTGTGATGAAATTATCTTATTGTACCTCTAATTTCTCTTTTCATTACCATATTTCTCCTTACAGAGTTATATGAATCAAGTTTTGAGGATATGAAATTCTGTGGCATTTAAAAAATACCAGTTTAAAAAATCCCCTATTCCCCTCCTTTTTCTTGGTTCTGGCCTAGCCATTATCATGTCAGATAATTTAGTTTCCACATGCTGTTCCTGTTTATCTCACATATACTCAATTAAGAGTAATGTTACTTTTGGTTTTGTCCTGTTTTCAGGATCATAAAATTATAATGACTATAAATGAATATTTTGAAGAAAAATATTTAAAAGAAAAAAATGGGTATTTTGAGTGAGTTATATTTAGCTCTATTGCTAACGTCTGTATGTTCTTAATCAACTACAACTTCTCAATTCAATGCTATGTATTTTCATTATCACATTTCCTCTAATATTAGGTATTTACCAAAGCCATATAGATTTTCCCAGTTTTTTCAACATTCCCCCTACTCCCTTGAGATAATAGTAGTGGTTATGATAATAGTTATGATAATAGTTATCATTCACTGATTGCCTGCTATATGCCATGCACTTTAATACATTTTCTCTATTCTCACATAACCCTGAAAAGTAGATATTATTCCCATTTTACAATTGAAGAATCTGAAGCTCAGTTTAAATTGCCTTGTTCGGGAGATTATGCCAAGATTTAAGACCCATGTCTATCTGACTGCAGACCTTTAGCATGCTGCAATAATGTTTTTTCTTTATGTTTTCATGTTTCTTCAATGGTGCAACTACCTCGATATAAAATGGCAGAGGTCTCTGAAGAGAGCCTAATAAAGAGCACCCCTTTTTCCATACCCAAGATCTGAACAAAATGAGAAATGAAACAAAACAGTGGCAGATAGTTTGGTACTTTATCAACTGTATTACTGATAAAGGCTTACATAGAGAATTTAATGCAAGAACCAAGTGGGTCTGCTGGCCAATCCCCAGAATTAGGTAGACTTATCTGCCCAGACAGGCAACGCTGGGCCTCAGCAGACCATTCTGCATGGTGGGGAAGAGCTTGCCTTTGGAGAAGCAGTGGCTTCCTACAGGCAGCTGTCTCCCAAGAAGAGGAAAGGTGGAACTAAGTCAAGCTTGCTTGGTTTATTCTTCCCCAGTCTACTGTTAAGTCCCTTTGCCTGCCCAGGGTTGAGTGAGTAAATGGGTGGAGAGAGGTCAGGAGTTACAGTAACTGAGCTCCTTCAACAAGTAAGGAAATATGAGGAGAAGCATTTCCTCTTAATCTGCCGCAGTAGCCCAGAATCATCAAATACCTTTGTATAGTTATAAACCATCATAAGCCCACACAGTGATTCTATAAGCATCGATGGAGTTAGAAGATACGCAAGTAGGACTTCCCTGGTGGCGCAGTGGTTAAGAATCCATCTGCCAATGCAGGGGACACAGGTTTGAGCCCTGGTCCAGGAAGATCCCACATGCCACGGAGCAACTAAGCCCATGTGCCACAACTACTGAGCCTGCTCTCTAGAGTGCGTGAGCCTAACTACTGAGCCCTCATGCCACAACTACTGAAGCCCGCACACCTAGAGCCCATGCTCTGCAACATGAGAAGCCACCACAATGAGAAGCCTGCGCACCTCAGTGAAGAGTAGCCCCCGCTCACCACAACTAGAGAAAGTGCGTGCGCAGCAATAAAGACCCAACACAGCCAAAAATAAATAAGTAAATTTATTAAAGAAAAAAAAAAGAAGATACACAAGTAAAATTTTTATTGCTTATAACTTACGTTTTATATTACTTAAGGAAAAAGGTGCTGCTTCCTTTAGGAAGCTTGATTACACCTTAAACTAGCTGTGTGTCATCCATCTTCACTTATCACAACTACTTTTAAAAAATTATCTCAAAATATTTCCTTAAAATGTTTACTTACAAATAACTTGCCATTACCATGAAGCATATAAGACATAGTCTGGTGGCTTTGAGTCTACTTCCTTGAGTTTACATTCTGGATCTACCACTTACTGGCTGTGATTTTGAACAAGTTCCTTAATTTCTCTCAGCCTCAGTCACCTCATCTGTAAATTGAGGAGTAGAAGAGTAGTTATCCTGTAGGGTCATTGGGAGGATTCACTCATTCTTTCATTCATCAGCTATATGGGTACCTTCTCTAAGCCAGGGCAAGTGGTGGGGATGAATGGGGAACAAAATCAACAAAGTCTCTGACCCTATGTAATTAATTCCTACTGGGGAGATTCAGACAACAAATAATACAATTACAGATTGTCATAAGCCATATGAGGGAAATAATAGAAAGTAACACGTATGGGACCATTTGAGATAGAATGGCTAGAGAATGCTCTGAGCAGATGCCGTGTAAGCTGGGACTCGAGGATGAGAAGGAGGCAACTCAGGAAGATATTTCACGCAGAGGGAACAGTGGGTGCAAAGGCTCTGAGTCAAGAGCAAGTCTGGTATTCCTAGAACAGAAAAAGTCCACTGTGCCTAGAAAATCATGAGTGAGGTAGAAAATGGTTCATACTGAGGTTGAAAAAGTAGGCAGAAGCCAAGTCATTAGGTTTGTTAAAAGGATTAAATATATACAAAGTATTTTTATATAAGGCCTGGAACACAGTAATAAGCACCTAGTAAATGTTAGCAGCTGTGGAAATTATCATGATTTTTAGTGAAATTTGTCATAATCGAATATTTGGCTGTCATTTTCTGGTGAGGAGAGATGAAAGATACAATATTGAACGTTTAGGGCCTACAGTGTTAACTTTTGAAGGACTTCTTCATAGGTGGTGGTGTGTTCTTCCATCGGGAGGTGTGTAATGTTTGGTGATCTCTTGTGATATTGATGATCGATGCCTCTATTAATTCATTAAGGCTTACAAAAATGGAGATATTCTGTCTTTTTTAAATCTTTTAGCTGAAATACTTATGTAAAGAAAAACATCTATTCTTGCATCTGCTAGTGGTAACCCATTTTCTAAAGTAGTATAATAAACTCATTAATTAAACAAATTTGGTATGTTTTGTAGTGCTAACAAAGATGGAGGATATCATTAAAACCACATTACAACTTCCCATGAAACACCCTTTAGTACTGCACAGTGCAGTTTATTGATCTGATCCAGTAGCGCACTATTCATGTTCTAGTTTCTATTTGCACTACTGGCTGATAGTGATAAGATATGGAAGTGCATTTGCTTCAATGTTAAAATGTAATTGTGACACATATTGTTTCCTCTACCCACTGACTTCAGGATTTCTTTCTCCACAGATGGAACTCTCCGCCCTCCAGTCCATGATGGCTGTGCAAGAGGAAGAGCTGCAGGTGCAGGCTGCTGATATGGAGTCCCTGACCAGGACAATACAGATTAAAGAAGACCTCATAAAGGTCTTTCAAAGCTTTTTAAAGACTATTGGAAATTATTACAGCCCAGAATACCTGTAGGGCATCTTCAGACAACACTTGGATACATTGAGTCTTCTTATGCACTGTTAGTTTGAGCCTCTTGATATTGCCATATTCTCTCTGGTTGATGTCAGAGTTGCTAAGATTTCATAAAGAAGCTATTGTTACCGTCATACGGCTTATTAATATCCCACTTAAAGTATAGCAGACTATTTCAAGAGATTTGTTACTTTGTTCCTGTGCTGAATAGTGTTTTTATTACTTATTGGGTGGCCAAAAAGTTCATCTGGGTTTTTCCGTAAGATCTTATGGAAAAACCCAAACTTTTTGTGCAACCCAATATTTTTATTACTATACCTGTTTTTGACTTTTAGGACCTGCAAATGCAGCTGGTTGATCCTGAAGACGTACCAGCTATGGAACGCCTGACCCAAGAAGTCTTACTTCTTCGGGAAAAAGTTGCTTCAGTAGAATCACAAGGTCAGGAAACTTCTGGAAACCGAAGACAACAAGTAAGTTATTGAATTACAAACCTTATTTTTTACTGTGAGATAAACAATGAACAAGCCGTCAATCTCAATTACTTATGAAGGTGTCTGTCGATGGAATTTCATAGAAAATCTGTGCTCTAAAGTTCCCTGCCTTGGTCGTAGCAGCCACAGATGCTCTCTTCTCACACGTGTAGTTCCTTTGTAACTGCTGCCCCATATGTGACCTCTCTTTAATGCCAAGCTTCTTAAAATGACCTGTTTGCCTGTACTCCTCCCTGTCTCCACTATCATCCTCTCACTAACTACTCATCTCATTCCAAGCTAGCTTTTAACTCTACCAGTTCACTTAAATAGATCTCTGTGGTTATGCACTATCGTAGCTCATCTTCTTTATAGCACTTACTGTAGCTCACAATGACGTGTCTGTGACTCATGAATGTCTTTTCCCCCCACTATGTAGTAAGCTTATCCTTAGAACAGAGTCTGGTACATAGAAGGTGCCCAATAAATGTTTACTGAATGAATGAAGAGTACTAGTAAGTCCTATTGTATGTTTCCCTCTTGCCCTTCCTTGCTTTCTCTCCCACTCCTTCTTCTTGGCCTCTTTCCTGTCCTTCTGGCTTCACTCTCCTCTTTCTTCTTCTTGCTCCCATATTTGAATTCTGCCTGATAGGGTTTTTTTTTAATTAATTTATTTTATTTTATTTATTTTTGACTGCGTTGGGTCTTCGTTGCTGTGCGCGGGCTTTCCCTAGTTGTGGCGAGCGAGGGCTACTCTTTGTTGTGGTGTGCAGGCTTCTCATTGTGGTGGTTTCTCTTGTTGCGGAGCACGGACTCTAGGTGCACAGGCTTCAGTAGTTGTGGTGCATGGGCTCAGTAGTTGTGGCCTGCGGGTTCTAGAGCGCAGGCTCAGTAGTTGTGGTGCATGGACTTAGTTGCTCCGCGGCATGTGGGATCTTCCTGGACCAGGGCTTGAACCCGTGTCCCCTCCATTGGCAGGCAGATTCTTAACCACTGCACCCACCAGGGAAGCCCCCGATAGAGTTTTAAAGATAAAAAAAGATAATATGGCATTGACTTGAAAACTGTAACATACTATATATAGAAAGGTTAAGTCAGTAATGAGATAGTGAGCTTTTTGAGTCATAGTTCATGCTAATACATTCTTTTTTTTTTTTTTTTTTTTTTTGTTTTTTTTTTTTTTGTGGTATGTGGGCCTCTCACTGTTGTGGCTTCTCCCATTGCGGAGCACAGGCTCCGGACGCACAGGCCCAGCGGCCATGGCTCACGGGCCCAGCTGCTCCGCGGCATGTGGGATCTTCCCAGACCGGGGCACGAACCCGTTTCCCCTGCATCGGCAGGCGGACTCTCAACCACTGCGCCACCAGGGAAGCCCCATGCTAATACATTCTTTTGGTCTCTTTCTCAGGATTAACTATGGCTTCCTGTCTCTATTTGCATGTTGCTTCTATTCTTTTTCCCTCAGTTGCTGCTGATGCTAGAAGGACTGGTAGATGAACGGAGTAGGCTCAATGAGGCCTTACAAGCAGAGAGACAGCTCTATAGCAGTCTGGTGAAGTTCCATGCCCATCCAGAGAGGTAAGAGAGTGACTGCACTGTTTTTCCTTTTATTCCTCATTAAGCGCAGATGCTTACAGTATACAAGGAGGGAGATAAAGAAAAGCATACCTGGGACTACCTGACTTGTCACTAGTTGTAGGGATTGCTCTGAGCCTCAGTGTCTAAATCTAAAGTCAGGAGTAGCATCCATTTCATGTAGCTATTGCAAAGATCAAATGAGGAGACGTGTCAGGTGTCTAAAATAATGCTTGCATATAGTAAGCACTCATTGTATGTTTCTTTCCTCTCTCTAATCCATGTCCTATTAAAGGCTGCTTCATTATAAGACTATAAAGGGCACTGATACTCATTGAATATAACTGAAGAAGATATAATTGTTGTTATGGCTAATATTACCCCAGGATTACTCATAGCCATGATGATGAATCTATTTTCCTGTACCTCTTGATTTTTGGTCATGTATATTATATCCTTCTGGTTCATTTTATATTCCCTTAATTTTTTTTCTTATTTTGCCTTCCCTCCTAGCCCCTTTCTCTCTTTCCTAATTTTTATTCTTTTACTATTCAGTTTTTTCTAATTTATTTTTGAGTTAAAAAATTTTTTTTTCTTTCTCCTTCAAGAAAATGAAGGCAGAGGAAAGGTAAAATAGGACCACGTGTGGAACTTTATAAAGAATCTCTGCATCTTTGTGAACTGGATTCCTTTTCAGAGCGCTATCAATTTTTGGTAACAAATGAGAAAACAAATATCTTCAGTAGCAACCCTACTTGGCTCAATATCGATTCAGTTTGCATTTAGTTTTTCCTGGGTTTTGGCTTTTCAGAAACTAATGCTTTTAGTTAAAAAATGAAATTTCTCTTAGTGGGCTATAAGGGTGTGAGATAAATATTAGGAACTGTAATTTTATGTCAAATTGGCCCAGAATCTAGGATAAAGGGACAAACTTTACAGAAAGCAGGCCTTGCTAATCTACCAGCATTGAACACAAGGGCCACAACAAAGACCACATTCATTTACTGTGTCCTAGAGAACAATTACTCCAAAAGTGTCATGGCTCAGAGTGGCACTGATGGCTCTTTGGAAACATCTATGGACTCATTACATTGATGGCTAATCCATTTTCCTTCCATGTGTGGCATGTTTAATCAGCTCTGAGAGAGACCGAACTCTGCAGGTGGAACTAGAAGGGGCCCAGGTGATACGGAGTCGGCTAGAAGAAGTTCTTGGAAGAAGCCTGGAGCGCTTAAGCAGGCTGGAGACCCTGGCCGCCATTGGAGGTGGGGAACTGGAAAGTGTGCGAGTTCGTCACGAGCATGCCTTCTGAGCACTGGCGGGTCAGACTGCAGCCCGGGATGGAGACCCTTGTTTGCACTAACCAGAGAGCCTTGTCTGACTTTGGCAGAATTAAACAGTGACTTACTAATGATAGAACTGGTACAAGTAGCATCAACTACAAAGTGAAACTCACTTTAGTCTACCTGTATTTCACTGTACATAGCTGTCTATAAGTTGAATCGTGGAGGTTACAAAGTATATTTGCACACTATAAATCATTCCATTTTAGTTTTCCCACCTGTTTTCATTCTTTTCCCCAGCCCTTCCTTCTTTGCCCTCATCCCTTCTACAGGCCAATAAAGTTTATTCCTCCCCCACTTTCACAATCCATTTCATATGTTCCATATCATGTCATAAATGCATGCGTGTGTATTATTTTTGCCATTCAATCAACTCCTGCTCTTTGAGTGAGAGCAATTTTTTAATCAAAAGTTTCAAGATAAGAGAGAGATAAGAGATTGAGAGTCTATAAGAATGACTTTGCAAAAGTGGTATAATCCTCATCAGAAGGTAACCAAAGCCAAGTCTTGCAATAGTAGACTGAAAGTATTTGGAAGGCCAAGTTAAAGAGCAGAGGCAAAGACTGTTAAAGTGTTTATAGTAAACCTTTACCTCTAATATTGTTTCAGAGTTGATTATTGAATGACAGCGAAATTAGATTAGGTGCGGATTAGATTCCATTAAAATTTTTTTCTTTAAACTAAGGGTGTAGTATTTAGTCAGAACACAACTTTAAGAAAGCTCCCAGGTCTTCCAGAGTCAGAATTCTCTGTATAAAAAGATAATTTCAAATGTAATGTCCCCCTTTAAATTCAGTATTTCACCAAATAACTCATTATGACTAGAAGAAAATATTTCTTGTATTTTTTTCATTTGGTAATGGCACTAGATGGAGTCCTGTATTTTTTACTTTTTAGTGCTTTTGCATTTCTCCATATTACAATAAGTAATAGGCTTCTGGCTTTGATGTGTTTGAATAGTTTAGAAAGAAATGTTGCAGATCTTTCTAGGTTTTGGTCATTGTCTCAATGCTTTCTTATTTCAACATGACATGTAAGGAAAGGGGACCTTGAGATTATACTTCTGGTATCTTAAATGTCAAGAGTACAAAAAGTAACCAAGGTTACTTTGTAGCCTTGCTAACCCATGAGGTTTGTTATTTCTGCTGGAATTAATTTCCTAGATTAGAAGCTGAGGTTTCAGTTTTTAAACATGGAATTTGGTGAATATGGATTGAGGCTCCTTAGCCCCAGAAATGTGACCGAGTACCCTTTCTAAACGAGGGTGGAGCACAATGGTTTTTCTTTTTTCCCTCCATTTTTCACATGACACTTTTATTTCTTTCACATTCATGTGTTGGCATGGCTTGCTTACCTTATAAATCCTGTCCAAGTTTCTGTAACCTTAGCCACTCCTGTAACAGAGCACCTGTCACTCTAAAATGGACAGGGAAGAAAATATTCTACTGGAGAAACACCATGGAATTCTCTGATTAAGTATTGATAGTTTGTAAAAGATTGGTAGCCATAAGCTTTCCTCTTAATGGAGAGCTTTTCAGTTTAATAGGCTTTGGGTGGTGCAGGGGTCATTTAAGAAAGAAGATTGGAAGTATAAGCAGAATCATCCATTTTTTCTTAGTCTTCCAATGTTTAGTGACCCTTTCCTGCACACAGCTCTGTAACATTGTAGAAGTAAAGAGGAGGGTAATCGAGCTGTAGAAATATCACCCCACCAAAGACTAGCCTGTCATATGATTACAAGGCATTTAAGAAATGCCTTTCCTTATTTTTACTAATAGACCAATGACACTTTCTAAGTTTCCTGTTAAGATTCAACCATGGGTGATATTTGGGTTCTAATGGCTCATAGTGATTACAGTAATTTATGTAAACTACTACTTCTGTTTCTGTCATTCTCCGATGAGAATAGGAATTTCCCTTGTTATCTTGAACAGTTGCTAAGTGTTAGAAATATTAAGGTAGTGGGGTGAATAATGAGAAACTCAACTTCCTACTGAACAGTGGACAAAATACATAGATTGGGGGAGAAAGTAAGTGAATTCTAGTCCTGATTTGGATCTTGAAAAGATAGAGTAACTTGTGCTATAGCTACTTACCTTTGATATTGGTCCTTGGGAAACATTTTAGAAAATTAGGTGATTTAGTGGCACAAGAGAAATTAAAAGTTTGGTCTTGATAAAGTAGATGTGACTAAAATCTGGTACTGACTTTCTGGTCTGTATAGCTGGAATGAGGCTTGCAAACAGTGCTAACTGGAGAGAGCTTGCTGGTCTAACAATTTTGTGTGGTAATTTGGCATCTTATTAGAGAACATGATTCTAATGAATTTTGTTCTGTATTCCACAGATAGATGATGCTTTGGCCACATTATTCATATAATCATATTTACCATGCTATAATATGATTCCATTCTCTCTTCAGGGGCACAGACATTTTCTCTTACTGAATTATTCTGCTTTTGCCAGGAATTTTTCAACCTTACAATAATTTTAGATAAAGCATTGTGTGCTTATAGAACCTTGTGCTTGAATAAAAAGCGTGAAAGAAAATGAAATGAAATTCTCACTCAGGCTATGCTTAATTGCAAGCATAGAACTTAAATTGAGAAAAATGCATATTGATGGATTTGGTCTTTCTCACATTTCCTTTTTGGTTGTAATGGTTGTAAGAGGTCAGGGTAGTTGAAGTCTATAGTTTTTAGAGCTAGAGAGTTGAAAAGGACCTCCAAGAAGATTTATTTAATGAGTGAAATGGAGTCCTTTTGACAGATATTTCCCCCTAAACTCTTTTGTATTACAGGTTTAAACTATATCATTGAAGTCTGGTGATTGTTAGTGCCTAGTATAAATCGACATTTTTCTGGTGTTCTCTTTTTAGCTATTTAGCCAAGTTATAACTTTTTCTGAAAAGGCCTGATGGGACTATTTTAACATTGTCAACCTTTTACTTTGATGGGGTGTACTTCTATCCTTATCCCCCCTGACCCAACCCTCTCCCACACCCACCTCTCTTCATTCAGTTGTGGATGGTAGCAATATTTTTGGTTCCTCCACTTCCTCCTTCATGTTTTTAAAAGATTTGTCTTTGTCATTATGTATAGTGAGAGATCTGTTAAAGATCAAGGAAATCTTGACCTGGATAGGATATTAGATCCAGGCCACGAGTTTCCTTAGGAGGTTCTTTTGTTTATTCTACTTGCACAGTTTATACATAAATGGCAGATATATATAAAAGACCTATCACTTTTGTGCTTACTTATGCTTCTAATTCAGTATCTGGTTGAGAGGTTTGGTTCATAGCTTCAAAACAGTTCAAGAAAATTGATTTCAGTTCTCTCTGCTTCAGTCTTCTAGTTGGATCTAGAGTCTTCTGATTAGGGAAAGAAGGAATAGATCAGATTACACCCAAAATTGCTCCTTTCATTGAGGAATAAAGGTTGACTGACCTACCTGAAGTCACTTCCCTTTGGACTGTAAGCCCTAGAGGAAACTATAATTTAATACCTTTGCTTTCCTTGAGCTACTATTGGAAAACTCTAGTTCCTGTTGTTAGGATAGAGTTACTGATCTCTGGTTTCTTGGTCTTTTTATTTGAAAACGTCACAGACTCTTCATGTCCCTGAAAAACTCAAGTTGCCTCTTCAACTAGGGTCTCAGTAGTAATTCTAGAGGCCTGCAGGCAGTGTGCAGGGATATATGACAAACTTCCTAGGGAGTCGGGAAGGAATACAGTGACCCACATACTTTAAAGTCCATTTTCCATCCTGCCTCATAGAAATGGCACTAGAGGTGGGATAAATGAAGTTAGCTTTTTTTTTCAGATACTAACATCCTCTGAGATAGAATCATATAGAGTATTTTCTCATTTCTCTTTGGGGTAGAGCTCAGAGGGCTTTTCTTCTCCCTTTGGTAGTATAGAACCATTTGTACTGTAGAAAGAACAGCTGGGAATACGGAGCTGCATATAAGCCAACCCAATTAAAAAACAGAAGGAATGAGTCAGTGGGATAGTACATCAGAGTGATTTCTGTGGGGTAATAGTTTCTGCATCTTAATGCTTTTTGGACTATGGATTTAAGCCACTCTCCCACTAGACTTTTGGAGCAATAACTTTTTTACGCCTTTTTAATTATGGTTGAAAGACTACCATGTTGCTTTTAAGTAGTTTGAGTGTTGACGAAGGTAAGTTCTCAACTTCTTTCTGTGTAATCACTGAGCCAGGATGAATTTCCCAAAGAAATTTCCCAAATAAAGCAAATTTATAATTTGCCTCCAACAAAGGATGAGAAGTGGAAGGGACACATAAAACTGTAGAGCAATACTAATACTATTAGTATTGCTATTGACAATACTAATTTTATCAGATTTCAAATAAGAATAATTAAACTTATAAAGTGACATACTAATTCTTTTTGCATTACTTTCCCTTTTTGTTGTTTAAAGTCAAATTCCAGAAATAAAAATCTTTATCATACTGTTTTCTTCTTGCTGAAGCTGGAAGGATAAAATAGAAAGTTCATCAACATCAGAAAATGTTTGATCTAAAGTAATATGAAGAGTAGGGTTGTTAATTAAGTACATGAACCAAATGGACTTCCTTGTTCCCTTTGAGAACTCATGATTGTCTAGGAAATGCATATAGGTTTGTTTTTGGTATATTACATGAGTATACAGTGCTTCCTTTTGCAATTATCAAAATCACTGCTCTGAAATACCAACCTGTCTCTCAATCTGTGAACTTTAGAGCCATGTGTATATACAAATATGTTTTATAAACCATGAATTTCTGTCTTGTTTCCATGAAGTACTATCAGTTTCATAATAAAAGCAGGTTTACTTTTACCACTTAAAGTTTTGGTCTTAGGGCTGTTGAGAAAAATTAGAGTGATTCATAACAATTTAAATGAAGAAGGAAAGTGACATGTTAAATAATCCAGTAACGTGGTGCTAGATTATTTCTAGGACTATTTCCCCACCAAAACAAGCTGTAAATTTTCATTTCTTCATGGCACTGTGTTGTGTTAAATTGTGTTAACATTTGTGCTGAAATGGAGCGTGTACTTTTTTATATATAAGTGTTAGAATTTCAGCTACTTTAGTTGAGACACAGAAAATTGTCACTGATCCAATAAAATTATCAAAGGCCAAACAGTAACTATTTGGTTTCATTCTTAAAAGATTTATGAGAAAAGTAGAGAAAGCCCATATCTTTTTCTTTCCCTTATAGGAGAATCAGTCTATTGATTATTGTAATAAAATTCCAAGTCAAATAAGGCTCAAGAAATTTAACTAAAGAAAGGCTGAGGAAGAAACCTGAATTTTTCTACTCTCAAGGAAGTGAGACTAAAGAAACAGCATTATACTTCCCCCAGAAATGTGAAATGGACTACTTTACCTTAAAAAAACACTTCTTGCTCTCCTTGCTGAAGGAAAGTAGTAGAAAGTGGGATGAAAATTCGAGGAGTCCATTGTTTTGGTGGGTGGTGCTGTCCCTGTGTATATTCCTGGAAAGGCCTGTTTCTTGTGTTCTTTGAGGAAAAAAGAGATCATAAGCAGGAAGAATTCCTTGACATTACAGACTTTTAAGTCACTGAAAACAGTTGCCTTCTGAATTGTAAGCTTGTAAGCTGGAAGGGTACCTAAGAGATGTTACAATTTAAAGACAAAGATATACCATGAAGGGGCTTGACTGCAGACAACAGATTTCTAGCTACTTCAGTTCCAATATCAAAATCTGTCTAGTTAAAGAATTTTATTTCTTGGCAGAAGCTTATGGAAGATTATATGAAATCTTAACATTTTCTTATGGTCCAGAAGGGAATGGATGCAGGTAATACTGCAGTTTGATAGGAGACCTTTTTTTCTTTGATCCTCTCATGTAGCATCATAATATTTAAGTCATCAATAGTTGGTTCATGACGTGAACAGGTGAGAGTTCTTGTAATGAGCACATGGCAGAGTGCCTAGGAGTGAAAGTGAGGTGAGCCCAGAGGACATAAGAGCCTGGCACTGAGGGAAAAACAGCCGGGCACTTGTCACTGCAAACTTGTTCGTGCTGTAAAGTTTAGCTCTTTGAATCCCCTTTCAAAATAGTCAAATAGGACTCCTATGTTCTGAGTAACTTTATGGGAAAATATTACTCCTTTTCTGTTGGTTGTG
This sequence comes from Hyperoodon ampullatus, assembly GCF_949752795.1. Taxonomy (NCBI): domain Eukaryota; kingdom Metazoa; phylum Chordata; class Mammalia; order Artiodactyla; family Ziphiidae; genus Hyperoodon; species Hyperoodon ampullatus. The sequence goes on from NC_136915.1 coordinate 107,487,163, forward strand.
TATAAATGGCTTAAAAAGGAAACAATAATGATGGTAGAGTAGAATTTGGAGAATATGGTCTTGTTGCAGCCCAGTTGGGACTCATTACTGAAGAATTAAAATAACACTTCATGACTTTCCCTCAAGGCTTATTTGTGCATGATGGAGTTTTAAGGCAGTTATTATTTAATGATGATGAATCCTATTTGTAAAACCTATTCAAAAGAGTTCATCTTAATCTACTGATAGATCTGTGTTTTTTCAACTGTCCTGCAAAGTAGGGAGAACATAAGAGTGTTACTTCAAACCTCCTGTTGGGGAAACATATTCAGCAGTGAAAAAGTACAGATAGACTCGATTAAGATCATCCAGTAAAAACATTAGGTATAGAATTTTCTTCTGCTGAGTACTTTTAGGTTCTACGGTCTTTTTCTACCCTCAACTTTTCAGCCCATAGACCAGTTTACCAACAATAACTTAAAACAATAATAATAATGCAATACACTGAGTACACAGTATATGCCAACCACTATTCTAAGCCCTTCAAAAGCACCAAACCCTTGAAAGTTGACAGGTGTATGGAGTGGATATTACTATTAACCCTAATTAATAAGTGATGGAACTGAGTTACAGAAAGGTGGTGATTTGTCTAAAGTCACGTATCTAATGATGGGAGCAAAAATCTAACCTAGACAATCTGGCTCCAGAGTCCATGTTCTCAATAATTATGCCATCCTCAATTTAGAAAGCACAGAAGTATGAATTTTTGCCTCGATGAAAAAAAAGACCTTATTTTTGCATACCACTTAAATTTTTGCCCAAGGATTTTATAGTATTATAGAAGTTTATTTCTATACACTTTATAGAGTCAGGTAGTTGGTAGAAGATAATTTTCTAAATCTAAGAAACAGAAGTTTTGGTACCACCTCCATTATGTGTGGTTCAGAACCTAGAAACTTGGAAGAACCACAACTTGAGAAACTACCATCGAAGCCTCAAATAAAAGGTTTTAATAAAATTTCCAGTCTAACATGTAAAACTTAATCCTGGAGATAAAACCTGGAGAAGCAAGTTAAATTTGAATGAACAGATTCTTAGCTTTCAGAAATTCTAAAGGTGGCAGACCATTTTATTTATTTATCAAACATAAGCACTCACTTCATCAATATATAGTACCTTTAAATTAGAAATTTAAAGTACTATTCCAACTTAGTTCTGAAGACAGTGTTTTGTTGCTTTGTGAAAGCATAGAAAAGCTTATCCTCCACAAAAGAGAAGTCCTTTATTGTCATTTTAAAAAAACCAGAAATGGTAAAAACAGAAAGAGGAATGGCTAATATAAACTTATAGATAGGACCTTGTGTGGGATAACTTATTCCAATGTTTTCTATAAACTTTTTTTTTTAACTTTACCCCTCAAACAAGCACACACAAAAAAGGCTTTAGCATTCTACTTCAAATTGGTAAAGGGCTGAGCAACTCTTAAAGCTGCCCTGAAGGAAGTATGGCAGACTAAGCTAGATGAAAAAATGAATGAGGAAAACAAAACCCCTAGTAGTAGAATGTCAGGATGAAATGGGCATTTTTGCTGTGTCTCCACTTAACTCCTGATGAAGTCAAAATCATGGTATCCTGCCCCAGAGTGAATTAAAGAGGGAACATTATGTAGAAATGGAGATGTGGCATCAGGAAGGTTGACAAAGGTAAGTGGAGGGTAGAAAGGGTTAGACAAAAGCCTTCAAGGCCAGTGACAATCACTCTTTCTAATCCCCACTTACCTTACTTCTGGAACCTAGTACAGGAATCATCATGGGATGTGGGCCCAGAGTGGTATGGGGGTGAGGATCCTGACCTCATAGAGCTGAACCTTCTTCAACCACAGGATCATTCTCTAGTCCAACACTCAGAAGGGGAACAGTGTGAAAAGTGTGTTTTCTTAATCTATCACTGAGTGGGACAATTCATTTTCTTTGCGGGGAAAGAAAAACATTCTGATCTCTATTGCTGTACAGGGAAAGATTTTCCAAAATGAGCATAATATGATAGGGATGTCCTCAAGTGAATTAGCATCCTGGGTTCAGTGAGTTTCCAAAGCAGCCACAGCTTAGGAATTGTGTTCATTCACCTCTACACAACTAGTGTTCTGAATAAGATGGTTCTAGGGCTGGTTTGAAAAAGTAAGTATTGGAAATCCCTACTGTACACAGCCTGCCAAGGATCTCTAAAGATGCTGAATGGTAAAGGTGCCTCCTTGTGAGTAGGGCTTTATTGAATAGGGTACTGCCTTAGTCCAAAGTTAACACAACATTCACAGTAAAGACCAGGGAATAAGTCAAAAGATTAAGCTGTTAGGAGCTTAATGAGATTGGCCTGGGCCATTATGAATCCCTGGTATAAACTTGCAGATGCCAAGAGATGGAACATAAGTGTGAACTGGCCCTGTTCACCTTACCTGTTGAGGGTAGTGAATGCTCATTATTCATGCAGAGCCTTTCATTCACAGATGTCTGAGCTCAGGAGCAGGTTCTTTACTCTTGGAGGAAGAGACAAAGATCTGATTTGTCACCAGAGGGAACAGTGAGTTGCCTCTGCCTGAAAGCCCAGAGACTTGCCATCTTTGGCACAGCTCTTACCTAGAACTAGCTACGTAACCTAGGTCAAGCCACCTAATCTCTTTGAGGCCCAGGTTTCCCAGCAGTCATAAGAGGAGTTTTAACAGGTTGGTTGCTGAGGCCAGGGTCAGAACTAGATCTCAAAGTTCTCTAACTTGGGCAGGTTCTGTAAGACCCGGGGAGTGTCACGGTAGATTTTCTTTGGTTTCCAAATGAATTAACCACTATAAATTCCTACACTTTCAGAAGAAATCAGTAATGTGGGCCACTGGTCTCAATCTAAAATTTGATGAATGGTCTTATTTTAACATATGTGGAGAAGAAGAAATGCCCTAGATTTGTGCTGTCTGTTATGGTAGCCACCAGCCATGTGTGGCTATTTGAATTAAATTTAAATTAAAAAATCAGTTCCTCAATCATGCTAGCCACATTTCAAGTGCTCAGTAGCCACATGTGACTAGTGCCTACTGAATTCAACAGCAGAGACATAAAATCACAGAAACTTCTATTGGTCAGCACTGCCCTAGACCTTTACCTGGACCATGAACTGCAACTACTTGTCCCTTAGTGCAGGGCATAGATGTTTGCACCCCAGGGTGACTGTGTTCATCTTTGGGGAATGGAAGAATGGATTAAATTCCATTTGGACAAAGCAGTGCAGGAAACCCTTCAGGCACAGGATGTTGGCATTGGACAAGAGTTTGAGGGAGGTGGAAGGAGGGGAGGTTAGAGGAAGGGGTTAGGAAACAGCTGAACTGTTCTCTGCCACAGGGCTGGACTAGACCTGAGCTTCTGTAGGACACAGGACACTTAGAGGAGGGTTCCTCAGCAAGATTATCACCCCACTCATGACTGATCCCAGCAATGGAAAAGTGTGAGAGGAGCCTGGTTGCCCTAATCCCAAGGAAATCAGGGACCCTCTCAGCACTCGATAGCGGGAAAAAGTTGTCACGTTGGGCCCATGTCACAATAGGGAAAGTTATTACATAGACAGTCAGTGGCTGGAGGGGAATAATTCTGGCTTTCTGGAAATGAGTGAGGGGGTAACTATCTAACAGTCTGCTTCTTAGGTACAGGTCTGTGCAGTCAAGCCAGCTTATGTTTTGAGGTTTAAGCTTGAGTGTTAGCAAGAAAGTATCAGTGATATGGTGAAAAAGGTTTTCTACAGAGTTGGTACCTTAGTGCTGCTTTCCCTGCTGGCTAGGGGGCCATCCACGTGGGGAAGGGAAGAAATCAGAGGCAGATGGCAAAAAGAGTGTAATTTTAGCTGCTGTCTGGAAAGCACGTGTGAAGGGAGTCACCTTTGTCTTCTGGACCTACTTCTAGGTGCAGCTGCAGGGGACGACACAGAGGATGCGAGCACGGAGTTCACCGACAGTATTGAGGAGGAGGCTGCACACAATAGCCACCAGCAAGTAAGTCCAAGTCAGGTGCTGGGGCCCCAGGGTGCAGAGCTCATAGCCCTTTGGGGACTGGTGGTCTCCTGCAGCCCTTGTGGGCCTGGAGTGAGAAGCTTTCTTTTTAGATAAACCACTTCCCAGTCTTCTTCCTGCCCTCCCAGCCACCTTGCCAACTCCTATCCTCACTCCATTTTTCTTTCCAATCCACCCTTTTTACTCCTTGTATCTTGTGTTCCTGCTCCCTGCCCCCTCCTACCCTCCTTTGCTCCTATGTACCGTCTATAGCTATAGCTTCAGAAGAATTTTTACTTACAACAAGACCTGAACACTTACACTCTTGGGCTTTTGTAACTGAAACACATCACAGAAGACAGGGAGTCATCGAAGGGCTACTTGGGGAGGTGGCAGGCCTAGGACCTGCTTCAGGAGAGTGTTTTCTGAGGAACTCCAAGAGGATCGGAATACTTCCAAAGCAGGGATCATTCTCAGTGAAGTCTCACTATATAAAAGAGAACCTTGTTGGACAACCTGACAATCTACCCAGGTTGTGACACGTCAATGACCAGCAGATGACACTTCAAGAGCAAGCCCCTGTCAAACCTCAGAACTTGGTACCGAAGGCTAAAACATTGTTCCCACCAACCATCAGTGAAGGTGTAATCAGCATTTTCTCAAGCTCAAGAGCAGAATGTCCTAGACCTCAGAGATTAAGTCACCAACAGTGATCCCATAGCACCCACTGGAACTCCTATGTGTCTTCACCTTGCCCAGTGACATTTAGCAATCACATGTCCTGGATGGACCAGGCCTGCGACTCTCTGAGTTTTTAAGGGGAAATTGGATCATTGGTATCTGTCCTTCTGCAGAAGCAGCTGGGCTTTTCCAGTGCTAGTCTCCTTGGAGCTATTAGGGAAACTATAGGGGACATGAGGCTTTCTGGGTCTGCCTCTTCATCTCCTGCATAAGAAAAAGAGGAGATGTCTAATAAACCAACAGAAAGACCCAAGTGAGCAGTCCCCAAATCTCACAGGATTTGGCACAGTCTTTGACTCTTAAGGACACAAGCAGTTGTCTGGAATACCTCACATCCTCAGCACAGTTTCTTTACCTTCTACCAAGATTCCCTTTTTGCTGCTCTAGACACACCTGACCCTAACTTCTCCCTTGAGTTCCTGCATGAGCTCCACTTCTCTTTTTGCTTGGACAGCTTCTTCTGAGTCCTGCTAACCGGTACTTGTAACTTTAATTATGTACACCACTGCCCCTCTGGACAGATCCCTTACCTCTCACTCCCTGATTTCACTGAGGATCTTGGGTGAGAGAGAGGGATCTGCAGGATGAGAAAATATCCACTCTAACACCGAGCTAGATTGTGATGTCAGCAGATCACTGATGGTTATTGCTACTCTGGGTCAGGGTTAACTTCAGAACAAGTGAACAGGAGACACAGATATGGAGAGGACCAGATTCTGACTGATGTGGTCCAAACTATCCCTGATAACACGAGTTCTTCACTCTGCTTCTCAGTTATAGGCAAACTGGTTTGTAAAGTCACTTCTTCCTCAACCTTCTTTTCTATAGCTGAGCGTGGAGAAAATGATCAGACAACATTTTGAGGTCAGTCCAAGCCTGGAATAAACCTTTACATTGGGGCATTTGTACTTCCCTTGCAATGTCTTCCCTATCACCTGGCATAGGAGATACTTAATAAGTTAGACAAGTATTTACCTGTTGGATGAAAAATATCTTGGGTAAGCACTGTTTTTCTCTGTATCCCCTTTCCTTGAAAATCAGTCTTCAGTTTTGGGGAAAGAGGTGTGTGAAATCATTGTAAACTTACTTCAACTTTTCTGAAGTTTGTTGGTGTGACTCTCCTGCTACCAATTAAATAAAGCTTTTTTTGTCATAACTGTTTTGTGTCCAGATTCTCAAAAATGTGTTTGCTTGTTTCCCGGGAACTGGTCCCTTAAGATTGAGCTCTGAGCTTCTCCTATTTGTGTCCTTGGGAGGTAGACCTTATTCTCAACACCAAGCTCCCTTCCCACCTCAAGCATAGGCACACTTCTCCTAACAAACACATCCAACTTTGTGTGCCTTTTAAGGCAAGGACCACCTTTTGGCCAAAGCAAATTGGTTCATCTTTATTTTTGGACTCACCCTCCTCAGGAAGTGCCAGGCCTGGCTGGCCATGATGGTACTTGTCCTCAGATACCTCTCACACAATTCCATTCCCAGTCAAATGTAAGATCTGTAACAAATACCTAGGAAGTTCCTGTGAAAGAAACTAGAGTAATCAATCATTGCCTTTCTTCGTTCGAATTTTTGCAATGGAGAAAAGTTAATCAACAATCAAAATCGCAAAGGAGAGTCAGTGATGAACTTGAAAAAAAGATAATTTTTAATACCCTAATGCTGTCTGAGAAATGAACTACACTGTGGGAGGTATGAAGGAATAGGCCTAAAACAAAACCACTCTATTCAAATAAGAGACCAGATCTGCACATTGATCTCCATGGGGCAAATGAAAAACCAGCGCACAAAAAAAGTTGAATTATACCATGGAAGCAAAAGAATAGATGAATTAGGAAATGTGAAAAACAACCACAGCAACAACTACCTATAAGAGATGTAATTAACAATAGAACTAAAGGATTCATACTACCACCACATACACTGGAAGCCCTGGGGTTTTACTTCAGGAAAAACAATAGAAATACTAGCTTTCCATAGATGTTAAAGAAAAAAAATAAAAAGGTTAGATCCTGAGTCACTTTTCATGCATTTACATTTAAATTTTACAGACAAGGCAGCTAAAGTAAACTCCCTTGGACATGGATATATGAAAAGGCAAATTAGCCTGGGAACAAATCAGACCTCTGTTTTCTCATTTAAAAGTAAGAAATTGGACCAGATGAACCTTAAGGTCCCTTCTGGTATTAACATTCCATGGGTCTTATTTTTTCTTTTTAAAGAAAGTAGGTATATTTAAATCAATAGATGATAACATACATCTAGAAGGCACTTTAAAAAGAGATGGTATCATTAAAGTTAGACATTTTTAAGCAGAAGGAACCCTTAAGGTTTAGAAAAGAATAAGTGTGTCCATATTCAAAGCTGATGACATTGTTTAGTTATTTGCAAAGAGTTTATTTAGAAAGGTAATGTCATAATTTAAACGAAGGGTGAGGTCATAAACTTTCAAAAGTGGTTTTATCCAGTCCCCCTTCCTTTATTTTGACCCAAGTGCTTCGTGGCACATGTGGGGATGGCCACCAGTCCAACTAAGCCTGGCAGTAGAACCATAGAAACACATTCCCAGGAGCCTCTCAAATCTCAGGCTTACAACCCCAGGTGGGATTGGATGCCTAGGAAATGAGCACCTGTGTGAGGCACCTCTTCTTTGACGTGGGTGCGTATCTCGCACATCTCTTTACAACCTCAACTGCTATGCTACTAAATGCTTTTACACATATGTGCCATATGAATCAACCCCACGACATACCTGAAACCTAGATTTTATCATGCTGTTACGAGGTCCAAAGCAACAGTCAATGGCTTTGTGCCAAGCCAAGCAGCTGTTAATCACTGATCCATTTAAGCTCCTCTGAGCCCTGTTCTGTCCAATATATCAATATTTCTGACCTAAATGAAGCAATAAAGCGCATAATTAATTCTACAAATCATCCCTAATCAAGTGGCCGCTACATGATTTATGGAGATGCACATAAATATTTTGATGACTTTGATGATTGTGAAATGATTCTGTATAGCCGGAATGAATTTGTGACAGGTACAAGTCACTATATTTATAGAGATAAAAGAAAACAATATGACCCAGAAATAGCTGTGGGGAGAGTTGGAAAATTGGGAGGTCAAAATTGACCTGAAGTTAAGTAAAACCCAAAAATGCTGCCACTGAAAGGAAAAATAAGCCAATATGACATTGGGATATAAGATTAATATTCGACAGACAGGCAAGAAATTCACATACTAAAATGATTAGTCATACACTAAGTAGATTATCATACTCATGTTTTGGTTTCTAAACTTTTAAAAGCATGGGAAAAGCTGGAGAGGAGCCCAAGACGAACAATAAAAAAGTTTAAAAGTTAAAAAAGTAATTTTTAAAAATTATTTATTTATTTTTATTTTGTTTATTTTTGGCTGCATTGGGTCTTTGCTGCTGTGCGTGGGTTTCTCATTGCGGTGGCTTCTCTTGTTGCAGAGTGTGGGCTCTAGGTGTGCGGGCTTCAGTAATTGTGGCACACGGGCTCAGTAGTTGCGACTCACAGGCTCTAGAGCGCAGGCTCAGTAGTTGTGGCACACGGGCTTAGTTGCTCCGTGGCATGTGGGATCTTCCCAAACCAGGGCTTGAACCCGTGTCCCCTGCGTTGGCAGGCAGATTCTTAACCACTGTGCCACCAGGGATGCCCTAAAATATTATCTGAGGAAAAACTATACAATCTGCTTTAGTTGAACATTAAGGAGTAACTTCAAGAGTATCCTCAAAAAACAAAGGTGATGGGAAATTGCTTCTGCTTGTTTTCTTCTCACGTGCTTAGATTTGTAGAGAGAGTTTGGCTGGCAACATCAGCATAGGGTGATAACCAACAAGGGAAATTGGTTGCTAGGCAGGTGGCCTCACTTTAACTTCTCAGCAATTGTAGAATGTGATTCGCCTGTTGCCAATGAAATTAAGGTTGCTTTGTCTTAACTGTAGCTCCGCCTATACCCTAATTCTCTGACTATGACTCCTGATTGCTGAGTGCCCAGATCCTTCCTCGTAATCATCCTTTTTGGAGTCTGAGTTACAGCCTCAGGCTTTGAGCTTTGGTATCTTAGCCATGATCTTTGCAGTCAAGGACTCAAGTGTTGAGCTGATGAAGTTTGCTGACTGTGAGAAGACTCCCGGAGAACTCTGTCCCCTCAGAAAGAGAAGAATCACAGCATCCACACTCTCCAGTCCTGTTTAAACCTCATTTGTTTGCTTTTGTTTTAAATTTGTTGTGTGCTTGTGTTTTTTTCCTCACCCACCTCTGCCCGTGGCAACAATTCTCCCTGCTTGTGTGGTATGTCCTCTCACCCAAACCAGTCTCCAGGGCCCTTATGGCTGAGGAGTCCTAGAGGGGGAGTTCCTTTTAGGTCTGCCTGTTTTGGTCCCCTAGAAGGCTGCCTTTGTGATCTGATATTCCTTGTAGATCCTCTTCAATGCACTAACTTCTTTAAACCATGATTTTCTTTCAGCTCATCAAGGTAGCTTTGGAGAAAAGCCTGGCAGCTGCGGAGACCCAGAACGTATCTCTTGCCCCTCCGTCCACAACAGGAGGGGACAGTAACAGGGGTCTTCAGGAGGAAATGCTCCACCTGAGGGCTGAGATTCACCAGCTCTTAGAGGAGAAGAGGAAAGCTGAGGGGGAACTGAAGGAGCTAAAGGCTCAAATCGAGGAAGCAGGATTCTCCTCTGTGGCCCACATCAGGTAGGATGTGCACCAGAGAAGGGGAGCCTGCTGATGGAGAGGCTACCATAGCCAAGGGACTCACCTTGCTGCTGCCAAGGCATTTGTGCTGCCATGGGGCTTCTTGATCCACATCCCATGCTCCATGCATTAATTGTTCTATAAATTCTTAGAAAAGTTAATAATATTGGATAATGGGGATTATCAATAATTACCATTCAAACTATTCAAATAAATCTGGTCTTAATTCAGTATAATAATGTCCATTATTAGCTATACATATATGACTGCCATGAGTGGAAATCTAGTTGTATGACTCGCATTGCTCTTTTGAATTGACTGTGACATGTAAGGAATCTTCTGCTACCCAAGATGCTTCACTGCTATGTGCAGAACCAGAATAGTCCACGAGGAGGAGGATTTATACAGAGGCCCTTCCACCTCCACTCAGCTCTCTCTCAGCAGCACAAATCCTTAAATCACAGAATAGCAATTTTAATAATCTCTGCTGTTTTATTTATTTGCAAAAGTGGTAAGGAGCTTATTCACTGGCTAGATTGACCACTCTGTCTTTAATGGCTTTTTTTCAAAAGATGCTTGGGGAACATGCTGATAACATAGGGCTAATCCATTTATTCATTCATCCCTGAGGGTCATAATCATATGGCCTGCTGTTTAGAACACAGCTGTGCAGATGTACAACTTCTAATTCATGCCCTATTGTTTCCCTGCCTATTATGTGCCACTTAAATGTCCCTGAATCATAGAATAATATTAGTACAGAAGAGGACCTTGGCATCCAGCATAATGTCTTATTTCATAGTCGAGGAAACTCTGGCCTAAAAAGTTCTGGTAACTTGCTCAAGGTTGCATAATAGTCCCTGGCTAGACCCCTGGCTCCCAATTATTAAATTATAAACCTTTTCTTCTATACTGTATACTTTGTCAAACAATTTTTGAAATACTCTTGTGATCATCCTTAATGTTGGTTCTTTTACTCTGAATTATCATGATATTTCTTTTCTTCAATTCTACTTAAGTTAAAGCTTAAGTTTGACTTAAACTTTGTTATATGTAAACTTTGTTGTGCTATCATGGGTGAGAACAATGCATCTCTTTTGATCCTACAGTTGAATATACAGTCCAACCAAATGTAGTACCTTCATGAATTATTTTCCTTTTTCCTCAGAGTTACTAACCTAAAACTGATTGAACTCTTCATCCAACCTGAAGAACCACTGATACTGTAGAAGATAGAATCTATGTAATTCGTAGTCCCTCTTGTGAGATTTTGTTGAACATTGCTGTTGTTAGTTTGTATTGTGAACACAGCAAATATAAAGTTATGACATAATATTAAATATTCTTTATACCACACATGTGCCCCTTTCTTTCCCTTTTACACATCAGTTTTGGTAAAATACCTGTCCCACTTTTCTCCATTGAAACTCTCATAGACGATCTCTCTGACTCCTGTGTCCTAAAGCGTTTTCATCCTTGATTCATGCTAGACAAGCTCTGCTCTATTCCAAAACTTCAGGATCTGAGAAACCCAGTCTAGGGGCATAGCCAACTGCTGATCCTTCAGGCTATGAATTATTACTTCCTTTGCCTCTTCTGGTCAGCAGTTCTCAATTTAACGTGCTTAAGAATCACCTGTGGAACTTAAGTAAAATGTCGATTTGTAGGCCTTAGCTCTAAAGGTTTTTAGACAAGCACCTCCTAGGATTCTGCTGTTAGTATTCCTCAGGTCTGCAGCTAGTATGAGCAGGATTAAATGACTTCTCTGTTGCAGACACCGAACCAGCCATGCCACTTATGTAATTTCATGTAAGCATCCAATAACTCCACTAGGTCAGTGTTAGAGGTTAAGTGAACTGCCTTTTTAAGTAAATTGCCTTTTTAAAGCTGTATTTTTTATTGCTTCCACCCAGTCCTAGTGAAATATTTGGTGGGAGGAAAGGCTGCGTCTAGAATGTCTTGGTGAAAATAGTTATTTAGTCCATTTTATTTCCTCAACAAATATGAATATTTTATGCGCAGCTGGCACTGTGGAGGTTCTGGAGATACAGGGTGAACAGGACATGCAGAATCCCTGTGTTCATGAAGATGATCTCCTATCACAGGAGCCAGACGTAAAGCAAATAATTAACATAAGTACATTTGATTATAGTTGTGATTAGTGTTGTTTATTTCTTCTATGTTCTTAGGTCCAAATTTCTCATCCAGTAGTTGAAAAGTGACTGATGATAATTAATAGAACTGTAGAATCCATAATAATAAATTTGTCCCAATGTCCTTTTTATTTTTTTCTTAACAGTGTAGTTACCCTTGTTTTTTCTGGAGGCCACTGAAAATTAGAACATGAGGCTGCAAACATGAGTAAACACAATTAGACTGGGTGTCTTGAGTCCTAGATTTTTAGTGATGATGCTGCCACCAAGTAGCTAGGGGAGTGCGGGTAATCTCTTGCTCTTTCTGAGTCTTGGTTTCCTCGTGTATAAAATAAGGGAGTTGTTGTAGGTCTCTGAGGTCACTTCATGCTCTGGGTTGTCTCTGAGTCTCTGATGGCCTGAGGTGTGGGTAAATGGGGCTATTAGGAACTGAGGCCAAGACCAGACCTGGCCCCTGATTATGTATGTTTCCTGTAGGAACACCATGCTGAGCCTTTGCCTTGAGAATGCAGAGCTGAAAGAGCAGATGGGAGAAGCAATGTCTGATGGATGGGAGATTGAGGAAGACAAGGAGAAGAGCGAGGTGATGGTGGAGACTGTGGTTGCCACAGGGGGTCTGAATGAGAATAGCCTTCAGGCTGAATTCAGAAAGCTCCAGGGAAAACTGAAGAATGCCCACAATATCATCAACCTCCTCAAAGAACAGCTGGTGCTGAGCACCAGGGAAGGGAATAGTAAACTTAATCCTGAGCTCCTTGGGCACCTGGCCAGGGAGATCGACAGAATGAACACAGAGCTGATTTGCTCTTCTGGAAAGCACCAATGCCAAGAGGAGGAGGGTGTGACCGTGAGGCCTTGCCCCAGACCACAGAGCCTTGACCTTGGGACTGCCTTCACAACGGATACCCACCAAGTAAGTGTGGGATTAGATGGAATGAAAGACCCTTGGAGAAGGGTTGGAAATGTCAGTTTCTACCTTAAACAGTTCTGCCCTGTGGGTCAGGAGGTACCAAGGGAAGGGCACCTTTGCATCACAAGTAGTGGTGATAATATTCCTCACACATCAACCTTTAGAAAGGTTTTTTACAACATTATCTTATAAATATTACATGAATAATTAATTTTCCATAAATATTTGAGTGCCTAATTTTCCAGATAAGAGACTAGACATTGGAAGCAGGCAATAAGGCTTTGTCTCTGTCCTTCAGATATTCAGTATGGTGGGAAAAGATGGCACAAAACCAGATCATTTCAATAGGATGCAATATAGGGATACATGGGGTTTTAAGGCAGCCAGACAAGTGGTGTGTAATGACATCTCTTCCTTATCACTGCCATTTTCGTCACAGCTCATCACAGGTGTCTGTCCCTGAGCCTCAGAAGGAGTTATCAGGATCCTCTAAGGGGAGGCAGCTGAGCTGAGGATTAAGTAAAATGGAGACTACAGAGGATTCTTTTTTTTTTTAATTGGGGTATAGTTGTTTTACAATGTTGTGTTAGTTTCTACTGTACAGCAAAATGAAGTAGAGTTCCCTGTGCTATACAGCAGGTTCTCATTAGCTATCTATTTTATACATATTAGTGTATATATGTCAATCCCAGTCTCCCAGTTCATCCCACCGCCCTCCCCCTTTCCCCCATTGGTGTCCATATGTTTGTTCCCTACATCTATGTCTCTATTTCTGCCTTGCAGACCAGTTCATCTGTACCATTTTTATAGATTCCACATATATGTGTTAATATATGATATTTATTTTTCTGACTTACTTCATTCTGTATGACAGTCTCTAGGTCCATCCACATCTCTACAAATGACCCAATTTCATTCCTTTTTATGTCTGAGTAACATTCCATTGTATACATGTGCCACATCTTCTTTATCCATTCATCTGTTGATGGACACTTAGGTTGCTTCCATGACCTGGCTATTGTAAATAGAGCTGCAATGAACATTGTGGTACATGACTCTTTTTGAATTATGGTTTTCTCTGGGTATATGCCCTGTAGTGGGATTGCCGGGTCATATGGTAGTTCTATTTTTAGTTTTTTAAGGAACCTCCATAGTGGCTGTATCAATTTACATTCCCACCAGCAGTGCAAGAGAGTTCCCTTTTCTCCACACCCTCTCCAGCATTTATTGTTTGTAGATTTTCTGATGATGCCCATTCTAACGGGTATGAGGTGATACCTCATTGTACTTTTGATTTGCATTTCTCTAATAATTAGTGATGTTGAGCATCTTTTCATGGGCCTCTTGGCCATCTGTATGTCTTCTTTGAAGAAATGTCTATTTAGGTCTTCTGCCCATTTTTGGATTGGGTTGTTAGTTTTTTGATATTGAGCTGCATGAGCTGTGTATATATTTGGAGATTAATCCTTTGTCCACTGATTCGTTTGCAAATATTTTCTCCCATTCAGAGGGTTGTCTTTTCGTCTTGTTTATGGTTTCCTTTGCTGTGCAAAAGCTTTTAGGTTTCATTAGGTCCCATTTGTTGATTTTTTTTTATTTCCATTACTCTAGGAGGTGGGTCAAAAAAGATATTGCTGTGATGTATGTCAAAGAGTGTTCTTCCTATGTTTTCCTCTAAGAGTTTCATAGTGTCTGGCCTTACATTTAGGTCTTTAATCCATTCTGAGTTTATTTTTGTGTATGGTGTTAGGGAGTGTTCTACTTTCTGCAGAGGATTCTGAGAGGACAACTGGGCAGGAATGCAGGGAGGGATGAGTGGAGGTTTCCACCCCTTCTCTCTTCAATCATTGAACAAACATTTACTGAGAGAGCTCCTCCTTGTAGATTCAATTGGCACCATGCTATGTGTTGTAGATACAGAGATGAATAAAACATTACCCCAGCTCTCCAGGAGCTCATTCCAGAAAGCAAGTAACTGCCAAATGGGATGAGGAGTGCTGTGACAGACACATGAATAAAGTCCACAGGGTTCGCAAGGGGTAGCAGCCATCACTGCCTGGGGGATGAGCTCAGACTGCCCTGATCCTGTGTTGGCTCTTTTCACAGCTGGTCAACCAGCCCCAGGCCCGTAACTCTGGACCTCAGTCAGAATTTAGCCTCCCAGGATCCACCAAGCAGCTGCGCTCCCAGTTGGCACAGTGCAGACAACGCTATCAAGATCTCCAGGAGAAGCTTCTGATATCAGAAGCCACTGTCTTTGCCCAGACCAACCAGCTGGAGAAATACAGAGTCATGTTTAGTAAGTCTTAAGTTCACTTCACCAAAGAGTCTGTCTTCTCCCTGAGAAGCTACATGCTTTGCAGACTTCACTTTTCTTTCCCAACCTCATAACAAATTTAATCCTGACCACGACCCTAGGATTGTGGAAGTGGATACTTAACTTCAATTTGCAGATGGCAGAGAAGAGTAAATGAATAAATCAAGTTTGCAGTGACAGTATAGGGAGGAAATGGACTAACACCTAGATTTGCTGATTTCTGGTACAGTCAACAAACTGCCTTACCTCTCTCAATGTATGCTAATTGCTTCTCTTCTGCTCCTCTTTGCACCACATCAGATTCTTAAAAATATACCATCATTGTTGGTCTAGGATCAGCGCTTTCTAATAGAACTACTTCTGTGGTGACAGAAATGTTCTATACCTACGTCATATGTGGTTATGGAGAACATGAAATGTAGCTAATTCAACTTGGGAATTTTAAGCTTAATTTTAATCAGTTTAACATAAAATAGTCACATGTGGCTAGTAGCTACCTTACGGAACAGTACAGATCTAGATGTCTTTGAAACTCTGAATTAGTTCAGCTCCATTCAAACATTTACTGAGCCCCTGAGAACAAAGCATTTACTAGTTTCCCTGGGGCTTCTAGAGATGACTTAAAGATGTCTGGTCCCAGCGAAGCCCCGTTATCTGTAGATGGGATCATCAATGGCAAACAGGCTCATCGTGGCGGAGGGAAGTCCTGCTGTCTGGAGCAGGTGGTCTCTTCTCCCACCTAAGTCCAAAGAAGCATCTATCCCACTGTGGATCTAACCTCCCTGCACCCTAAGGGCCAGGGTATGTGCCACTGAGGGTGAGGGTGTATGTGGGAAATTCAGGTACTCTGTAACACCCCCTGTCTCTTCCTAAGCAGGTGAATCCTTGGTGAAGCAGGACAGCAAGCAGGTGCAGGTGGACCTCCAGGACCTGGGCTATGAGACTTGTGGCCGAAGCGAGAATGAGGCTGAACGGGAGGAGAGCACCAGTCCCGGTAAGAGCACAAGTATGGGGTTCACCTTCCCTCCCTAGAGGCAGCCTTCACCTTTGGGTGCTGTTGGCGAGTCCCACATGCAACGAGCAGTAGAGATGAGGGGGTATGGCAGACTGAAGATGACACAAGACCAGAGAGGGACAGGAAGTTTGGAGGAGAACTCTTGCCCAGAATGAGGCTGAGTGTGAGTTTGAATTTCTACAATTAGTTTTCAGCATACTGCTGTTAATTAAAAAAATGTTCTATCCAACTGTTTATTGTAGAAAAAATACTAAGGTCTATTTATTAATGAGAAGACCAGATGAGCTTTGGGGGAATAGGCAACCCGTAAGTTTTAAAGAAATATTCTTCTATTATAAAAGTACTGTGACTATAGGGACATCCATCAAATTGAAATCAAGGAGAAAAACACTTGAGTAAAATAGAAGGTGACCACACCTGACTTGCAGGGCTCTTGGGAGGGTAAGAAATGCTGCATTTGAATGTTAGTACAGTGCCAGCACTGAATAAAGTACTGCTTCAACTTTTGCTCTAGTAATTATTGTCCTCAAGACCTTGAAGGGAGTGGCCTCAGCAGCACACCCAGCTTTAATCAGGAAGATGTCTTTGTCTTTTCTCAGAGTGTGAGGAGCATGACAGCCTCAGGGAAACTGTCCTAATGGAGGGGCTGTGCTCTGAGGAGGGACACCTGGGCTCCACACTGGCCAGCCCCCCGGGAAAGAAGCCCTTGGAGAGCCAGCTAGGGAAGCAGGAGGAGTTCCAGGCATATGGAAAGTCAGAAGACATCTCTGTCCTATGTAAGGACATCAAAGATCTGAAGGCCCAGCTGCAGAACGCCAACAAGGTCATTCAAAACCTCAAGAGCCGGGTCCGGTCCCTCTCAGTTACAAGCGATTATTCATCTAGTCTGGAGAGACCCCAAAAGCTGAAGGCTGTTGGTACCCTCGAGGGATCTTCACCTCATAGTGTCACTGATGAGGACGAGGGGTGGCTGTCTGATGGCACTGGGGCTTTCTACCCCCCAGGGCTTCAGGCTAAAAAGGATCTGGAGAGTCTGATCCAGAGGGTGTCCCAGCTGGAAGCCCAGCTCCCGAAAACTGGAACAGAAGGGAAGCTGGCCGAGGAGCTGAGATCAGCCTCGTGGCCTGGGTAAGGAGGGTACTCTTTGGACCATTACTTGATTGGTGATGTCTAAGTTTATGTTTGAAAGAGGGTAGCCCGGACAGGTAGAAGAGAGAATCCATCAGGGCAATCAGAGGAGCACCTATTTAAATGGTAGCCCTAGGTCTGAAGAAAGGACACGTGACCCCTGCTGGGAGATACCAGGTCCCTGGGATTTCCTCTTAGGAATGTATTCTTAAAGTGACAGGATATATGATATAAGTAGTAAGACTGGAGTCAGACTTCCTGTGTTCGAATCCTAGCTCTGGGACTTACAGGCTATGCAACCTACTCAGTCTTTCTGAGCCTATTTCTTTACCTATTAAATGAGGATAATAAGAAAACCTATCTCAAAGGGTGGTTATTAGGTTTAAATGAATTAATACAAGTGCTTATAATAATGCCTAGCATATATTAAAGCTCTCAACACTATTTGCCATAATTATTATTGTTTTTGATACTTTGTGGTGGAAAAACACCAGGGTAGATATCCCTCTCAGTATCTGGGTTATCTATGCTGAGTAACAAACCACCCCAAAGCTTAGGGGATTGAAACAATAATTTATGTGGATTGGCTGGGCTTAGAAGTGTAGCTCTCACTTGGGGTCTCTCATGCGGCTGCCATCAGATGGAGGTTGGGGCTGGAGTCACTGAAATGTCTGGCTGGACACGGCTTCTTCATTCATGTGTCTGGTGATGTGGTGCTCCTTGGCTTCTCTCTTTCTCCATGTGGCTCCTTGTCTTCCGGGACCTCTCCTCCTGGCCTGGGCCTCTCATAGTACAGTGGTCTCAGGGTAGTTTCACTTCAGCATGGCAGCTGGCTTCCAATTGGAAGTTGCCAGGCCAGTTAAGAGCGACTCCTGGACTTGGTGCAGTGTTACCTCCACTATGTTACCTTGGTCATGGTGGTCACAGAACCCACCCAGATTTAAGGAGGTGAAGAATAACTTCTGCCCAATGATGAAAGAGGGGCACAGCCACATTATAGAGGAGCACATGGAACGGGAGCTTGAGTAATGGCCATCTTTGCAAAATACAGTCTGTCATAATGTAGATGGTCTTTGAAGTAGAAGACATGAAAGGACCTATTTGGATTTTTAGTATTTATTGAGCATCTACCCAATAACTATATTTAGTATTTATTGAGTATCAACTGTGAGTCTACACTATATTGGTGCTGTAAGGGATGTAAAATATGGCACTGTATTTACCCCCACAGAACTTATTTTTTATTTTTGGACACATGACTAACACATAAAACAGTGGAAGAATGGTGGCATACCATGTTGTTTGATGCAAGTTTGTCAGAACAGAATTTACTCTTAAATACATCCTTTGGTTTTTGTGCCAGAATTCAGCTCAAACTGAGGAACTCTTAGAGATGTTCTCACAGAAATGACTACAGAAGCCCCCATAACTTAACTCTTTTCCATTCTTACCCTTTCCTCTTCTTTCCTACATTAGGAAATATGATTCCCTGATTCAGGACCAGGCCCGAGAACTATCCTACCTACGCCAGAAAATACGAGAAGGGAGAGGTATCTGTTATCTTCTCACCCAGCATGCAAAAGATACAGTAAAG
Organism: Hyperoodon ampullatus; assembly: GCF_949752795.1. NCBI lineage: Eukaryota > Metazoa > Chordata > Mammalia > Artiodactyla > Ziphiidae > Hyperoodon > Hyperoodon ampullatus. The sequence goes on from NC_136915.1 coordinate 107,505,748, forward strand.
TCTTTCGAGAACCTCCTAAGGAGCAATGACATTGACTACTACTTGGGGCAGAGCTTCCGGGAACAACTCGCTCAGGGAAGCCAGCTGACAGAGAGGCTCACCAGCAAACTCAGCACCAGTAAGTTGGCCACAGGGCTTTTGAACACTCTCAGTCCCTCCCAGAGCCCAGCCCCAGGTGACCGCCACACCTCCACCACAGCCTTTTAACCCAGGTTCTGCTTCCACTTCATTTCCCAGGGGTCATTACAGAATCAGGATTGGCCCGTGGGAAGCACCGAGGAGGAACCACAGGGTCAGAGAGGCCGTGATTACCGCATCATTTATGGAATGTGACCTTTAGGGAAGGAGGCTGAGTCCATCTAGTGCTAAGAGGGAGAAAGGGAGAAGAGATCAGAGGACTTCACTGTAGTTAAAGAAGCCCTGAACCTAGACTTTCAATATGCAAGCTCTAGCCTGGATGCTGCCATTAAGTTTCTTTGGGCAAATGACTTAACCTTTTGGTATCTCTGTTTCTTCATCTATTGCCTGGTATCGCACATGAATGTAATTCAAATGCAGATGAAGCACTGTGCCCTTTTGAACATGGTTTGGGCACTGAATGTCATAGTACAAGGGCTAGGAATATTGGTTATTATTGAAACCCTTGACTTAGAATTTCCTGAGAGCACCCGAGGGAGAACAGCAGGATCAATCTTGGGGGCCAACCATCCCACATCCTAGTGGCAGGTGCAGAGGTGGGACAGGGCTGTTTGTCATCTCCTCAAAGCAAGAGTAGGTTCTACATGAAAGCTATGATGGGTCACAGAGCTGGTCCGTATGGAAGTCAGTCTGTGGCAGGCTTGGAGGCTGGAATTTTCCAGAGGGAAGCTAGCCAAGTGCCTTTTAAACTTTTTTTGTGTTGATTTAGGGCAGAGGAAGTCATGATGGTGATTACCAGGTCAGGGAAGGTCTGCCTGGTGAGCTCAGGAGAACCTGCATGTCTGTTCTCTAAAGATACAATCTGAGGTCTCCCAGAGCAATTCTCCCACATATCCTGGACACACAGAGTAGTCACTGTTTTGCACCCAAATCGGCTCCTGCATTTATAATGTGTGAAGTGAGACCTGTTTAATTTCTTACTGTTTCTTTCTGAATTTGGTTTGCAGAGGATCATAAAAGTGAGAAAGATCAAGCTGGACTTGAGCCGCTGGCCCTGAGGTAATTCAAATAGGATCTGGTAAAGGAATCAGGAACAAGGCCTAAGGGGTCAAGGGTGGCTGCAGTTTCACAAATCAGGGGGAAAAAAGGAAAATGCTGATTGTAATGAATTCATTTATTCATGGAACACATTACTGTTCTTTTTAGCCTTACTCTCTTTTGATATAGTTCTATTGATTTCTGTTTGTATATTTATTCAAATTAGTAACCTAGATTTATTATTATATTATTAGCTTAGTAACCTAGAGTCAGTCTGACTTAAAAGTAAACTAACCAGGTTTTAAGGGTCCTTGGCACCCCAAGGATCTCCTCTGCTTCCCCACTGTGTGTTTAAAGACCAAGGTGTGTTTTTGCCAAGTTGCCTTACCCCAAGTTGAGTTGACAGCTAGTTTAATGGCCACACAATTTCCTTGGGAAAAAAGGAATTGTATTACAGTGTCTAATTTAAAAAAAGTGCTTGACGTTGCAGATCCCAGGAGGCTACAGTGTCTTAGGAAACAGTTTTCATTGAGTCACTGGATATTATCTCATTATGTGCAATAAAATACAGGCTCAGAGTCCTTTGTAGTCACTAGTTCACGCCCCTTTGTGTCGTGAGTGTGCTTTAGACCACTCAGTGCTTCTCAAAATATCTGCAGTGAAGGACAAAGTATTTTTTTTGTTTGTTTTCATTTCTAATCCATCACAGACACACACATTGTCTGTATCTCAGTCAACCAGATGATTCTACTTATCATACTCCTAGATGTTGTGGGAATGCCACACTGCTATGTTTCTCAAGGCTTACCTTGCATTTTTGTACTTACTGGAGACTGGGAAACCAATGGTTCTCGGACTCCAGCTGTACTGGGGACCATATGTTAAGCAGCAGTGCCTTGGAGCACCAGCTGAGCCTCTGCTAGTCCTCAGTGTATTGTGCGGCCAGTGCACTGGGTGGCTCTTGCTCTTCTTCCCTCTGCACCTGACCTACTTTCCACTCGTAATCAGAGATGGGTAATTCCGTTTACCCTTTGCAGGAATGGTCCCCTTGACTTATGTGGCTTTTCCCATGTGCCCTAGTCAGGACTAGCTAGTCCAGTGACTTTGGGTTCAGCTGTTGTCCTCCTTCACCCCACTAGGCTCAGCAGGGAGCTGCAGGAGAAGGAGAAAGTGATTGAAGTCCTGCAGGCCACGTTGGACGCGCGGTCCCTAACGCCCTCCAGCAGCCGTGCCTTGTCTGACTCCCACCGGTCTCCCAGCAGCTCTTCCTTCTCGTCTGATGAGCCGGAAGCCTGCTCTGACATGGACATAGCCAGCGAGTACACACACTATGAAGAGAAGAAAGCTTCACCTTGTCACTCAGGTAGCCTCCACTTTCTGAGTGGAACCACCTTTATCTAGGCTGAGAGGAGACCTCCACATCCAGGCATTATAGATGCACCTTGGTGTGTATCAGGCCGAACCGTGCCAAGCACAGGCCCCAGTGGGTCAGGATCTTTGCTTTGCTCCTGACTCTACAAGTTACCCCTGTCGCTGGGTCTCCACCAGCATATGGATACTGCTGTTGGACAAGGCGAACGACAGTGGGGAGAGTGAGATTACGGAGACTTCTCTTCCCCACTGCCTCATGAGCATACAATCTGTCTGACTGACCTCCTTTTTTAAGATGGGATATCTTATCCCTCCAGCTAGCTGCAGTTCCTGAACCCCTGAGTTTCCGTGGGTGTCCACAGATGCTGCTGGACTTGCCTGGTATTTTTGGAGGTGCCATTTTCATGGCTTCAGGCTCTGAGCCCCACTGTCACCTCTGAGGTTGCTTTCCTCACTGAAGGAACTGTTTGCCAGTAAGGAACGAACACTGCTGCCAGCGCTTGTGCTTGATGCTCTCCCTGAAAACCAGGCTCTGCCCTGGTTAAATATAAGGCCAGATTCCAGTTCTTTGTAGAACATCAAACATGTTCTTTCATTCATGGGTTTTGTAGATTCCATCCATCATTCGAGTCATTCTGCTGTACTGTCTTCTAAACCATCAGCAACCAGTGCGTCTCAGGGGGTTAAGGCCGAACCCAGCAGCAACCCCATCAGCTTGCCAGCTCCCCAGAATCCCCCCAAGGATGCCAGCCAGGCCCATCCAGGTATGCAACAGCTAGTGGGGCAGGGTCTTCATCTCCTCTTCCTCAGCTGCCTGTTTGACTTTTCTTCAGGGACAAGAAAAGCATCATTAGGAGCTTATATATCAATACATCAAATCCTAGAGAAAATCAAGAGACCATCCAAATTAGCTAATAGTGTCTGACTACTCTTTGTTTTAAATATTTTAGAAAAGTAAATAATCCACAATAGACTTTGATCTACCTATCAATTTTGACCAATAGTTGGCTAATCATTCTAAAAGAATCATCTTCATTTCTTTCTCTCATTTCACCCTGGGAATCAAAGAGACAAAATGTTTCTCCTAGGATTACTGTAGCCAAAGAACAAAGGGAAATTTACATCTGCTTCTCCCTTATATATGTTCCCCATTTTATCTGAAGAGGAGCCTCTATAGTAGGTAGGGCTGCTTACTTCATAGCTAAGGATGTTTCAGTATCCTTAGACAAGATTCTGTTCATATTACATTATCATTCATGGGTTTATGAATGGGTTGGTAGTCCTTGATGTGTATATGGTGTGTATCTTGGACCAATAGTTGTACATTTCATTTACCTGCCTCAGCTTAGTTACCAGGGGGTACATTGTTCAGTCACAGCTCCACACCAGCAATGGCAGAGAAAGGGCAAACCTTGTTCTCACCTCCTACCACCCAACAAGATGGGCTGGCTGGCTGCCTTCATTGTGGTTGTGGTGAGGTCGGACTCGTGTAGAGGTGCCCCCAGAAGAACAGCACTTTCCTTCTGCCACCCTTGTCTCTCTTGAGGACAAGTCAACCAAAATCTTAAGAAAAGGAATGTGCTCAACTCTTTCTGAGCCTGGGCTCAAAGTTTCTGGGCCAGAGTGGGCAGCAGCTAAACCAGGAAATCATTGGGAAAAGCTATTCACCTAGCACTGTAGACATCTGTGTAAATGCTTTGGGATCAAAAAGAGCAAAAGGTCAGGGGTTTTAAAATCAGAATGCCTCCCTGAAGGAGGCCTGGTCTGTGTCACTTGGTAATTCAGGGGTCTTTGCTGTACTGCTCTGATACTATGTCAGTATCTTGGGGTAAGGGATGTTTTTCAGAATGTGATCATTGTCTTTCACGTGAGACATTCTCCACAGGTCTGTCTTGGTTTCTTCTCCCTCTGTGAGCTACCTGCCTGATAACTCTTTTTAGGAAGAGGAGACAGATTCAAACATCAGAACTTCCCAGGGTTCCTAAAGACCTGTCTATAGATGGACTACCTAATGATCACCTGTGAAGATTTTTTTAGAAACAAAAATTTCTAAGCCCTACTGCCAGAGTTTATGATTCAGTAGATTGCAGTAACGATGAAAGAATCCACATATTTTAAGAATTTTTCTTAAATTATTTGAATGTCCAGAAAGATTTGCAAGCCATTGTTTGTAAGTCAGTATGCCAAGGCTTTTATTTTTCCTTTGGTGAATGAACACATTGATTTGGGATTCTGAAGTTTGTTTCCATCAGTGTTGAATTATATGCATTAGTCATGCAAACTTCCCCACTATTGTAGTCTACTTCTGCCCTCCTCAGAGTGAGTCCTGTTGCTTTCAGAAGAGGAGTTCTAGGTGTAGGGAGAGTCTTGTCACAAGGGCCAGGACTAGCACATGCTGGTAGCAGCACCGCAGGGGCTCTTGAGAGCATCCAGGCACAGCCATCCTCACCTATCCATGTCCAGATGGCTAGGATGGGGCTTTCATGGCTGCCTGAGTTATGGTAATGCCACCTTGCGTTTTGTAGCCAGTTGTTTTCAAGATGAGCATAGCATGTGTATGCAGGATAGCCCTGGCAGGGAAGGAGGAGGAGGGGGTCAGCTAGGCCAGCATCTTGGGTAATAGTGCTTCCCCTTGGCCATCTCAGTCATCACCACATTGAATGATAGACACTCCCCAAGGAGATGTTTGGTCAGGGAATAGTTTCACCTTCTCAACCTTTCACCCATTCTTTTCTCTGACTTTCTCTCTAATGGTTTATCTCTTTTCTCCCTAACTTTCTGTTTCTAGGCCTTCATTTTCAATCCATACCCACGCTGGTTAGCCTTCCCCAGGCACCACTGCCCTCAGCTCCACCCAGCTTCCTGCCTTTCAGCTCTGCTGGCCCTCCCCTCCTTGGCTGCTGTGAGACACCCATGGTCTCCTTGGCTGAGGCTCAGCAGGAGCTGCAGATGCTGCAGAAGCAGTTGGGAGAAAGTGAGCACTTCCTGCTGCATTTGTGTTCTTGCGAATGATGGACCCACACTGTGTTTCTCTGCATGGCTTTGACTGGATGGCAGAGTTTTAAAAAATAACATAGGGGTACACGTTATCAGTGGACGATTGAGGGAGGGCTGTGCTTGCTGTTTTTGGAACTATATTTACTGTTATCTTTCTCATGTGTGTGCCTCATCAATTAACAGGTATATACGTTCATCAGGCCCTAGACCTGGTGCTCTCCCACCGCTGACACTGTGGGGTACCTTCCACCAAGTGTGTTGAAGCCCTGACACATTGGCAACATGTTCACTGGCAGGACATGGGAGAGAGGTTTTTTGCCTGCTGACACAGGATGAAGTGGCCAGAAAAAGATGGCCACATTCAATGGGATCATTTCCATGGCAATTATATCCTCCTCTGTGAAATGTTTTTAGTCAAGTTCAAATTCTGACATCATCAGGTTCGGGGCTAAAAGGATGGTGGAGGAGGAATTAAGAAGGGGTGCCAGGGCTTCTCTGGTGGCACAGTGGTTGAGAGTCCGCCTGCCGATGCAGGGGACATGGGTTTGTGCCCCGGTCTGGGAAGATCCCACATGCCACAGAGCGGCTGGGCCCATGAGCCATGGCCACTGAGACTGTGCATCCGGAGCCTGTGCTCCGCAATGGGAGAGGCCACAACAGTGAGAGGCCCGCGTACCACACACACACACAAAAAAAGAAGGGGTGCCAAACCTCTCTTCCCCTTACACGAGGTTAATTTCTGTTTCTGCACAGGTGACATGAGGACAGCTAGAAACAGAAGCACATACTGTGATGTGTGATTGTGAATTCTGTCAACTCCCAGATATAATCGATGTTATGTAGTCACAGAATTCATAGAATATGTAGTCATCTTTTAAAGAAAGATTTGATGTAAATATGGTCTGGATGCCACATCATAAAACATTTTGTTTTATTTTAAGCCATAAGCTATCACTTATCACTTATAGCTTAAAATAAGAAAAGAACCTCACGTGATGAATTTGCTCTCTAGTAGTGCTTAAAAAAACTAGAAAGCAATTTGAAATTACCTTAAAACCACACTCTGTGCCTGTAAAGAAGAGCTTGGATGAGGCAGAAATTGATGGTAGGGTCACTGTACAAAGGGTGTCCAGCGACCTAAGACCACAGCTAGGAATCTGCATATCTGAAGCCCCAAAGGTCATTCGGATCGGCTTATTTATCAGCTCTGAAAATGGATACACTGTCTACTCTGACATTAGTTTGATTTCCGGAACCAGCTAGACTGAGTCTATTTTTAGAAGAGTTTGTACATCTTCCTTTCTGCAGGAAGTGAAGTCTAAGAGGCTACCTTCTGCTTATCAGCATTACACAGGTACAGCAACCTAGGTTTACCTACCAACGGGAACATGGTTTTACCCTGTTCCCTGCCAGAGCAGTAACTAAAACTCGGGGAAGTGAGGTTACTTGTTCAAGGTCACTAGTAACTGGGAGAAATGGGCTTGACTTCAGACCCTCTGCTCCCAGTTCCATATTTCCATTATACCTTCTCTATGTAGAATGGTTTTGTTACAGTCCTGCTCAGAGCACAGAGCTGAGCTTGACTGAACAACTCTGGAGTCCCCTTGCAACAATCTTTTCTCTCTTTAGAGATGAGAGAAAGGTGCTGTTCTCTCTGATCTAGAACTTGCTACTATAGCACACCTGGAAGCAACAACTGATGGATAACAAATTTGTTCCATGCCAAAAGGCAAGACTGTTCTCTAGATTACCTTTCTTCTCCTTGACACCTTTTCCTTCATCTTTCCACACTGTCAATTTGTCTTTGCCCAAAGGGAAAGATGGAGGAAGGAGAGCACTGTGCATGAAAGGGTCTGTGATGTGGGTTGAATTGGAGTCATATCCAGTCTGTGCTATTGGCCAGAGTTTGGGTGGTCCAAGCCTTGGTGAGGAAGGCTATAGCCCTTTCTTTTTCCTTGTCAAGCACAGTCCTCACCAGCGCTCCTCCTTTGCTTTGAAACAAGCTTCCAAGTGGACAGTGGTGCATGGCGGCTTCTCAGGCCACTGTGGGGCTAAAATTTCCTTGTGCAAGAGTCTGTGTGGTGTCTTTGCATGGTTCAGGGCATGTGCTCTGTATCGTGTGGCTGGGAAGACTGGAACATGAGAATACTGATCACTGTTACTGATAGACTTGGCACCTCCTATGACCTTGGTGAGATAGTAAGCTGACTGTCGACAATCACTGATTTCCCCCTCTGCCTGTGTGGGGTTGGGGTTGAAGGAGGTGTGAGAGAGGCACGAAGTCACATTCTTTAAAATACTGACTATAGTTTAGATGCTTACATGTTTCATCTCCCTCTTTAACTTCCTGTGATCCTAATGAATATCTAGTATTTTGCAAATTGGGGAAGGGGAGACCCATGACAGTACTTCTCAAACTTTCCTGCCTATTAGAATCAGCTGGAATGATTTTAAAACATCCAGTGCCCAAGCTGCACTGCATACCAATTAAGGTAAAATCTCTGGGGGTCCAGGCCCAGTACATATTTTTACATTGTCTCAGATGATTCCAGTATGTGGCCAAATTTGAGAAACAGTTATAAATGAGGATCAAAATTGGCAACTGCCAATTACATTAATCCCTCAAAGGGGGTTGGCTTGGTTGGAGGGACCCATGACCTCACTCCTCACTCCTATTTCTTAGGTGGAGCTACCTGTTTACTCTGCTGCCCATATTGATAATCCCTGGAAGAAAGTAGCCTTCTGAATGTGAATATTCTAAACTATGGCCCTGTTCACCTCTTTCCCTCTCTCCACCAAGTTGGGCTTCTTTTTACACAAAAGCAGAGGTAATGGGAAGGCCCATGATTTCATAGGATCTATGAAAGCATCAGCCTATGAAATGAAAGGTCCTCCCTCCCCCATGGAAGAGTGTTTATGACTCTTTAGACATGAGTGATGACATATTTCAGTTCCTGGAATCATGTTGGGTAAGAATGAAATCACCTCTTGCCTTACCTAGAACCTCCCCCAGCCTCAGCAAAGAAGTTCCTCACTCTGGAGTAACTGGGGCCACCACGTCTAGCTGGATTTATACCCCCTTTCTCTTCTGACAACCCCAAAGGAAAACCGAAAAGCTGGCAGTTTAGCTTCTGGGTACAGCAAGTACTCATAGGGACACAAATATTCCCGTTCACAGGTGTGCTCAATGCTATGGCCCATCACACTCTTAACCTCTGATTTTCCCAGTGAGTTCTACTTCTGGAACTTCCCTGGATTCTATCATGAGGAATTATCACAGGAGCCAGGATGAGGGCCACTGGACTTCCCTTTTGGGTACACTAGTGACTTTCTGATACGTTATTCATCCCCTACCTCTTGGTGTCTCATGCTAGCAAATACAAGGGGCGAAAAGTTATAGCCCCTAGGATGGGAATCCTCATCTAATTGGTATTTCACAGCAGACTGGGACCTCTGATAGCCCACGTGTCCCCTTTAGTGTCTGTTCTTAGCAATCACATGCTTCCTTGCCGATCCTTCTGTTCTGATACTGCTTCTCATTCGTGTTTCTTTCTGCCCAGGTGTCAGCAATGTTCATCCTGCTTCCCCAGCCACATTGCCAACCAACCATTTAGAAGCCAGCTCTTCCCACTACCTCAACCCTGCCCAGCCCCTCTCTCCTCTGAGGGGCACCATAGAACTGGGCAGAATCCTTGAGCCTGGGTACTTGGGCAGCAGAGGCCAGTGGGACATGATGAGGCCTCAGAAAGGGAGCATATCTGGGGACCTATCTTCAGGCTCCTCCATGTACCAGCTTAACTCCAAACCCACAGGTAAAGCACAAAGCCGAGCAGGTCAATTATTTTTCTAAATCATGTGAAACCCCTTACACTTACCAGTTACCATGGTAACTGTACATGTACGATTACAACTCCCTTACACGTACCCCTGTATTGGAGGAGGAGGCCCATGGGGCTTGGTTAGCATAAGCTGTCCAGTGTTTGAAGCCAATTTACTCTTTAAACAAAGTCACCTGAGCTTCTGGATGCCCGTGAGAGAGACCGGTGATGTTTAGGGATCTTGCTGAGAGGCCACTGGCCCAACCCCACACCCCCCATATGGGCCCCACTAGTGACCAGGATTCTCCATCTCTCACCTCCTCCTGTCCTGCTGGGTGACTGCAGGGACTGACCTGCTAGAGGAGCACCTTGGTGAAATCCGGAACCTGCGCCAGCGCCTGGAGGAGTCCATCTGCATTAACGACCGCCTGCGGGAGCAGCTGGAACACAGGCTCAGCTCCACTGCCCGCGGAAGCGGTAGGAGAGGCCCGGGGCTTCCTGTTTCTGGTTGTAATTAGGGAGCTGCTGAAGGTCAACCCCTAGGCAGAGCTTCGCAGATTTCAAAGCACCGAGGTCTGCTTTTCTGTATTTGCTCCTTACATCAGCAAGGCAGGGGGCAAGTACTATGCTCCCGTTGCAGCTTATCTGAGCTCAGAGAGTAACTTTCCTCACGGCAGATCTAACCAGGTTTGGTCCCCAGAATCCTCTGACTTCTCTTCCATCCTAATCTGCTCATATCTGTCTGCTGACTTCTGTGCCCTGGTCCTGTGATTGGCAAGTGGTAGAGCCAGGTCTGCAGGGCCTCCTCCAGCCACTTACCGAGGTGGCCTTCCTCCCCACCCTCTCCCCCAGGCTGCTGACACTTGGAGGCCGTCCCTTCCACACGCCCTTGTCCTGCCCACACCGCAGCAGCAGCTATTTAGGGGAAAGGGCCTCCTGAACAGCTACAGCCAGGGCACGTGATAATGCACGCAAAGAACCCACTCAGAGGAGCCACAGGAAAGCCAGGCATTCAGCCCATCAGGCTTTAGGCCCAGGATGCGAGTTCTCTGGGTTTTCTGCTGGGTTGGGATAGTATCTTTGGAGATACAGAATGAGCAACACAGAGAGTGTCTGTTACCCAAATGTGTAACTTACCTGCTTGCACTTCCTGGGACAGGACCCACCTCTAACTTCTACAGTCCGGGCCTGGAGTCCACACCTCAGCTCTGCAATGAGAACAGAGTCCTTAGGGAAGAAAACCAGAGGCTTCAGGCTCAGCTCAGTCATGCTTCCAGAGGTGAGTGGTCAAAAGCTGCAAACTGTGGTTACTCTTGGGTCCCTTTCCTCCCTGGCCACTCCAGTCACCAACTGGAGAAGCAAAGAGACAAGGTGGAGAGAACAGAGCTACCCAGACCTACCAACCTCAAACTCCTGTAGCTATTCTCAATCTAGAAAGGGCTATTTCCTGACAATTCCCAACCACGGGCCCTTAGACTCCTAGGCCCCAAGGACAAGGCACTCTAGGAAATCCACCACCTCTGTGCAACCCGCCTGCAGATATTCAGTCATTAGCTATCAAACTGCATACCTTAGTGCCTGTTCTACCTGCCCACAGCTCACAGCTAGTTTGGACCCAGGACAGGGAGCAACATGAGGCCTATACACTCTCTCAGGTTTCTCCAGACTTGGCAGCCGCTCTGTGTGTCCCTCCCATGCTGATCTGCTATCCCCATGTCTCCTCACTACCTCCTACTCATACACTCAGGGCTCCTCTTTGGTCACTAGTCCTCATGACTCTGTGTCTGAAGATGCTAGCAAAATGTCCTCCAGAGCTTTCCCAACACTGTTCAGTGGGCATCCACATGTGGGCCTCATTTCCTGTGTGGCCTGGTGGGGCAGCTGACCTTAGTGTTAATTGACTTAATGGACTCAATATACTTTCAATTAGAAATTATTTTTATTTACAAATATTTGTTGAATAGCCATAACAGACAAAGAATAGTGGCTAAGAGGATTAAGCCCAGAATGAAAGAATGCTTGTGGGAAAGGAAAAAGACATCAAGAGATATTTCTAAATTAGCGTCCTCAGAGCAAGAAGATGTGAGAGGAGTGATCCCTGCTTGGGAAGATAACAAAAATTATAAGATAAGGGAGAAGGCAGAACTACTAAACTACCATTGCGTGCCTGGAAAGATCAGAACAGACCTCACAGGTGAGAAGATAGTAAGATTTAAAAGAGCTCAGCCTGCCAGGCACAGGTGATTCTGCCCCAGACGACTGACAGCACTGGAGCCTTATTCTCAGAGTCCCTGTCAATAGTCTTTGAGAAATCATGAAGATCAGAGGGATGCTGCAAGACCAGGAAAGAACAGATAGCTCTATTTGCAATATGATGAAAACAATATGTATACTAAAAACTGTAGACAAGAAATTTTGATGTGGATCCTTGGCAAAATTCAAGAATGGATTACTGCACAGAAGGTATGTGAGGACTTAGAAAACAGTGAGCGTCAGGAAGCAGAGTGTTTTCTCTAAAAGCAAGGTGGGACGTATTAAATCAGAGGATCAAAGGGCATTGCAAAGAAAGAAGTTCCCATCCCCCTGAGTGTGTGGATATAATAGCATACCCTCACTTTGTCTCTCCTGGCAGCATAAGCTGGCCTTCCTTTTGCTTTAGTTCTGTTTGTCAGGATGGATGTGCTTGGGCTCATCTTGCTGCTGACTTTTGGCCCTACAATATATGTACTCCTGTGTTCTGCTCACCAGAGCACTCCCAGGAAACAGAATGCCTGAGGGAGGCTCTGCTGACCTCTCGATCGCGGCTTCAAGAGCTGGAAATGGAGCGGGAGCACCAAAAGGTGGAACGGCAGCAGCTTTTGGAAGACTTGAAGGAGAAGCAGCAGGAGATCTTGCATTTCGAGGAGGAACGACTATCTCTCCAGGAGAAAGACTCCAGGTTAGAGGGAGCCCATTGATAAGGAAGGTGGCCCATTTTCAGATTTAGCAAAAGGGATATTGGCAAGACGGTTAATGGTCTTGCCATTGAGGTTTTTGGAAACCTCAATATCCCCTCCGCTATTCCGGATTTATGGGTAACTTTGAACAGAAGGAAGGACTTCTCTGGGAATGTCTTTTTCACTCCAAAGTTGAGAGAGTATAACCCTGTTATGGAAGGCTTCAGCATATCAGATTCTGGAGAAAGTACATTCTCGTGCTTCCAGTTAGTTTTAAGATATTAGTCCCACCATAACCTAGGAAGCTTCTACACCAGCCATGATGCTAGTCCCCAGCGTAAACCCTGTAACTGCTTAACAAGAAAAAAGCAATGTGGGGCAGTAAGAATACAAGGTAGTGTGTCCTAGGTATGGTAGCTAATGGCATGACTCCAAGCACAGTTACGTTACCTTCCAAGCCTCTGTTGCCACATCTGTAAAATAAAAGCGATGGTCTTCATGACCCCTGAGTTGACATCTAGGGCTAGAATTCTATGATGCAGAAGTTGGTTCACAGCCTCTTGCCCTGGTGGGGCCCCACCAGCTCAGCGGACCCTTGCTTCTCCCCTGACAGGCTGCAGCATAAGCTGGCCCTCTTGCAGCATCAGTGTGAAGAGAAACAGCAGCTTTTCCAGTCCCTCCAGTCAGAGCTACGGATCTACGAGGCACTTTATGGCAATTCCAAGAAGGGGCTGAAAGGTATGTTTTCCCTTCTTCCCCACCCTATGAGCTTCTTGCTCTTGCTAAGGGTCCTGGTGAAGTCTTTACCTTGGGAGTTGTGAAGATCTTGGAAACCTATCTTTCTCTGTCTCAGAAAAAAAATCCTCAGTCATTGAGGATCCCAATAAGAACAGAGGGGAACTCTCATACACAAAGCCCAGAGGTTGGTGACATGAGCAAGATCCAGCCTCGACATCCTTAAAAATAGGCCACAAGAGTTGAACTATGCCCACCTGCATGGTCTGAGACAAGTTAATCAAAGTCCAGATTATACAGTAATTCAAAAAAAAAAAATACACAGAACTGTCCTGGTGATATCATCATTTGAAAACGTCTTGAATGTTGTGAATTCTGACCACCCATGCAGCCCATGTTGCAGAAAACCTGCTCTTACCCCAGTGAGAAAATTAAAAGTTTTTTTAAAGAAATTTTTATTCTGGAATTTTTGTCAGAAAAATAATTTGCAGATATATTCTGCAAGTCTTTTTAGTCTCTTGTTTTTTTTGTTTTTTTTGTTTTTTTTTTTTTTGCGGTACACGGGCCTCTCACTGTTGTGGCCTCTCCCATTGAGGAGCACAGGCTCCGGACGCGCAGGCCCAGCGGCCATGGCTCACGGGCCCAGCCGCTCCGCGGCATGTGGGATCCTCCCAGACCGGGGCACGAACCCATGTCCCCTGCATCGGCAGGTGGACTCCCAACCACTGCGCCACCAGGGAAGCCCTTTTTAGTGTCTTTGAAAGACAAAACTTTTAAATTTTGTTGAAGGTCAATTAATCAAATTTTTTGTTTTATTATTTATGCTTTTCTTTATGTCCTAGCTAAGAAATCTTTGTCTATCTCAAGATCATAAAGATTTCCTTGTATTTTTCTTCTTGCAGTTTTATAGCCTTTGCTCTTATGTTTAGGACTGCATTTCATTTTGAGTTAATTTTGTATGCGAAGTGAGAAAAAGGTTAAAGTTCTTTTTTTCCCATATTGATATCCAGTTTTTCCAGCACCATGTGTTACAAAGACTACCATTTTTCCATTGAATTACCTTGGCAGCTTTGTTGACAAGCAAGTGACCAAAACTTCTGTTAATAATATTTTGTAATTTTTAGTATATTCATCTTTCATATTTTAACTTATACATAAATATTTCTCATGTGTGTGGGATACATGTGTGTGGGATAATATTTTTATTTCAATTGCCAAATAATTGTTTTTTTTGCTAGGATATAGAAACACAATTGACTTTTCATCACCATGACTACCTTCTAATTGCTTGGCAATCTATTGAAAAACAATTGCCAAGGCAAAAAAAAAAAAATCACTTCTCAATATATGTGTGAGTCTATTTCTGAATTCTCCATTCTGTTCCATTAATCAATATGCCTATTCTTACACCAATACCAAGCTGTCTACATTGTTAGAGTTTTATAGTAAATTTTGAAATCAGGTTGGGTAAGTCTTCATACTTTGTTCCCTTTTTATTTTTTATCTCTTTTTAAAAATTTTTTTAAATTTATTTTTTATATTGGAGTATATTTGGCTTACAATGTTGTGTTAGTTTCAGGTGTACAGAAAAGTGACTTAGTTATACATATATCAATTCTTTTTCAGAATCTTTTCCCATATAGGTTATTGCAGAGTATTGAGTTCCCTGTGCTACACAGTAGGTCCTTGTTGATTATCTATTTTATATTAAAGTGTGTATATGTTAATCCCGACCTCCTAATTTATCCCTCCCCCCCAACCCTTTCTGCTTTGGTAACCATAACTTTGTTTTCTAAGTCTGTGAGTCAGTTTGTTTTGTAAATAAGTACATTTGTATCATTTTTAAAGATTCTACATGTAAGTGATATCATATGATACTTGTTTCTCTGTCTGACATACTTCATTTAGTATGATAATCTCTAGGTTCATCCATGTTGCTGCAAATAGCATTATTTCATTCTTTTTTATGGCTGAGTAATATTGCATTGTATATATGTACCATATCTTCTTTTTTTCTTTTTAGACATTTTTTAACATCTTTATTGGAGTATAATTGCTTTACAGTGTTGTGTTAGTTTCTGCTGTATAACAAAGTGAATCAGCGATATGTATACATATATCCCCATATCCACCCTCCCTTGCATCTCCCTCCCACGCTTCCTATCCCACGCTTCTATGTGGTCACAAAGCACAGAGCTGATCTCCCTGTGGGATGCAGCTGCTTCCCACGAGCTATCTATTTTACATTTGGTAGTGTATATATGTCAGTGCTACTCTCTCACTTCGTCCCAGCTTACCCTTCCCCCTCCAAGGGGGAAGTCCCTCTTGTGTGTCCTCAAGTCCATTCTCCACGTCTGTGTCTTTATTCCTGTCCTGCCCCTAGGTTCATCAGAACCTTTTTTTTTTTTAGATTCTATATATGTGTTAGCATATGGTATTTCTTTTTCTCTTTCTGACTTACTTCACTCTGTATGACAGTGTCTGGGTCCATCCACCTCACTACAAATAACTCAATTTCGTTTCTTTTTTATTTTATTTTATTAACATCTTTATTGGAGTATAATTGCTTTACAGTGGTGTGTTAGTTTCTGCTTTATAACAAAGTGAATCAGCTATATGTATACATATATCCCCATATCTCCTCCCTCTTGTGTCTCCCTCCCACCCTCCCTATCCAACCCCTCTAGGTGGTCACAAAGCACAGAGGTGGTCTCCCTGTGCTATGTGGCTGCTTCCCACTAGCTATCTATTTTGGTAGTATATATAAGTCCATGACCCACTCTCATTTCATCCCAGCTTACCCTTCCCCCTCCCTGTGTCCCCAGGTCCATTCTCTACATCTGCCTCTTTATTTCTGTCCTGCCCCTAGGTTCTTCATAACCGTTTTTTTCCCTTTAGATTCCACACATGTGTGTTAGCATCCGGTATTTGTTTTTCTCTTTCTGACTTACTTCACTCTGTATGACAGACTCTAGGTCCATCCACAGCACTACAAATAACTCAATTTCATTTCTTTTTATGGCCAAGTTAATATTCCATTGTATATATGTGCCACTTCTTCTTTATCCATTCATCTGTCGATGGACACTTAGGTTGCTTCCATGTCCTAGCTATTGTAAATAGAGCTGCAGTGAACATTGTGGTACATGACTATTTTTAAATTATGGTTTTCTAAGGGTATATGCCCAGTAATGGGATTTCTGGGTCATATGGTAGTTCTATTTTTAGTTTAGTTTTTTTGAATTTTTGTATTTTATTAATTTTTTTATACAGCAGGTTCTTATTAGTCATCAATTTTATGCACATCAGTGTATACATGTCAATCCCAATCGCCCAGTTCATCATATTTTTAGTTTTTTACGGAACCTCCGTGCTGTAATCCATAGTGGCTGTATCAATTTACATTCACACCAAGAGTGCAAGAGGGTTCCCTTTTCTCCACACCCTCTCCAGCATTTATTGTTTGTAGATGTTTTGATGATGGCCACTCTGACCGGTGTGAGTTCATACCTCATTGTAGTTTTGATGTTCACTTCTTTAATGATTGGTGATGTTGAGCATCCTTTCATGTGTTTGTTGGCAATCTGCATATCTTCTTTGGAAAAATGTCTGTTTAGGTCTTCTGCCCATTTTTGGATTGGGTTGTTTGTTTTTTTGATATTGAGCTGCATGAACTGCTTGTATATTTTGGAGATTAATCCTTTGTCAGTTGCTTCATCGGCAAATATTTTCTCCCATTCTGAGGGTTGTCTTTTCATCTTGTTTATGGTTTCCTTTGCTGTGCAAAAGGTTTTATGTTTCATTAAGTCCCATTTGTTTATTTTTGTTTTTATTTCCATTTCTCTAGGAGGTGAGTCAAAAAGGATCTTGCTGTGATTTATGTCAAAGAATGTTCTTCCTATGTTTTCCTCTAAGACTTTTATAGTGTCTGGCCTTACATTTAGGTCTTTGATCCATTTTGAGTTTATTTTTGTGTATGGTGTTAGGAAGTGTTCTAGGAAGTGTTCTAATTTCATTCTGTTCAATGTAGCTGTCCAGTTTTCCCAGCACCACTTACTGAAGAGGCTGTGTTTTCTCCATTGTGTATTCCTGCCTCCTTTAACAAAGAAAAGGTGACCATATGTGCATGAGTTTATCTCTGGGCTTTCTATCCTGTTCCATCATTGATCTATATTTCTGTTTTTGTGCCAGTACTATACTGTCTTGATTACTGTAGCTTTGTAGTATAGTCTGGAGTCGGGGAGCCTGATTCCTCATGTTCCGTTTTTCTTTCTCCAGTTTTGCTTTGGCTATTTGGGGTCTTTTGTGTTTCCATACAAATTGTGAAATTTTTTGTTCTAGTTCTGTGAAAAATGCCTTGGTAGTTTGATAGTGATTGCATTGAATCTGTAGATTGCTTTGGGTAGTAGAGTCATTTTCACAATGTTGAGTCTTCCAATCTAAGAACATGGTATATCTCTCCATCTGTTGGTATCATCTTTAATTTCTTTCATCAGTGTCTTATAGTTTTCTGTGTATAGACCTTTAGTCTCCTTAGGTAGGTTTATTCCTAGATATTTTATTCTTTTGTTGTAATGGTAAATGGGAGTGTTTCCTTAATTTCTCTTTCAGATTTTTCATCATTAGTGTATAGGAATGCAAGAGATTTCTGTGCATTAATTTTGTATCCTGCTACTCCACCAAATACATTGATTAGCTCTAGTAGTTGTCTGGTAGCATCTTTAGGATTCTCTATGTATAGTATCATGTCATCTGCAAACAGTGACAGTTTTACTTCTTCTTTTCTGATTTGGATTCCTTTTATTTCTTTTTCTTCTCTCATTGCTATGGCTAAAACTTCCAAAATTATGTTGAATAATAGTGGTGGGAATGGGCAACGTTGCCTTGTTCCTGATCTTAGAGGAAATAGTTTCAGTTTTTCACCATTGAGAACGATGTTGGCTCTGGGTTTGTCATATATGGCCTTTATGATGTTGAGGTAGGTTTCCTCTGTACCTACTTTCTGGAAAGTTTTTTTTATCATAAATGGGTGCTGAATTTTGGTGAAATCTTTTTCGGTATCTGTTGAGATTATCATATGGTTTTTATCCTTCAGTTTGTTAATATGGTATATCACACTGATTGATTTGTGTATATTAAAGAATCCTTGCATTCCTGGAATAAACCCCACTTGATCATGGTGTATGATCCTTTAATGTGCTGTTGGATTCTGTTTGCTAGTATTTTGTTGAGGATTTTTGCATCTATGTTCATCAGTGATATTGGCCTGTAGTTTTCTTTTTTGTGACATCTTTGTCTGGTTTTGGTATCAGGGTGATGGTGGCCTCGTAGAATGAGTGGGAGTGTTCCTCCCTCTGCTATATTTTGAAAGTGTTTGAGAAGGATAGGTGTTAGCTCTTCTCTAAATGTTTGATAGAATTCACCTGTGAAGCCATCTGGTACTGGGCTTTTGTTTATTGGAAGATTTTTAATCACAGTTTCAATTTCATTACTCGTGATTGGTCTGTTTATATTTTCTATTTCTTCCTGGTTCAGTCTCAGCAGATTGTGCTTTTCTAAGAATTTGTCCATTTCTTCCAGGTTGTCCATTTTATTGGCATATAGTTGCTTGTAGTAATCTCTCATGATCCTTTGTATTTCTGCAGTGTCAGTTGTCACTTCTTTTTCATTTCTAATTCTGTTGATTTGAGTCTTCTCCTCTTTTTTCTTGATGAGGCTGGCTAGTGTTTTATCAATTTTGTTTATCTTCTCCGGGAACTAGCTTTTAGTTTTATTGATCTTTGCTATTGTTCCCTTTATTTCTTTTTCATTTATTTCTGATCTGATCTTTATAATTTCTTTCCTTCTGCTAACTTTGGGAGTTTTTTTTTTCTTCTTTTTCTAATTACTTTAGGTGTAAGGTTAGGTTGTTTATTTGAGATGTTTCTTGTTTCTTGAGGTAAGATTGTATTGCTATAAACTTCCCTTTTAGAACTGCTTTTGCTACATCCCATAGGTTTTGGGTCATCGTGTTTTCATTGTCATTTGTTTCTAGGTATTTTTTTATTTCCTCTGATTTCTTCAGTGATCTCTTGATTATTTAGTAGTGTATTGTTTAGCCTCCATGTGTTTGTATTTTTTACAGTTTTTTTCCTGTAATTGATATCTAGTCTCATAGCATTGTGGTTGGAAAAGATGATTGATATGATTTCAGTTTTCTTAAATTTACTAAGGCTTGATTTGTGACCCAAGATATGATCTATCCTGGAGAATATTCCATGAGCACTTGAGAAGAAAGTGTATTCTGTTGTTTTTGGATGGAATGTCCTATAAATATCAATTAAGTCTGTCTTGTTTAATGTGTCATTTTTGTTTCCCTATTTATTTTCATTTTGGATCATTTCATTTGTTTCCTTATTTATTTTCATTTTGGATGATCTGTCCATTGGTGAAAGTGGGGTGTTAAAGTCCCCTACTATGATTGTGTTACTGTCGATTTCCCCTTTTATGGCTGTTAGCATTTGCCTTATGTACTGAGGTGCTCCTATGTTGGGTGCATAAATATTTATAAGTGT
The DNA here is from genome assembly GCF_949752795.1 of Hyperoodon ampullatus. Classification (NCBI taxonomy): domain Eukaryota; kingdom Metazoa; phylum Chordata; class Mammalia; order Artiodactyla; family Ziphiidae; genus Hyperoodon; species Hyperoodon ampullatus. Next base: position 107,525,335 of record NC_136915.1, read on the forward strand.
TATATCTTCTTCTTGGATTGATCCCTTGATCATTATGTAGTGTCCTTCTTTGTCTCTTTTAATAGTCTTTATTTTAAAGTCTATTTTCTCTGATATGAGAATTGCTACTCCAGCGCTCTTTTGATTTCCATTTGCATGGAATATCTTTTTCCATCCCCCACTTTCAGTCTGTATGGGTCCCTAGGTCTGAAGTGGGTCTCTTGTAGACAGCATATATATAGGTTTTGTTTTTGTATCCATTCAGCCAGTCTATGTCTTTTGGTTGGAGCATTTAATCCATTTACATTTAAGGTAATTATTGACATGTATGTTCCTATTACCAGTTTCTTAATTGTTTTGGGTGTGTTTATTGTAGGTTTTTTCCTTCTCTTGTGTTTCCTGCCTAGAGAAGTTCCTTTAGAATTTGTTGTAAAGCTGGTTTGGTGGTGCTGAATTCTCTTAGCTTGTGCTTGTCTGTAAAGGTTTTAATTTCTCCATCTAATCTGAATGAGATCCTTGCTGGGTAGAGTAATCTTGGTTGTAGGTTTTCCTCTTTCATCACTTTAAATATGTCCTGCCACTCCCTTCTGGCTTGCAGAGTTCCTGCTGAAAGCTCAGCTGTTAACCTTATGGGGGTTCCCTTGTATGTTATTTGCTGCTTTTCCCCTGCTGCTTTTAATATTTTTTCTTTGTATTTAATTTTTGATAGTTTGATTAATATGTGTCTTGGCATGTTTCTCCTTGGATTTATCCTGCCTGGGACTCTCTGCGCTTCCCGGACTTGATTGACTACTTCCTTTCCCATGTTATGGAAGTTTTCAGCTATAATCTCTTCAAATATTTTCTCAGTCCCTTTCTTTTTCTCTTCTTCTTTGGGACCCCTATAATTCAAATATTGTTGCATTTAATGTTGTCCAAGAGTCTCTGAGACTGTCCTCAATTTTTTTCATTGTTTTTTCTTTATTCTGCTCTGCAGTAGTTATTTCCAGTATTTTGTCTTCCAGGTCACTTATCCGTTCTTCTGCCTCAGTTATTCTGCTATTGATTCCTTCTAGAGAACTTTTAATTTCATTTATTGTGTTGTTCATCATTGTTTGTTTGCTCTTTAGTTCTTCTAGGTCCTTGTTAAACAGTTCTTGTATTTTCTCCATTCTATTTCCAAGATTTTGGATCATCTTTAGTATCATTACTCTGCATTCTTTTTCAGGTAAACTGCCTATTTCCTCTTCATTTGTTTGGTCTGGTGGGTTTTTACATTGCTCCTTCATCTGCTGCATATTTCTCTGTCTTCTCATTTTGTTTAACTTTCTGTGTTTGGGGTCTCCTTTTCTCAGGCTGCAGATTCGTAGTTCCCACTGTTTTTCGTGTCTGCCCCCAGTGGTAAGGTTGGTTCAGTGGCTTGTGTAGGCTTCCCGATGGAGGGGACTGGTGCCTGTGTTCTGGTGGGTGGGGCTGGATCTTTTCTTTCTGGTGGGCAGGGCCATGTCTGGTGGTGTGTTTTGGGTTGTCTGGGAACTTACTATGATTTTAGGCAGCCTCTCTGTTAATGGGTGGTGTTGTCTTCCTGTCTTGCTAGTTGTTTGCCATGGGGTGTCCAGCATTGGAGCTTGCTGGCCGTTAGGTGGAGCTGGGTCTTAGTGTTGAGATGGAGACTTCTAGGAGACCTCTCGCCAATTGATATTACATGGGGCCAGGAGGTCTCTGGTGGTCCAATGTCCTGAACTTGGCTCTACCACCTCAGAGGCTCAGGCCTCACATCAGGCCAGAGCACCAAGACCCTTCCAGCCACACAGCTCAGAAGAAAAGGGAGAAGAAAAAGATAGAATAAAAAATTAGTAAGGTAAAAAAATTTTAAAGGTAATAATAATTAAAAAAAGAAGAGAGCAACGAAACCAATAAACAAATCTACCAATGATAACAAGTGCTAAAAACTATACTAAGATAAACATAAAAACCAGAAACAAGTCAGGTGCAGGCAGTAAGCCCCAAGTCTACAGTTGCTCCCAAAGTCCATCCCCTCAATTTTGGGATGATTCGTTGTCTCTTCAGGTATTCCACATATGCAGGGTACATCAAGTTGATTGTGGTGATTTAATCTGCTGCTGTTGTGGCTGCATGGAGAAATTTCCCTTTCTCTTCTTTGTTCGCACAGCTCCTGGGGTTCAGCTTTGGTTTTGGCCCTATGTCTGTGTGTAGGTCGTCCTCAGGCATCTGTTCCCGCCCAGACAGGACAGGGTTAAAGCAGTGGCTGATTAGGGGGCTCTGCTCACTCATGCCAGGGGGAGAGAGTGGTACGGTAGTCATAATTGGAATGCAGGTTGAGCCTGCGGTGGCAGAGGCTGGCGTGACGTTGCAGTAGCCTGAGACGCACCATATGTTCTCCTGGGAAAGTTGTCCCTGGATCATGGGACCCTGGCAGTGGCAAGCAGAACAGGCTCCTGGGGTGAGGTATGGATAGTGACCTGTGCTTGCATACAGGATTCTCGGTGGCTGCAGCAGCAGTGTTAGAGTTTCATGCCTGTCTCTGGTGTCCGAGCTGATAGCCGTGGCTCGTGCCCATCTCTGGAGCTTGTTTAGGCAGTGCTCTGCCTTCTGCAGGCAAATGGGAAAGGAATCCCCTCTCCTTGGACACCCTGAAACAATGGTCTCTTGCCTCTTAAGAAGGTCCAGAGTTTTTCCCGGATTCCCTCCTGCCTAGCTTTGGTGCACTAGCCTCCTTCAGGCCGTGTTCACACAGCCAACCTCAGCCCTCTCCCTGGGGTCTGACCTCCGAAACCCAAGCCTCAGCTCCCAGCCCCCACTTGCCCCGGAGGGTGAGCAGACAAGCCTCTCAGGCTGGTGAGTCCTGGTCAGCACCGACCCTCTGTGTGGGAGTCTCTCCATTTTGCCCTCTGCACCCCTGTTCCTGTGCTCTCCTCTGTGGCTCCAAAGCTTTCCCCACTCCCACCCCCACTCTCCACCAGTGAAGTGTCTTCCTAATCTGTGGAAACTTTTCCTCCTTCACAGCTCCCTCCCAGAGGTGCAGGTCCCATCCCTATTCTTTTGTGTATTTTCTTTTTTTCTTGTGCCCTGCCCAGTTATGTGGGGACTTCCTTGCCTTTGGGGAAGTCTGAGGTCTTCTGCCAGCATTCAGTAGGTGTTCTGTAGGAGTTGTTCCACATGTAGATGTATTTTTGATGTATTTGTGGGGAGGAAGGTGATCTCCACGTTTTACTCCTCCGCTATCTTGGAAGGTCCCCCACCTACAATATCTTTTTTTTTAAACATCTTTATTGTAGTATAGTTGCTTTAAAATGTGGTGTTAGTTTCTGCTGTACAATAAAGTGAATCAGGTATACATATACATATATCCCCATATCCCCTCTCTTTTGCGTCTCCCTCCCACCCTCCCTATCCGACCCCTCTAGGTGGTCACAAAGCACAGAGCTGATCTCCCTGTGCTATGCAGCTGCTTCCCACTAGCTATCTATTTTACATTTGGTAGTGTATATATGTCAATACCACTCTCTCACTTCGTCCCAGCTTCCCCTTCCCCCTCCCCATGTCCTCAAGTCCATTCTTTATGTCTGCGTCTTTATTCCTATCCTGCCCCTAGGTTCATCAGAACCTTTTTTTTTTTTTTTAGATTCCATATATATGTGTTAGCATAAGGTATTTGTTTTTCTCTTTCTGACTTACTTCACTCTGTATAACAGACTCTAGGACCATCCACCTCACTACAAATAACTCAATTTCGTTTCTTTTTATGGCTGAGTAATATTCCATTGTATGTATGTGCCACATCTTCTTTATCCATTCATCTATCAATGGACAATTAGGTTGCTTCCATGTCCTGGCTATCATAAATAGTGCTGCAATGAACATTGTGGTACATAACTCTTTTTTTTTTCTTTTCAAATTAATTATTTATTTACTTTTGGCTGTGCTGGGTCTTCACTGCTGCGTGTGGGCTCTCTCTAGTGTCGGTGAGCGGGGGCCGCTTCTCCCTGTGTTGCACGGGCCTCTCATTGAGGTGGCCTCTCCTGCTGTGGAGCACGGGGTCTAGGCATGCAGGCCTCAGCAGTTGCAGCACTTAGGCTCAGTAGCTGTGGCTCACAAGCTCCAGAGCGCAGGCTCAGCAGTTGTGGCCCACGGGCTTAGTTGCTCTGCAGCATGTGAGATCCTCCCGGACCAGGGATCGAACCCATGTCCCCTGCATCAGCAGGTGGACTCCCAACCACTGCGCCACCAGGAAAGCCCCATAACTCTTTTTGAATTATGGTTTTCTCAGGGTATATGCTCAGGAGTGGGATTGGTGGATCATATGGTAGCTCTGTTTTTAGTTTTTTAAGGAACCTCCATACTGTTCTCCATGGTGGCTGTACCAATTTACATTCCCACCGACAGTGTAGGAGGTTTCCCTTTTCTCCACACCATCTCCAGCATTTATTGTTTGTAGATTTTTTGATGATGGACATTCTGACCAGTGTGAGGAGATACCTCATTGTAGTTTCAACTTGTATTTCTCTAATAATTAGCAATGTTGAGCATCATTTCGTGTGCTCTTTGGCCATCTGTATGTCTTCCTTGGAGAAATGTCTATTTAGATCTTTTGCCCATTTTTTGCTTGGGTGGTTTTGTTTTTTGATATTGAATTATATCTGCTGTTCCTATATTTTGGAGATTAATCCCTTGTCAGTCACAGTGATTGCAAATATTTTTTCCCATTCTGTGGGGTGTCTTTTCATTTTGTTTGTGGTCTCCTTTGCTGTGCAAAAGCTTTTAATTAGGTCCCATATCTTTATTTTGGGTTTTATTTCATTAGTCTAGGACATGGATCCAAAAAGATATTTCTGTGATTTATGTCAAAGAGTGCTCTGCCTATGTTTTCCTCTAAGAGTTTTATAGTATCTAGTCTTACATTTAGATCTTCAATCCATTTTGAGTTTATTTTTGTGTATGGTGTTAGGGGATGTTCTAATATCATTCATTTACATGTAGCTGTCCAGTTTTCCTAGCACCACTTATTGAAGAAAGTACCTTTTATCCATTGTGTAGGCTTGCCTCCTTTGTTGTTGATTGACAATAGGTGCATAGGTTTATATCTGGGACTTCTATCCTGTTCCATTGATCTATAAGTCTGTGTTTGTGCCAGTACCATACTGTTTTGATTACTGTAGGTTTGTATTATAGTCTCAAGTCAGGGAGCTTGATTCCTCCAGCTTTGTTTTTCTTTCTCAAGATTGCTTTGGCTATTTGGGGTGTTTTGTGTTTCCATACAAATTTTAAGACTTTTTGTTCTAGATCTGCAAAAAAATTCCATTGGTAATTTGATAGAGATTGCATTGAATGTATAGATTGCCTTGGGTAGTGTAGTCATTTTGACAATATTTATTCTTCCAATGCAAGAACATGGTATATCTTTTGATCTGTTTGTGTCATCTTTGATTTCTTTCATCAGCATCATAGATTTCAGAGTACAGGTCTTTTGCCTCCTTAGGTAGGTTTATACCTAGGTATTTTATCCTTTTTGATGTGATGGTAAATGGGATTGTTGCCTTAATTTCTCTTTCTGATCTTTTGTTGTTAGTGTACAGAAACACAAGAGATTTCTGTGTATTAATTTTGTATCCTGCAACTTTACCAAATACATTGATGAGCTCTAGGAGTTTTCTGGTAGCATCTTTAGGATTTTCTATGTGTAGAATCATGTCATCTGCAAAAAGTGACAGTTTTTCTTTTTCTTTTCCAATTTGACTTCCTTTTATGTCTTTTTTCTCTCTGATTGCCATGGCTAGGACTTCCAAAACTATGTTGACCAAAAGTGGCGAGAGTGGACATCCTTGTCTTGCTCCTGATTTTAGAGGAAATGGTTTCAGCTTCACACCATTGAGTATAATGTTAGCTGTGGGTTTGTCATATATGGCCTTTGTTATGTTGAGGTAAGTTCCCTCTGTGCCCACTTTCTGGAGAGTTTTTATCATAAATGGGTGTTGGATTTTGTCAAAAGCCTTTTCTGCCTCTATTGAGATGATCATATGGTGTTTATTCTTCAATTTGTTAATGTGGTTTATCACACCAATTGATTCACGGATATTGAAAAATCCTTGCAGCCCTGGGTTAAATCCCACTTGATTATGGTGTATGATCCTTTTAATGTTTTGTTGGATTCAGTTTGCTAGTATTTTTTTTTTGAGGATTTTTGTGTCTATGTTCATCAGTGATACTGGCCTGTAATTTTTTTTGTGTGTGGTATCTTTGTCTGGTTTTGGTATCAGGGTGGTGGTGGCCTCATAGAATGAGTTTGGGAGTGTTCCTTCCTCTGCAATATTTTGCAATAGTTTCAGAAGGATAGGTGTTAACTCTTCTCTAAAGGTTTGATAGAATTTGCCTCTGAAGCCATCTGGTCCTGGACTTTTGTTTGTTGGAAGTGTTTTAATCAGTTTCAGTTTCAGTGCTTGTGATTGGTCTCTTCATATTTTCTATTTCTTTCTGGTTCAGTTTTGGGAGATTGTACCTTTCTAAGAATTTGTCCATTTCTTCTAGGTTGTCCATTTTATTGGCATATAGTTGCTTGTAGTAGTCTCTTATGATCCTTTTTATATCTGTGGTGTCCATTGTAACTTCTTCTTTTTCATTTCTAATTTTATTGATTTGAGCCTTCTTTTTCTTCTTGGTGAGTCTGGCTAAAGGTTTATCAATATTGTTTATCTTTTCAAATAACCAGCTTTTGGTTTAATTGATCTTTTCTATTGTTTTCTTTGTCTCTATTTCATTTATTTCTGCTCTGATCTTTATGATTTTTTTCCTTCTGCTATCTTTGGGTTTTGTTTGATCTTCTTTCTCTGGTTGCTTTAGGTGTAAGGTTAGATCATTTATTTGATATTTTTCTTATTTCCTGAGGTAAGATTGTACTGCTGTAAACTTCCCTCTTAGAACTGCTTTTGCTGCATCCCATAGGTTTTCGATCATCATGTTTTCGTTTTCATTTGTTTCTAGGTATATTTTTTAACTTCCTCTTTGATTTCTTCAATGATCCATTGGTTGTTTAGAAGCATATTATTTTGCCTCCACATGTTTGTGTTTTTTTAATTTATTTTTTTCTTGTAGTTGATTTCTAATATCATAGTGTTGTGATTGGAAAAGATGCTTGATATGAGTTCATTTTTCTTAAATTTATCAAGGCATGCTTTCTGGCTCAGCATATGGTCAATCCTGGAGAATGTTGCATGTGCAATTGAGAAGAATGTGTATTCTGCTGCTTTTAGATGGAATGCTCTATAAATATCAATTCCATTTGGTCTAATGTGTCATTGAAGGCCTATGTTTCCTTATTGATTTTGTCTGGATGATCTGTCCATTGATGTAAGTGGGGTGTTAAAGTCCCCCACTATTGTGTTACTGTTGATTTTTCCTTTTATGGCTGTTAGCATTTGCCCTATATATTAAGGTGCTCCTATGTAGGGTGCATATATATGTACAATTGTTATATCTTCTTGGGTTGATCTTTTGGTCATTATGCAGTGTCCTTCTTTTAGTCTTTGTTTTAAAGTCTATTTTGTCTGATATGAGCATTGCTACTCCAACTTTCTTTTGATTCCATTTGTATGGAATATCTTTTTCCATCCCCTCACTTTTAGTCAGTATATGTCCCTAGATCTGAAGTGGGCCTCTTGTAGACACCATATATATGGGTCTTGTTTTTGTATCCATTCAGCCAGTCTATGTCTTTTGGTTGGAGTATTTAATCCATTTACATTTAAGGTAATTACTGATATGTATGTTCTTATTGCGGTTTTGTTAATTGTTTTGGATTTGTTTTTGCAGGTCTTTTTTCTTCCCTTCCTCTTTTGTTCTCATCTCTTGTGATTTGATGATTATCTTTAGTGTTGTGTTTGGATTGACTTTTTGTGTGTGTGCATGTATCAATTGTAGATTTGTGGTTTGCGGTTACCATGAGATTTTGAGATAGCAGTCTATATATATATATATATATATATATATATATATATATATATATATATATATATACACACACACACACACACACAAGATATTTTTAAGTTTTAAGTTGCTAGTCTCTTACTTTCAAATGCATTTCCAATATCCTGCATCTGTACTCTCCTCTTCTCACAATTGCTGGTTTTGATATCACATTAGAGTGTGGATGATTTCCTACCTTTACAGTATGTTTGCCTTACCAGTGAGCTTTCCCATTCATAATTTTCTTGTTTCTCATTTTGGCCTAGAGAAATTCCTTTAGCATTTGTTGTAAAGCTGTGTTGGTGGTGCTAAATTCTCTTAGCTTTTGCTTGCCTGTAAAGCTTTTGATTTCTCCATCAAATCTGAATGAGAGCCTTGCTGGGTAGAGTATTCTTGGTTGTACGTCTTCCCCTTTCATCATTTTAAATATATTGTGCCACTCCATTCTGGCCTGCAGAGTTTCTGCTCAAAAATCAGCTGATAACCTTATGGTGATTCTCTTGTATGTTATTTGTTGCTCTTCCCTTGTTGCTTTTAATATTTTTCCTTTGTCTTTAATTTTTGCCAGTTTGATTAATATGTGTCTTGGCATGTTCCTCCTTGAGTTTATCTTCTATGGGACTCTCTGCTCTTCCTGGACTTGGCTGACTGTTTTCTTTCTCGTGTTAGGGAATTTTCAGCTATTACCTCTTCAAGTATTTTCTCAGGCCCTTTCTCTCTCTCTCTTTTCCTTCTGGTACCCCTATAATGTGAATGTTGGTGCATTTAATGTTGTCCCAGAGGTCTCTTAAAGTGTCCTCATTTCTTTTCATTCATTTTTCTTTATCCTGTTCCAAAGCAGTGATTTCCACCATTCTGTCTTCCAGCTCACTTATCTGTTCTTCTGCTTCATTTATTCTGCTATTGATTCCTTCTAGTGTATTTTTCATTTCAGTTATTGTATTGTTCAACTCTGTTTTTTTGTTCTTTAGTTCTTCTAGATCTTTGTTAAACATTTCTATCTTCTCAATCTGTGCCTGCATTCTTTTTCTGTGATTTTGAATCATCTTTACTATCATTACTCTGAATTATTTTTCAGGTAGATTGCCTGTCTCCACTTTACTTAGTTGTTCCTCTGGGGTTTTATCTTGTTCCTTCGTGTGGAACATATTTCTCTGCTTTCTCATTTTGTCTAACTTTCTGTGTTTGTCATCTCCTTTCCACAGGCTGCAGGATTGTAGCTCTTCTTGCTTCTGATGTCTGCCCCCTGGTGGGTGAGGTTGGTCCAGGGGCTTGTGCAGGCTTCCTGGTGGGAGTGACTGGTGCCTGCCCACTTTTGGGTGGAGTTGGGTCCTGTCCATCTGGTGGGCAGGGCCAAGTCATGGGGTATGTTTAGAGGCAGCAGTGGACTCTGGATGACTTTATGCAGCCTGTCTGCTGATGGGTGGTGCTGTGTCCCCACCCTGTTGGTTGTTTGGCCTGAGGCATCCCAGCATTGGAGCCTGCAGGCTGTTGGGCAGGGCCAGGTCTCAGTGCCAAAATGGCGACCTCTAGGAGAGCTCATGCTGTTGAATATTCCCTGGGGCCTCCACCACCAGTGTTCTTGTCCCCACAGTGAGCCACAGCTGACTCCTGCCACCTCAGGAGACCCTCCAAGACCTGCAGGTAGGTCTGGCCCAGGCACCTATGCAGTCATTGCTTTGCTCTGGGTCCCAGTGCTCATGAAACCATTTTGTACTAAGACTGGAATCTCTGTTTCTCACAGTCCTATGGAGATCCTACACTCAAGCCCCACTGGCCTTCAAAACCACATGCTCTGGTAGCTCCTCCTCCCTATTACAGTACCCCAGGCTGGGGAGCCTGACATGGGGCTCAGAACTCTCACTCCTGTGGGAGGACCTCTGCAATATAATTATTTTCCAGTCTGTGGAAGCGGGTATGGAATTTGATTATATCATGAAAGCACCCCTCCTACTATCTCGTTGTGGCTTCCTCTTTGTCTTTGGATGCAAAATATCTTTTTGGTAGGTTCCAGTGGTTTTTGTTGATGGTTGTTCAGCAGTTAGTTGTGATTTTGGTGTTTTCATGAGAGGAGGTGAGCTCAAGTCCTTCTACTCTGCCATCTTGTCCTGCACTCCTCTTAATTTATCCCATTTAGTGAGAATATTCATATAGCTCATTGCAGAAATATTAATGTGTTTGGTTAAGGCCTGTGGCTCTGATGCAACTGGGTGCATGTATTTTATGGTATATGCATCCTATAGCCTTGCTAAAAACCAAAACAAATTCTATCTTTTTAACTACATTTGGCTTCAACATTTTTAGATGAGCAATTGTGGCCTTGTAGAATATTTCTTAGATGTCTTCTTCCCCCAGTACATAGAAACAGGCTATGAGTGGTGAGTGGAGGTAAAAAAAACTAGAAGAAATTGAGAAGTCCAATTAGTTATGATCCCTGGTCTGTGGTACCCCACTCCCATTCTTACATGCTGCCGAAAGCCCTGATGCCTTCCTCTTCCTCTCCCTTTGATTCCTGAATGTGGAGGTCATCACATCTCCTTCTCCCTCAGCCCCTCCCCTTCTATAGTTCAGTATTGATCTCCTGCCCTGGAAGAGCCTGCTGTCTAGCCTGCAGGACTGACGTTAATAAGGTGAAATAATAGGCTTGACTTATCTGCCAATCAAATGCCCTCTAGATGGACGAGGGTCATTTGAGCCTCCAAGGAAACTCCATGCTGGAGTGTATGCCATCTCAGTGTGCACCAGGCCCTGCATAGGAAAAGTGACATATCCATCATAGGTGTGTTCCTGGGACCCTGAAATTACAGTGGGGTCCTTGGCAGAAAGGAATGTCAGAGGAGTGTTCTGACAAATGCTTGGAAATACTTGGTTCAGTGCCACCAGACCCTCCGTCCTCTCTCTACTTTCAGCTTACACCTGGGATGCCTGTCACCAAGTCCCTTTGAGCAGTGACTTGAGCCACCTGGTGGAAGAGATCCGAGCTTTGAGAGGGCAGCTGGAGCAGAGCATTCAGGTGAACAACTGTCTGCAACTACAGCTTGAGCAGCAGTTGGATCGTGGTGCCAGCAAAACCAGCCTCAGCCCCTCCTCTGTTAACCAGAAATTCCCCACCAACACTGACCCTGGAAACAAGCAGCTGCTCTTCCAAGGTAGGAAGGAAAAGGGAATCAGGAAGCCCTCAGCCAGTGGGGAGGTCCCCAGGATGTCTATGGTGGAAGGGACAATCTCGCCTCTTCCACGCTCCTTAAGGTCAGGGTGAAATCGAAGATGCTTCAATACAGTGCCTCGAGAGCATGGGATTTAGGGTCAGATCTGGCTCCAGATTCTGACTTTGACACTTATATGTGGTTTGCCTTGTGTTTAAATTCCTCAGGTATTTAAGCCTTAGTTTCCTCATCTTTAACATGAGGATAATAATATATACACTGTGCATAGTTATATGGAGCATTAAGTGAAATAATTTACAAGTGCCTGATGCAATAAGTGCTCAACAGTTAACAGCTGTATGTATTAATGCCTATTCTTTATATTTGCAGAGTGCTTTAAAATTTACCATGTTTTCAAATAAATTTTCAAATAATTTCATCAGAGCTAGGGTAGATTTTACTATCTCTGTATTTTACATGAGAAAATGTAGGCACTGAGACAATTGACTGACATGCTAAGGTTTACAGGAGTTAAGAGGCCAATCCAAGATTCGAAGCAGAAGTTTTGATCTGCTCTCTGTGTTCCTCCCACCTCACTATGCTCTGTCTCGGTGTTGCTTCTCTTTCCTCTCATGCTTTCCTCTCTCAGAGCCTCCCCACAGCACCAGCCAGGACTCATCAGAACTGGCTCAGTCACTCCTCCTCCTCATCATACAGCACAGAGTCCTGAGTTGGAAAGCAGGTTCTAAGCCACATTTGCCTGAGCAGGGTCATTTCTGTCTCTTCGTGATATTTTCCAATTCCTCCCCTGGAAGAATTACTGCCTGGTCTCCAACAGGGCATCTCAAACTCACCAAGGCTTATGTCTCCTATTCTTCTTATACTACTACATGCTTTCTAGTATGTCTCTTTCTTATACTACTACATATTTTCCAGCACTGACTCATGAGAATGGTGATTAGAGTGCTGAGTTTAATCGCCCATAAATCCATTCATTCTTTGATCAAATATTTTAAACTTATATACTACATATATTTATACATATTTATATTTAGTTAAAAAGCATTGTATTAGACACACTGCATACAATATTATATTCAAATCAGGGGTTAGAAAAATATATCTAATAATTTTTCAAACTAGAAGTTGCTTTCTTATGGAACAGCGTTCAATTACAGGAACATCTTGCTCCAAATTAAGTGGTTTGTTTGCCACTGGTTTTGACTGTGGTACATGGGTGATGGTTACATAAGAGGAGAGTCATGTTGCCTTAGATATCCAGTAGTGACGATAGGCTGTGCATGTGTTTTGGGAGCAGTATATTCCAGGGTTCCTAAAGTTGTGGTTATCTTTATTCCCTAGACTCAGCTGCCTCCCCTCCAGTTCGGGATGTGGGCATGAATTCTCCAATTCTGGTCTTCCCCAGCTCTTCTTCCGCTGCTCATGGCTCAGAGACCACAACCTTCAACAGGACAAATGGTAAATAGGGCAACTACAGGACTCAGGGTCTAATGATGGAAAATGACTAAAGCAAGTAACCTTTGGTTCTCTATATGCACATTATCTGAATTTAGAGATTTTTCCTGCATGTCCCACGGCCTTTAGCCCTACTCATTCCACCTCCTGTGGCTACCTTTTTTGTCATTATTCTTCCTCCTGTGGTTTTCCTATTGCTCTGGTATTTCTTCATTGCACTATAATCTCTTCCTTCTTGAAAGTGCTCTCTGTATCCAGATTAATTTCCTTGTCTGTGTCTTCTCAACCCCCAAATTTAAAATTTTTTAAATTTGTCCTGAATATTTCATTTGTCAATAAGGATAAAATTTGCCTCCTGGCAATTTTATCATTATGGGATGATGTAAGAAAGATTATAAAACTATAGAACCCAGAATATCTATGGACTTCACACTTGTACTTTCCAAGACTGTCATTCTTGTTTCTGGCCTCTTTCACTACTTGATGTCCATTTTGGATTGAACTGAGGATGATTATGAATAACAGTGGATTCTGTGTTATTGTGGTTTTATTCTTCAGAGCTGGGTTTAGATGCTTCTCCAGTAATGAAGAACCCTCCCAAGCTGGAGGGTGATGCTACTGATGGCTCCTTTGCCAATAAGCATGGCCGCCATGTCATTGGCCACATTGATGACTACAGTGCCCTAAGACAGCAGATTGCAGAGAGCAGACTGCTGGTCAAGAAGATAGCGTCGCTCATGAGATCAACCTGCAACTTCCCTGGCCTTGAAGCTCCAGGCACAGAGGTAATCACGTTTTAGCTCTTAGGTGCACCTTTTCCTTAGGCCCTTTCTTCTTCTGATTTTAGCTTCTTCTCCCTCTATTTTTTTTTCCTGCTCCACATCTCCCATCAGCTGAGGATACGTCTTCCATTTATATCCAGCTAGGCCTTTTATCTTCATCTGTTAATTTCACTACAAGCTCTGCTCTGTTCCAGATGTAGCTGACTTGCTATTTCCCCTCAGAACCACAGAAAAGCATGTGCAGCATTGCTGTCCTCATCAGTAGAGCACGTTAAGCGTCAACATACACACAATGCTGTACTGAGTACCCTTTGGTAGCTTATTATCTGCTAAAGTCATGCTGGCATATGACCATCTGTGGGCAGAATAAAATCACTTAATCAGTTGGCTGGAAAATGAGAATCTGCATCCATATGGGCCAAATATGCGGAAGGGGTAAGGAGGGTGGCAGCCATGGAATTTCTCTGCTCACACTGAGCAAGGGGGGAGAGCAAGCAGCAAGGCTTCTCAGAGCCCTTCCCCAGGGAGAGATCCAGGTACTAGCTGCTGTGCTGTCTGAGCTACTGGAGATGCACAGGCATGTAGGGACAGCCCTGCCCCCAGGGGCCCCCACAATAGAGAGGGATGCCCACGCCTGAATAAATAAATATAACCAGGGGCTCCAGGCACAAGTTTACAAGGGCTCTGGGTGTGAGGGCATGAACCCAGAATCGGCTGTTATCCCAGGCAAGGAAAGTAACAGGTTCATGGGGGGATGCCAACAGGGGATATGTAAGTTCCTGGGGGAGAACACGCCAGGTAAAGGGAGTGGCACCTCAGTCCTTCGAGCTACAAGTGGTGCAGCCCATTTGAAGCATAAGGTGTGATTTACGGAAGGACAAGGGGGGGCCAGTGCAAAATAGGGACCTTAGACTCTGGAGCATGAAGCAGGACTAAAAGCTAAAGAGTGTGGGGAAAGCTGGAATCAAATGAATTCTTGCAAATTGAGAGGTCCCTGCTGAGGTCAGAGAAACTTGGCTTGCAGGTTAGAAAAGGGTTTCACAGGTTTAAGCAGGCCTGTGTCTATGCCTCACCCACAAAGGAAGCTGAGGCCTATGCTCAGCAAAAAAAAAGTGATCTCTCAGCCCCGGGGATGCCCATGGCTACCTCCCCCTTTTCCCAGGTGATGGGCAGTGAAGGCATCCACGAGCTCAGGAACAGCGCCAACGCCCTTCACCACCGACTGGAGGAGTCGGCCTCCCTCCTCACCATGTTCTGGCGAGCAGCCTTGCCAAGTTCCCACAGCCCTGCGCTGGACAGCAAAGCGGTAAGGATCCAGCATCCCCTACTGGTTCTGCCCCAAATATCATTCTGCCTCCTTGGTCAGCAGATCCTGAAGATCAGGAGCCGAATGGGCAGCTGGGACAAAGGGGACCTGAGGGGGGCGTCCCTGGAGGCAGACCTCTCCTCCACGGTGGCTGCTTTCAGTGCAGCTCTGCCTCCATCCCCTCTCCCCCGAGCCCTGACCCCCAGGATAAGTAATCAAAGAGCCCTGGTAACCCCTAAATGTTCCGTTTCTTTAACTTTCTGAAGTTTGGCTGTGCTGAAGTTCAGGACCATGTTAAAACATCAACATCTCCTTTCCCTTCCTAGCCCACCCCCATCTCCAGGTCCACATAGTCAGGCAGGATCACAGAATGTCACCAGGAGTCACCCAGCCTCTTGTAGCCACCCCCTGGAATCCCAGAAAACCACTTACATCTGCGTCTCAGGGTCAGGCCTGGGGAGAGTCAGGCTCCCCCAGGTGCTCTCAGATCTCGGACTGCTTTCTGGTTGGTGACCTTGGATAGGCAGGTTTCAGGATCCCTCCCAGGGGTTCCAACTCCAGACTAAGATCACTGACACTTTAGGGGCCCCAATTATGTTAATTCCAAGGAGGGAGCATTTTGCCATCTTGTGGTTGGCAGATATATTTACAAACTTACTGTCTCAGGCCAGCCCCATCTCCCCAGGCGTGATATCCAGGCGTAATATTCCTAACGACCAAGTCTTACTTGTGATGCCCAAGTGATATAACTCTGTCAGCACGAAATCTGAGCTCTTGTTCACAGCTGGGAGTTTCAGTGTGGCCTGGAGTCAGGTTCTCTGCAGCAACAGGAGTGTAGCCTGTGCTAATCTGCATGGGGGCTTCCAGGTCCTCAGTGTTCCCACCTCATGGCCCATCCTGAGCCGTCACCTGCTGGAGGGATTGAGAGGCTTTAATGAGGGAAATCTGCTCCAAAAATACTTGAGAAGATTGCAGAATCCTATTTGGAGTTGTAAAGAGCCACCAAACACAGGGTGCTTTAGGCCTTCTGACCATTGACAGAGAGCCTGTTTTTCTTCCCAGGGAGAGTCCATGAAAAGGGAGCTTCTGGAACTGAGAACCAAACTATCCAAACAGGAGAGTCTCCTTCAGAGCACAGCTGAGCATCTGAAGACCGCCAACCAGCAGAAGGAGAGCATGGAACAGTTTATCTTCAGCCAGTGTGGGTGCCCCCAGCCAGGGAATGGGACAGGAAATGGGGGTCCTTCCAGGTCCGCCAACTGTGCTGTGAATGGACAGAGACCAGAGAGGTTAGGGGACGGGGGAGACTGATGTGACATCTCTAAACCTCCTGTGCCATCAGTAATCGTGGAGGCAGAGGAGGGGACATGGGGTAGGGGGCAGCAGGAGACCCCAAGCTGAGTGTCCAGAAAGACAAGCTTTAGAACACAAACCCAATGCAAGCGTGGGCCCACTGGTCATTTCTGCCTTGGGGGCTGCTTTCTTGTTTCAGTGACCAGGACACACGATGTTTTGAAGAAGGCAAGGACGAATCTGGAGGTAAGGAAACTACTGCACCAGTCGGAGCCATAGAGCCTGCCCCAAACTTATCACCGTCTGTCATCAGAGTGTGCAGGTGATCCTTGACCTGCTCTGACCTTCCAGGAGGAGATGTCTGGTCCATCTGTGGGAGCTCAGGTCCTCATGAGCATCCCTCTAGATTCCACTCTAATCAGCTCTCCACCCCAATGAGCAACCTCCCTTGACCTCTCGGTTGACCCTTACTTTGTCATCATCTTCTCTCCTTACTCCAATTCTGTCTCTTTTATGCCAGGTCAGGAGTGGGGAGAAATGCAGTTCAGTTGATTCTCGAGGTCAGAGGACATATGTGGTCTGCCTCTGAAGGAGCTCTCAGTAAAGGGATCCTGAGGCCAGTCAGGTGTTCTGGGGTTTCCTATACCATTATATGAAAAAATAATGGAAAGATGCAACCTAATAAGTTGATTTCACTGCACACTATTGGGCTGAAAACAGCAATTTGGTTTGGATATCTGTTTATCTTTAAGCAGCAACACAAAAGAAAATCCTTGGGTCTTATTGATCTGAAAGAGAATTTGGCAGTAATTAAAAACTGAAACATAAAGGGCAAGATATTATCTCTATGGCAGACCTTCTCTACTTTTATTTAAAACACTAACACATTCTCTAGCAACCGCTTTGATGAAAAACTTGAGGTCTTAGAAATGGCCTAAAAATCAAAAACTAAACCTTTTACCTTGGACTTTAAAGCTTTGCTATAAGCAATTAAGCAAATTCCTAGGAATGTTCCTAAATTGTAACCTAAGAGAATGTTGACCCCACAGTATGAAAATGGGTTGGGCCATAATTTAACTCTGTTTTGTTTGTTTGTTTGTTTTGCTAATTTCTTCTGTTTTTCTCTGATGATTCCTCTCTTTCCTGAGCCTTTTTAGAAGAACACTTACAAGATTGCCTCTGTAAAACCTTATTCCTGCCTCAGCAAAGGTAACCCAACAGCCTCTCATACCTGCTGGCTTCCCTAGTTTGGAAGTATCCTTCCCACTTCCCCTAGGCCACTGGAAAGGGCCCAAGGCCTGGGATCTAATCCCAGGCTTGTCACTAAGTGGCTGTGTGGCTTTGGCTGGCCCCAGTCTCTGTGAGCCTGCTGACCCTCATCTGTAAGAGGGGGCACTAGAGTTAGATGATCTCTGAGGTCCCTGCTGACCTGGCCCCTCCCCCTCCTCATCAAGTAAACAGAACGTAAATTGAACAGGGGGACCTCCCTGCAAAATATCCTCTCCTTCCTAAAACGGTGTTTCTATATGTGCCTGTTTCATACTAAGCACTTCTTTTCCTGGGAGATCGCAAAAGCCATCCTTTTGCTCCAAAGTGAATTGGAGAGTGAACTGGCCCCTGAAGAGGGAGTGGTAGGATCCAGCCACCTGGTGTGCAGTGGCTTTGAGCAGAGATATGACCACAGGAGGTGGTGGGAAGCTTTTCCTCTAACCTGGTGGCCCAAGTTGCTCTTCCAGACCTCAGCGCGTCCCCTCAGCTCATCCTCGTGACAGGCTCTCACCGTGCTCCTGGCTTCTGTCACCACTCAGCGCTCTCTCCAGCCTCAGTTAGCCACCAACAGTGCCTGAAAATGGACTCTTACTTTGTTTGTGTTATTTTCATCTGCAGGTGAAATCCCTAAGGGCTCTGCCATGCACTCCAGTCCTGTGACCCTTGCCTTCCAGGAGCCAAGCAAGAAGCGAAGCCACCAGAGGTCTTTAAAACAGCAGGAAGGGTGGGCCTGCCCCCCTTCTTTGCAGCTCCCAGTCTGCTGAGGAGGATCTGGGCCCCACTCCTCCACACCTGCTGGAGGGTCTGAAAGGAGTTCGAGATGTGGCCTGATGGGGCAGGGCGAAAGGCAGAGGGCCTCTCTTGCAGTTGAGGAATAACCAGCCAAGGTCCACTGGACCCAGCACTAAGCAAAACAGGCATAGTTTGTAGAAGACCTTGTGACACTGCTTCTGAATGCCCCAGGGGTATGGGAACCAGCAACAGCACATTTCTCGCCTTATCCTCAGAGGGTCAACTCAGGGGAAATAGGACTGCTTCCTAGCAATGGAGCTCCACACTGGAGCTCCACAGCAGATCTAAAAGCACAGGACTGAGCAGCAGTGCCCTGCAGGACAGTGTTGGCAGACCTGGCCTGGGCCAGCGAGCTGGGTCACAGTCAGGCTTGGGATTGGTCTACACTGCAGCACCTGAGTTATTTGAATCCACGTGGTGAGAGCAGTGATTCCCAAATGCCATCTCATGCTTAGCCTAGGCCTCCTATTTCTATTCTATTATGATCTCCAAAAAGTGTACTGACCTTACTCTAAATATGCTGTCCCATTTTGTCATCCCAACTTCTCTCTGGGAACTAGGGACTAATGGCCACACCAAACCCATTGAAAGTCTTGTGTAAAGCAAACCAGTGATCATTTTTAAGTGACATGTGAGCAACCCCCAGTTGCTAAAGCCTAGTCTGTGTCTTCACAGTGCTTTAGAATGTGTGTATGTGTGTATAAATGTATGATATATATTTATATATGTTGCTATAGTGATATGTTGAAGGCTAACATAACTGGTGGATAGGGTCAGTGGGAGGAAATGAAACAGTCTTTTTGGTGGCTATTAAAGTAAAACATGTATAAAGGAATAAAGTTTTCTTCACCTGCTTAGTTTCTAATTTCTATACCAGTCCTCAGGGTGAGTGTGTAAAAACAGGAAAGACAGACTGTCATTAAAAAGCTAACTGTCTGAAGCAGAATCAAAATGGCGGAGTAGGTGGATATGGAGCTCCTCTCCCCAACAGACATATCAAAAATACATCTACATATGGAGCACTTCTCCTTGAAAAGTGGCAGAACTCCTATAAACCAAAGCTGCAAGAAAGATCTACATGTAATTAATTGGGTAGGAAGGGGAAAAAAAAGAAGACCTGGGCCAGCTCCTGGGCCCCTTGGTGGGATCTGCAAGGAGTAGGTCCACAAGGGTAGACCCTTGCCCTGGGGAGTGAGCAGGTCGAGTCACAATATGGGCATCCCAGTCCTGGGGTCCTGCATGGAGTGACCAGGCCCCCTTGCCTCTTGGGAAATCTGCTGAGACAGAAGGGTTGGAGAAGACTAGACTCTACTCACAAGCAGTGCATGCTGGCTTGCTGACAATCAGGGCAGAGAGTGTTGCACTGGGAGCAGCCCCCTTGCTGTATTTCCCAGTCCAAAGGGGCCAATGCCCTGGCCCCACTGACTCCACACCACAACCTGGCACAAAATCTTGCCAGAGACTAGATCTAGTCATGCAGAGACAGACCAGGACATCTGGGGTGTGACCTAGGAGTAACGTCAGATGCCATAGTCAGCAAGGGCTCAGGGCAACAGGTGTAAATGCAGCAAACATTACTGTGTGTCCATGGTAGCACAAGAGTGCGCAAGGGCCAAGCAATGAATCTTGAGCAGACAGGCCCTGGGAGAGGATATGATCTAGCTAGGCAGAAACAGCCCAGAGGGCCTGGGATGTGGTCCAGTTGGGGCTGAAACGGCCATTGTGAGCATGCTCAGGAGTACACAGTGGTTTGTCTTCCAGCTCAGCACTAGATCTGGGGCAGAGAGGTCCTGGGTGAGGTCTGCCAAAGAGGCAGCCCAGATCTCAGGTGGCAGCATAGCCACCTCAGTCCCTGCAGCCACAACCCCCCAAACTCCAGGCCCAGCCCACTCCACGCCACAGTCTGACACTAGATCTGGGATAAACACAATGGGGACACAATCTTGGGCTGCCTCTGAGTGGAGCTTTAGATGCCTACACAGGTGGAGCATAGGTCCTCTGTAACCACACAGGCCTCACTTTCTTCAGCACTCACCTCCTTTGGGGCAGGGCATGTACTCAAGGACAACAGAGGCTGATCAAACCCAACCCTCAAGGCTTCTACTCCAACTGGGGAGCACACCCTGCCCCTGACAGGGCCATGACATGGAGCAGAGAGGGACCCCCCACCTCACATCCAGCACAGGCTCTAGATATTACACCACCATCCACACCCTGCTATCAAGGGGATAATGGCCAGCACACACTGAGAAAAGGCATGGCTGGCATTCATCCTGAAACTAGCCCTCACACCAAAAATATTAGACTCATGGAAGCTACACAGGGACACTCCCAAATAAACACAGCCAGCCATTCAAGATCACAGTAGATAACTGTTTCTCCTAAAATCATAGAGACAGACAAATTTAAGTAAAATGAAAAGGAAGAGGATCTACTCCCAATTAAAAGAGCAAGAGAATTCTCCTGAAAGAACAAATAATGAAACAGACCTCACCAGTCTACTAGACCTGAAGTTCAAAAAGGAGGTAATAAACTCAACATAAGAAAAGCTATTTATGATGAACGCACAGCCAATATAATAGTCAATGGTGAAAAGCTAAAAGCCTTCCCACTAAAATCTGGAACAAGACAAGGATGCCCACTAACCTCTTCTATTCAACATAGTATTAGAAGCCCTAGCCACAGCAATCAGACAAGAAAAAGAAATAAAAGGTATTCAAATTGGAAGGGAAGATGTAAAATTGTCATTATATGCAGATGATATGATGCTATATATAGAAAACCCTAAAGATGCCACACAAAAACTACTAGAACTGATAAACATATTCAGCAAGTTAGCAAGATACAAGATTAACATACAGAAATTGGTTGCATTTCTTTACACCAACAATGAAATATCAGAAAGGGAATACATAAAAAACTATACCTTGGGTTTCCCTGGTGGCGCAGTGGTTGAGAGTCTGCCTGCCAATGCAGGGGACACGGGTTTGTGCCCCGGTCCAGGAAGATCCCACGTGCCATGGAGCACCTGGGCCCGTGAGCCATGGCCACTGAGCCTGCACGTCCAGAGCCTGTACTCTGCAACAGAAGAGGCCACAGCAGTGAGAGGCCCGCGTACCACAAAAAAAAAAACTATACCTTTTAAAATCACAACCCAAAAAACAAACTACTTAGGAATAAACCTCACCAAGGAGGTGAAAGACGTCTACTCTGAGAACTATAAAACATTAATAAAGTAAATTGAAGATGATTCAAAGAAATGGAAAGATATCCCATGCTCTCTGATTGGAAGAATTAATATTGTTAAAATGGCCATTCTACCCAAGCAATCTACAGATTTAATGTGATCCCTATCAAATTACCCATGACATTTTTCACATAATTAGGACAAATAATCCTAACATTTATACGGAACCACAAAAGACCCAGAATTGCCAAAGCAACTCTGAGGAAAAAGAACAAAGCTGGAAGCATAACCCTCCCAAACTTCAGACAATGCTACAAACTGACAGTAATCAAAACTGCATGGTATTGGCACAAAAACAGACACATGGATCAATGGAACAAAACAGAGAGCCCAGAAATAAACCCACACACCCATGGTCAATTAATCTTTGACAAAGGAGGCAGGAATATACAATGGGAAAAAGACAGTCTCTTCAGCAAGTGGTGCTGGGAAAGTTGGACAGCTGCATGTAAATCAATGAAGTTAGAACACATCCTCTCACCATACACAAAAATAAACTCAAAATGCCTTAAAGACTTAAACATAAGACATAACACCATAACACTCCTAGAATAGGACATAGGCAAAACATCCTCTGACATAAATCGTACCAATGTTTTCTTAGGTCAGTCTCCCAATAGAACTAAAAACAAAAATAAACAAATGGGACCTAATCAAACTTACAAGCTTTTGCACAGCAAAGGAAACCATATACAAAATGAAAGGACAACCTACAGAATGGGAGAAAATATTTGCAAACAATTCAACTGACATGGGCTTAATTTCCAAAATATACAAACAGCTCCTATAATTCAATAATGAAAAAACAAATAATCCAATCAAAAAACGGGCATAAGACCTTAATAGACATTTCTCCTAAGAATACATACAGATGGCCAATAAGCACATGAAAAAATATTCAACATTGCTGATTATTAGAGAAATGCAAATCAAAACTACAATGTGGTACCACTTCACACCAATCAGAATGGCCATCATTAAAAAGTCTACCAATAACAAATGCTGGAGAGGGTGTGGAGAAAAGGGAACTCTCTTACATTGTTGGTGGAAATGTAAGTTGGTGCAGCCACTACAGAGAACAGTATGGAGGTTCCTTAGAAAACTAAAAATAGGATTACCATATGATCCAGCAATTCCACTCCTGGGCATATATCTGGACAAAACTACAACTCAAAAAGATACAGCCACCCCTATGTTCATAGCAGCACTATTCTCAATAGCCAAGATATGGAAACAACCTAAATGTCCATCGACAGATAAATGGATAAAGAAGATGTGATGTACACACACACACACACACACACACACACACACACACACACACAATGTAATACTACTTAGCCATAAAAAAGAACAAAATAATGTCATTTGCAGCAACATGGATGCAACTAGAGATGATCATGCTAAGTGAAGTAAGTCAGGAAGAGAAAGACCAATACCATATGATACCACTTATATGTGGAATCTAAAATATGACACAGATGAACCTATCTATGGAACAGACTGACGGACATAGAGAACAGACTGGTGGTTGCCAAGGGAGAGGGGGTTGGTGGAGGTATGGAGTGGAAGGTTGAGGTTAGAGATGTAAGCTTTTACATGTAGAATGGATAAACAACAAAGTCCTACTGTATAGCCCAGAGAACTACATTCAATATCCTATTATAAACCATAATGGAAAAGAATATATAAAAAAGAATGTATATCTATGTATAACAATCAGTTTGCTGTACAGCAGTAATTAACACAACATTGTAAATCAACTATACTTCAATAAAAAAGGAGACAATAAAAATGCTAACTGAATTAAAAATTATCAACAGAAATGCAGGTCACTGTAACAAGGACCTAGAAACTATAAAGATAAACCAATCAAAAATAGACAATTCAGTTGCCAAGATAAAAATCCAATCTAGAAGCAGTGAATAGCAGACTAAATGACACAGAAGAATGAATAAGTGATCTGGAAGATAGAATAATAGAAATCAACCAATCAGAAGAGGAGACAGAAAGACAAATGAAAAAAAAGAAGTGAAGGCAACATACAAGATCTATGGGACAATAGGAAATGTGCCAACCTTCACATAATAGGGATTCCAGAAGGAGGAGAAAGAGAAAAGGGGATTGAAAATGTATTTGAAGAAATTATGGCTTAAAATTTTCCAAACCTAAGAAGGAAACAGAAATCCAGATACAGAAAATACTGAGGATCCCAAACAAGATGAACCCAAACAGATTCACGTCAAGACATATCATACTTAAAATGGCAAAAGTTAAAGAGAGGATTCTAAATGCAAGAGAAAAACAAAGAGTCAGTTACAAGGGAACCTCCATAAGGCTGTCAGATGATTTCTCTATAGAAACTTTGCAGGCCAGAGGGAGTGGCATAATATATTCAAAGTCCAGAAAGGGAAAAACCTTCAACCTAGGATACTATACCCAGCAAAATTATCATTTAGTATAGACGGAGAGATAAAGAGTTTCTCAGGCAAGTAAAAACCAGAAGAATTCAGCAATACTGAACCTACCGCAAAAGGAATACTGAAGGGTTTTCTCTAAATAGAAAAGAAGCAAGAATCTATAGAAAAGGAAAATCACAATAGGAAAGGTATATATAAAAGGACTGAAGATCACTTAAATAAGCCAGTAGAGATTTAAATTTTTTTAAATTGTAAAAACAATTATAAATACAAATCACAGTAAGAAGATAAGCACAAAGATGTAAAATAGGACATCAATGTCACAAAATGTCAGCGAGGGGATTATAAAAATGTAGATCATTTAGAATGTATTTGAACTAGTATGATTTCCAGCTTAAAGAAAGTAGATATAGTTATGGGTCAACATACTTGAAAACCAGGGTAACTACAAATAAAAAATATACAATAGATTCACAATAATTAGTAAGAAAGGAACTCAAGCATACTATAAAAGAAAATCATCAAACCACAAAGGAAAAACCAAAAGAAGAAATGAACAAAGAACTACAAAAACAACTGAAAAACATGGATTAAAATGGCAGTAAGTACATACCTATTAATAATAACTTTGTCAATGGACTAAAAGCTCCAATGAAAAGACAGAGTGGCAGAGTGGATTAAAAAAAAAAAGAACTACAATATGCTGTCTATGAAAGACACTTGAGGATGAAAGACACATAGACTAAAAGTAAGGGAACGGAAAAAGATATTTCCATGCAAATAGAAACAACAAGAAATTGGGGGTAGCAAAACTCATATGAGACACAATAAACTTTAAAACAAAGTCCATAAAAAATGACAAAGAAGGATACTATATGATGATATTGGGATCAATACTAGAAGATATTTCACTCATTAACATATATGCACCCAACATAGGAGCACCTAAATACATAAAACAAATACTAACAGACATAAAGGGAGAAATTGACAGGAATACAATAACAGTAGAAACTTTTAACACTCCACTGACATCAATGGACAGATCTTCCAGACAAAATCAATCAGGCAACAGAGGTCCTAAATGACACAATAGACCAGTTGGAGTTAACTGATATCTACAGGACACTATCCAAAAACCCCAGAATACACATTCTTTTCAATTGTGCGAGGAATGTTCTCTGAGATAGATCACATACTAGGTCACAAAACAAGCCTCAACAAATTTAAGAGGATAGAAATTATTTCAAGCATCTTTTCTGACCACAAGGGTATGAAACTAGAAATCAATCACAGAAAGAAAAATGGGAAAAGGATAAACACATGGAGACTAAACAACACACTACTAAAAAACCAATGGGTGAATGATGAAATCAAAAGAAGAAATAAAAAAATATCTCGAAACAAATGAAAATGAAAACAAAACCTTTCAAAAATCTATGGGATGCAGCAAAAGCAGTTCTAAGAGGGAAATTCATAATGATACAGGCCTCAGTCAAGAAACGTAAAAAAATCTCAAACAACCTAACCTAAACTCCTAAAAGAATTAGAACAAGAAGAACAAATAAAACCCAAAGTCAGCAGAAGGAAGGAAATAATAAAGGTCAGAGAGGAAATAGAGATTAAAAACAAAATGAATAAAACCAAGAGCTGGTTCTTTGAAAAGGTAAACAAAATCAACAAATCTCTAGCCAGGTTCACCAAGAAGAAAAGAGAAAGGACTCAAATAAAAAATAAGAAATGAAAGAGGAGAAATAATAACTGATAACACATAAAAACAAAAAATCATAAGAGAATACTATGAACAGTTGTATACTAAAAAATTGGACAACCTAGAAGAAATGGACAAGATTCTAGAAGTGCATGCACGGCCTGCCAAAACTGAGTCAAGAACAAACATAATTTGAAGAGATAAATCACTAGAAGGGAAATGGAATCTGTAATTTTAAAAAATTCCCTGCAAACAGAAGTCCAGGACTGAACAGCTTTACTGGGAATTCTTCCAAACATACAAAGAAAAACTTATAACTATCCTTCTGAAATTATTCCAAAAGATTGAAGATGAGGGAACACTCCCAAATTCATTCTACGAAGGCACTATCACCCTGATACCAAAACCAAATAAAGACACTACAAAAAATAAAATTACTCAGAATTCCCTGTTAGTCCAGTGGTTAGAACTCCATGCTTTCATTGCCGAGGGCATGAGTTCAATCCCTGGTTGGGAAACTAATATCCCACAAGTCATACAGCATGGCAAAAAAAAAAAAAAAAAGATGAATATAGATGCAAAAATTCCCAACAAAATATTAGCAAACTGAATCCAACAACACATGACAAGGATCATATACTACAATCAATATGGATTCATTCCAGGGTTGCAAGGATGGTTCAGCATATGCAAATCAATGTAATACACCACATAAACAAAAGACAAAAACTCATAATCATCTCAATAGATTCATAAAAATCATTTGACAAAATTCAGCATCCATTCATGAAAACAAACTCACCAAAGTGGGTATAGAGGGAACATACCTCAACATAATAAAAAACCAGTTATGTCAAACCCACGGCCAACGTAATACCAAATGGGGAAAAGCTAAAAGCCTTCCCACTAAATTCAGGAACAAGACAAAGATGCACCCTCTCACCACTTCTATTCAACATAGTATTGGAAGTCCTAGCAACAGCAATCAGACAAGAAAAAGAAATAAAATATATCTAAATTGGAAGGGAAGAGATAAAACTGTCAGTATTTGTAGATGTCTGTATAGAGATCCCCAAAGACTCCACAAACTCTAAGAACTAATAAATGAATTCAGCAAGGCGACAGGATACAGGATTAATATACAGAAATTTGTTGCATTTCTTTATACTAACAATGAAATATTAGAAAAAGAAAGTAAAAAAAAATCTCATTTAAAATTCTGCCAAAAATGAAAAAAAACCTAGGAATAAACTTAACCAAGGTGGTGAAAGACCTATACACTGAAAACTGTAAACACTGATTAAGGAAACTGAATATGATTCAAAGAAAAGGAAAGCTATCCCATGATCTTGGATTAGAAGAATTAATATCATCAAAATCACCATGCTACCCAAAGCAATTCTACAGATTTAATGCAATCCCTATCAAAATACCCATGACATTTTTAACAGAACTAGAACAAATAATCCTAAAATTTATATGGAACCAGAAAAGGCCCAGAATTTCCAAAACAATCCTGAAGAAAAAGAACAGAAGTGGAGGCATAACCCTCCCAGACTTCAGACAATACTACAAAGCTACAGTAATCAAAATGGCATGGTATTAGCACAAAAACAAATATATAGATCAATGGAACAGAGTAGAGAACCCAGAAATAAACCCACACACCTACAGTCAATTAATCTTCAACAAAGGAGGCAAGAATATACAATGGAGAAAAGATAGTCTCTTCAACAAGTGGTTTGGGGAAGCTGGACAGCCTCATGTAAATCCGTGAAGTTAGAATGCTCCCTCACACTGTATACAAAAACAAACTCAAAATGGATTATAGACCTAAATATAAGCCATGACTTCATAAAACTCCTAGAAGAAACCATAGACAAAACATTCTCAGACATCTATCATAGGAATATTTTCTTAGATTAGTCTCCCAAGGCAAAAGAAATAAAAGCAAAAATAAACCAATGAGACCTAGTTAAACTTAAAAGCTTTTGCACAGCAAAGGAAACCTCAACAAAATGAAAGACAACCTACAGAATGGGAGAAAATATTTGCAAACAACGTGACTGACAAGGAGTTAATATCCAAAATATAAAAACAGCTCATACAACTCGATATTGGAGGACCCAATCAAAAAAAATGGACAGAAGACTTAAATGGACATTTGTCTAAAGAAGAAATACAGATGGCCAATAAGCACATGAAAAGATGCTCAGCATTTCTAATTATTAGAGAAATGCAAATCAAAACTACAATGAGGTACCACCTCACACCAATAAGAATGACTATCATCAAAAAGTCTACAAATAATAAATATTGGAGTGGGTGTGGAGAAAGGGAACCCTCCTAAACTGTTAGAGGGAATGTAAAATGATGCAGCCACTATGGAAAACAGTCTGGAGCTTCCTAAAAAAATAAAAATAGAGCTACCATATGATCCAGCAATCCCATTCCTGGGCATACATCTGGAGAAAAACATAGTTTGAAAAGACACATGTATTCCAATGTTCATTGCAACACTATTTACAATAACCAAGACATGGAAACAACCCAAGTGCCCATCAACAGACGATTAGCTTAAGAAGATGTAGTGTGTGTATATATATATATATATATATATATATAGATATAGATATAGATATAGATATAGATATAGATATAGATATGTATATATAGTGGAATACTATTCAGCAATAAAAATAATGAAATATTGCCATTTGCAGGAATATGGATGGACCTAGAGAATATTACACTTAGTGAAATAGGTCAGACAAAGACATATGATATGATATCACTTATATGTGGAATCTAACAAATTATACAAATGAACCTATTTACAAAACAGAAACTGACTCACAGACGTAGAAACTTATGGTTACATAAAAGAAAAGGGAAGAGGGGAGGGATAAATAAGGAGTATAAGATTAACAGATACAAACTACTGAATATGAAATAGATAAGCAAGAAGGATTTACACTATAGCACAGGTAACTTTATTAAATATAGTGTAATAACCTATAATGGAAAATCATCTGAAAAAAATACATCTATATATAACTGAATCACTTTGTTGTACACCTGAAACTAACACAATATTGTAAATCAATAAAATAAAAGCACTGCTGGGAGGAAAAAAATGATATAACATACATAAAGAGCCTGTCAATATTAATATATATCTCTTGCCTTCTACTACAGGGGAACCGTGAGAAGAGTTACAGCATTGGAAATGGGCTCAGTGGGAAAATATAGGTGACATTTTGAGATCCAAGGGGCAACCTAACATACATGTAGTCAGTCTCTTAATTCCAACTCCACATGATGAAAGGAAAGAAAGTGACAAGGGAAAACAAGTGCTAATCATGCACCTATTATGACTCAAGCACTCACTTGGACTCTAGGGAGTCAAGGATAGTGAATAATATCAATACATGGTCTTTGCATTCCTAATCCCAAATAGCAAATGATCTTGTAGCATACTAAATACCCAAAGTCTGGAAAATTTTATATAACATTATTTAAAGACAGAATATTAGCTGGAGTAAATAATTACAAGCTAGTCAGCTTAGTACCATTTGTGGGAAAATACTAGGAACAGCTTTGTCAAGGGAACAACTTGACAATTATAAGGTAATTTGATTAGGAACAGGCAATATGCTTCTAATGAGAATGATACTATAACAATTCACTGGTTGACTTTCTTTGAAGTCATTTACTACCATGGTGTCTGACTTCAGACCAATATTCTTCCTATAACTATAAAGGATTTGGAGCACTAATCATATGATAGCTAGTAGCTTAAGATTTTTTTAAAAGGGTGGAAATAGAACAAAGAATTTAAAAATAGAATAAAAAAAGAAGCTTATGGTCTAATGCTTGAAGTCTAAGTTTAAAAGAATGTTTTTCCCTCTTTGTCATTTTGTAAGAACCGCCAGTGTAAAGATATAAAAGAAGTGGCTTTTAAATTTAAGATGCCTTAGAATCAGCTGTGGAAATTGTAGAAACTACATCCTGGGCTCCAATCCCAAGAGACTTAATTGGTGTGGGGCCCTAGATCTGCATGTTTCATATAAGCACCCCCAAGTGGTTCCGATGCAGGTGGGCTGCATACCATACTTTAAAACATATAATTCTGTAACATTGAAACAAAATTATAAATAAATTTGTTTTCCTTTAATGAAGAAACTTTAATTGAAAAGTTTATAAGTCTCACCATAAACGTTGACATAAAGATCTTAAAACGTTCCTTGGAAAAAGTTTTCAGTTATGTTCTTTTGCCTTCCAGAATTAAAATAAAGCTATAACTCCACAATTGTATCCTAGAGGCAGTAATAAATTAAAACAACAACCTGAACAAAAAACTCAACCATGATCATCACAACCACCACTACCACCAACAATAACAAAACATCCATCAACAGACTCAGGCCTGAGGTAGAGACATGCCCCACTTTCATAGTAGATGGAGTGACCTTGACTTCTGATTTTAGACTCGGTTGTTTAAGTATTTTCCATGCTTTTAGCTGTCAGTACAGAGGAACTCACTGGCAGAATCAGCAGAATGGATGAACAGTCAGCCAATCTATGAAGTGTTACTTAAAGACAAAGTAGTCAAAATTTGAGGACCTCTTGCCCTGCGGTTATTCAAGCATCCCAGGAATTCTTCCTAAATCTCTGTGCTGCCAGGGCCGGAAGGCATTGATGGTATAATCAGTAATCAATAGAAAACTCAAATACTGCTTCTAAGAACTTCATTTTATGGACACAATATTTATGAAAGCAACAACATATAAATCATATAAATCTCAGATCTGGTCAGGATCCAGTCACAAATTATTTTGGGGGGAAAGTCTTAAAAGCCATTCTTGCATTTCACTCTTTGAAAAGTAATACTTCACCCTAATAAAAAAAATGTTGCTAAAAATATATCTTTTAAATGGAGGATTCTCCAACATTTAACTTTTCATAAATTATATTCTTTCCTTCTATGTGTCAGAGAAAGAGCCCATTCTTAAAAACAAAATAAATCAACCTGCGTGACCACCAATGTCTTCAAATTTGCCATAATTCAAATAAGAACCATACTGGGTCCTGTGCAGGATATAGGGTGTGAGTCCCCTAGAAAAAAATGGAAAGGAAAGAAAATGGCAGTTACCTAATATAATGCTTCAAACATGTACAAATATCTCTTGACTTGTCAGCCTAAGAGAGACAAACAATCTGAAGAATTTATACAGGGTTTATTACTGCTAAAGTGAATGAATGAGACACTTGAATTGGTTTTCTATTGCTGCTGTAACAAGTGACCATAAGTTTAGTGGCTTAAAAGAATTTACATTTATTATATTTCAGTGCTATAGTTTAAGAATCCAACAAAGATCTCACTGGACTAAAATCAAGTGATCAACAAGGCTGCCTTACCTTCTGGAGGCTTTAGGGAATAATCTGTTTCCTTGCCTTTTCTAAAAAATTTTTAGAGGTGACCCACATTCCTTGGTTTGTGGCCCCTTCCTCCATCTTCAAAACTAGCAACAGCAGTTTTTAGAGTTCTTCTCATGACACATCATTCTGACTTTCTCTTCTATCTCCATCCTTTAAGGCCCCATGTGATTACATGGGGCCCACCTGAACAGTCCAGGACAATTTCCTCATCTCAAGGTCTTTATCCTAATCACATCTGAAAAGTTTCCTTTGCTATGTGATGTAATATACTCACAAGTTCCGCGAATTGCGCCAGGGACATCCTGGGGGGTCATTATTCTGCTGGTCACAATACTGTTAACTTAGGTGCCAACTACTATTGGAATGAAAAATAAAACAACAACAAAAATGCACCTTTTCTAATGTCAACAAAGTTTAGTAAAATTAAGACACTACAAAAAGGCACAATCTAGAACAGCAAATCAAGACAAAGCCAAATTAGAACCCTAGAAGTGTTCCCGTGATGTCCATAAAATTGCACAGGTACTAGTCTTTTTAGATTAGGTTGTTTTCTTTCTTGTTTTTCAGTTGTGGCTTCCCCCCTCCAAAGCCTGACTATGTTGGCAGAAATCTCATCCAAGACAAAGAGCATGTGGTGGTGGATGTGAAGTTCGCGATGGAGTCGGTGAACCTGGGACCCCACTAACTTCTGACTATGAACTTTCATTTGGTCTGAATGTGACAGATGGGAGGGTTTACTCAGACCTACCCTAGCATGAACAAAGGGATCCTTGTGTGTCTTCCCCAGGAGACCACGAGGGGGTAACTGTGGTCCTTCCCTTGGAACTTACTTTGTAAAGAAGCAGGCACCAAGATAATGTGTCTGGGATCCTGTGGACCAGAATTTAGCCATCCATGTCCAGAAATTCCTGACTTATTTAAGTGCATTAAAGGGCCTCCTGTTTCTGTAAGACCAAAGGAAGTGAGTTTCTCTCTCTCTTATTTGGTAGGTAGGGCCATCATTTTGTTCACTTGAGGAACCTGTCGCCTTTGCAAGTCATTAGATGCGCTAAATGCAGTAAATGTTCTCTCACTACATGACACTAAACCCCATCCATGCATTGTATTCCCTAAACCTCACTTACTAAGTGGAATCTTAATTTTTTAGAGTCATTGCCCAACCACACATTATTCATTTTTTCAAGTCTATCCCTCTGCCTGTTCTCTTGAATTTGCTAAAATCTAAATAGAATCTATGAAATGAAACACAAGGCGGGAGCCCATACTAAGGATTCCTGACAGTAAAGATGACATTTGCAGCCGGGACACTTTCTGCAGGAGACTCTCTAGATGCTTTTGACCTGACTCTTCAGGAAATAGAAAGCCAGGCGCTGTCATTGTTCCTGCTCATATCTTCCCTTTGACCAAGATGAGCCTATTGGTGTCTGCTACTGATGTTCTCACCTACAGATACCCAGGCTGAGCTGAGAACCGTCACTTTAAACTCTTTTCAGTAAAGATTTATACACATGCCTTCTGTATCCCCCAGTGGAATTAGCAATGATTTACCCACAAGGGCTCAGTAAATGTTTTCATGTTTCAACTAATTTAGAATCCAAGTTATCTAGATGAGCAGAAATGTTACATTTTATAGAACTTGATAGGACAAGAAGAGGAGGGAATTAGGAAGTGTTGGGTTATTTTTTTCAAGAGAACAGAAGTCACTGGGTTTTTCAAACACTTGAATATCAAAAACCAGGATTTTAGTCCCAGACCATCCTATAGTCTTACTGCAAACTTGGAATTTGCTTTACTCCTTTTTTACTTTAGTTATTTGATCTAAAATTTGGGGTTAAAACACCACGTTCTTCAATTCTAGAAATATAGTCGATATTCAAATTATTTTTGATATTGAGAGAATCTTTTTTTTTTATTAGTTTCTGCTTTATAACAAAGTGAATCAGTCATACATATACATCTGTTCCCACATCCCCTCCCTCATGCATCTCCCTCCCTCCCACCCTCCCCATCCCACCCCTCCAGGCGGTCACAAAGCACCGAGCTGATCTCCCTGTGCTCTGCGGCTGCTTCCCACTATCTATCTACCTTACGTTTGGTAGTGTATACATGTCCATGCCTCTCTTTCCCTTTGTCACAGCTTACCGTTCCCCTTCCCCATATCCTCAAGTCCATTCTCAAGTAGGTCTGTGTCTTTATTCCCGTTTTACCCCTAGGTTCTTCATGACATTTTTTTTTTAATTCCATATATATGTGTTAGCATACGGTATTTGTCTTTCTCTTTCTGACTTACTTCACTCTGTATGACAGACTCTAGGTCTATCCACCTCATTACAATTAGCTCAGTTTCGTTTCTTTTTATGGCTGAGTAATATTCCATTGTATATATGTGCCACATCTTCTTTATCCATTCATCCGATGATGGACACTTAGGTTGTTTCCAGCTCCGGGCTATTGTGAATAGAGCTGCAATGAACATTTTGGTACATGTCTCTTTTTGAATTATGGTTTTCTCAGGGTATATGCCTAGTAGTGGGATTGCTGGGTCATATGGTAGTTCTATTTTTAGTTTTTTAAGGAACCTCCATACTGTTCTCCATAGTGGCTGTACCAATTCACATTCCCACCAGCAGTGCAAGAGTGTTCCCTTTTCTCCACACCCTCTCCAGCATTTATTGTTTCTAGATTTCTTGATGATGGCCATTCTGACTGGTGTGAGATGATATCTCATTGTAGTTTTGATTTGCATTTCTCTAATGATTAATGATGTTGAGCATTCTTTCATGTGTTTGTTGGCAGTCTGTATATCTTCTTTGCAGAAATGCCTATTTAAGTCTTCTGCCCATTTTTGGATTGGGTTGTTTGTTTTTTTGCTATTGAGCTGCATGAGCTGTTTATAAATTTTGGAGATTAATCCTTTGTCAGTTGCTTCATTTGCAAATATTTTCTCCCATTCTGAGGGTTGTCTTTTGGTCTTGTTTATGGTTTCCTTTGCTGTGCAAAAGCTTTGAAGTTTCATTAGGTCCCATTTGTTTATCTTTGTTTTTAGTTCCATTTCTCTAGGAGGTGGGTCCAAAAGGATCTTGCTGTGATTTATGTCATAGAGTGTTCTACCTATGTTTTCCTCTAAGAGTTTGATAGTTTCTGGCCTTACATTTAGGTCTTTAATCCATTTTGAGCTTATTTTTGTGTATGGTGTTAGGGAATGATCTAATCTCATACTTTTACATGTCCCTGTCCAGTTTTCCCAGCACCACTTATTGAAGAGGCTGTCCTTTCTCCACTGTACATTCCTGCCTCCTTTATCAAAGATAAGTTGGCCATATGTGCGTGGGTTTATCTCTGGGCTTTCTATCCTGATCCACTGATCTATCTTTCTGTTTTTATGCCAGTACCACACTGTCTTAATTACTGTAGCTTTGTAGTATAGTCTGAAGTCAGGGAGCCTGATTCCTCCAGCTCCATTTTTCGTTCTCAAGATTGCTTTGGCTATTCGGGGTCTTTTGTTTTTCCAAACAAATTTTGAAATTTTTTGTTCTACTTCTGTGAAAAATGCCAGTGGTAGTTTGATAGGGATTGCATTGAATCTGTAGATTGCTTTGGGTAGTAGAGTCATTTTCACAATATTGATTCTTCCAATCCAGGAGCATGGTATATCTCTCCATCTATTTATATCATCTTTAATTTCTTTCATCAGTGTCTTATAATTTTCTGCATACAGGTCTTTTGTCTCCTTAGGTAGGTTTGTTCATAGATATTTTATTCTTTTTGTTGCAGTGGTAAATGGGAGTGTTTTCTTGATTTCACTTTCAGATTTTTCATCATTAGTGTATAGGAATGCCAGAGATATCTGTGCATTAATTTTGTATCCTGCTACTTTACCAAATTCATTGATTAGCTCTAGTAGTTTTCTGGTAGCATCTTTAGGATTCTCTATGTATAGTATCATGTCATCTGCAAACAGTGACAGCTTTACTTCTTCTTTTCCAATTTGGATTCCTTTTATTTCCTTTTCTTCTCTGATTGCTGTGGCTAAAACTTCCAAAACTATGTTGAATAAGAGTGGTGAGAGTGGGCAGCCTTGTCTTGTTCCTGATCTTAATGGAAATGGTTTCAGTTTTTCACCATTGAGGACAATGTTGGCTGTGGGTTTGTCATATATGGCCTTTATTATGTTGAGGAAAGTTCCCTCTATGCCTACTTTCTGCAGGGTTTTTATCATAAATGGGTGTTGAATTTTGTCGAAAGCTTTCTCTGCATCTATTGAGATGATCATATGGTTTTTCTCCTTCAACTTGTTAATATGGTGTATCACATTGATTGATTTGCGTATATTGAAGAATCCTTGCATTCCTGGAATAAACCCCACTTGATCATGGTGTATGATCCTTTTAATGTGCTGTTGGATTCTGTTTGCTAGTATTTTGTTGAGGATTTTTGCATCTATGTTCATCAGTGATATTGGCCTGTAGTTTTCTTTCTTTGTGACATCCTTGCCTGGTTTTGGTATCAAGGTGATGGTGGCCTCGTAGAATGAGTTTGGGAGTGTTCCTTCCTCTGATATTGTTTGGAAGAGTTTGAGAAGGATGGGTGTTAGCTCTTCTCTAAATGTTTGATAGAATTCGCCTGTGAAGCCATCTGGTCCTGGGCTTTTGTTTGATGGAAGATTTTTAATCACAGTTTCAATTTCAGTGCTTGTGATTGGTCTATTCATATTTTGTATTTCTTCCTGAGTCAGTCTTGGTAGGTTGTGCATTTCTAAGAATTTGTCCATTTCTTCCAGGTTGTCCATTTTATTGGCATAGAGTTGCTTATAGTAATCTCTCATGATCTTTTGTATTTCTGCAGTGTCAGTTGTTACTTCTCCTTTTTCATTTCTAATTCTACTGATTTGAGTCTTCTCCCTTCTTTTCTTGATGAGTCTGGCTAATGGTTTGTCAATTTTGTTTATCTTCTCAAAGAACCAGCTTTTAGTTTGGTTGATCTTTGCTATCGTTTCCTTCATTTCTTTTTCATTTATTTCTGATCTGATCTTTATGATTTCTTTCCTTCTGCTAACTTTGGGGGTTTTTTGTTCTTCTTTCTCTAATTGCTTTAGGTGCAGGGTCAGGTTGTTTACTCGAAATGTTTCCTGTTTCTTAAGGTGGGATTGTATTGCTATAAACTTCCCCCTTAGAACTGCTTTTGCTGCGTCCCATAGGTTTTGGGTCGTCGTGTCTCCATTGTCATTTGTTTCTAAGTATTTCTTAATTTCCTCTTTGATTTCTTCAGTGATCACTTCATTATTGAGTAGTGTATTGTTTAGCCTCCATGTGTTTGTATTTTTTACAGATCTTTTCCTGTAATTGATGTCTAGTCTCATAGCATTGTGGTCGGAAAAGATACTTGATACAATTTCAATTTTCTTAAATTTACCAAGGCTTGATTTGTGACCCAAGATATGATCTATCCTGGAGAATGTTCCATGAGCACTTGAGAAAAATGTGTATTCTGTTGTTTTTGGGTGGAGTGTCCTATAAATATCAATTAAGTCCATCTTGTTTAATGTATCATTTAAAGCTTGTGTTTCCTTATTTATTTTCATTTTGGATGATCTGTCCATTGGTGAAAGTGGGGTGTTAAAGTCCCCTACTATGATTGTGTTACTGTCGATTTCCCCTTTTATGGCTGTTAGTATTTGCCTTATGTATTGAGGTGCTCCTATGTTGGGTGCATAAATATTTACAATTGTTATATCTTCTTCTTGGATCGATCCCTTTATCGTTATGTAGTGTCCTTCTTTGTCTCTTCTAATAGTCTTTATTTTAAAGTCTATTTTGTCTGATATGAGAATTGCTACTCCAGCTTTCTTTTGATTTCCATTTGCATGGAATATCTTTTTCCATCCCCTTACTTTCAATCTGTATGTGTCTCTAGGTCTGAAGTGGGTCTCTTGTAGACAGCATATATATGGGTCTTGTTTTTGTATCCATTCAGCCACTCTGTGTCTTTTGGTGGGAGCATTTAGTCCATTTACATTTAAGGTAATTATTGATATGTATGTTCCTATTCCCATTTCCTTAATGGCTTTGGGTTCGTTATTGTAGGTATAGTCCTTCTGTTGTGTTTCTTGCCTAGAGAAGTTCCTTTAGCATTTGTTGTAAAGCTGGTTTGGTGGTGCTGAACTCTCTCAGCTTTTGCTTGTCTGTAAAGGTTTTAATTTCTCCATCAAATCTGAATGAGATCCTTGCTGGGTAGAGTAATCTTGGTTGCAGGTTTCTCTCCTTCATCACTTTAATTATGTCCTGCCACTCCCTTCTGGCTTGTAGAGTTTCTGCTGAGAGATCAGCTGTTAACCTGATGGGGATTCCCTTGTGTGTTATTTGTTGTTTTTCCCTTGCTGCTTTTAATATGATTTCTTTGTGTTTAATTTTTGACAGTTTGATTAATATGTGTCTTGGCGTATTTCTTCTTGGATTTATTCTGTATGGGACTCTCTGTGCCTCCTGGACTTGATTAACTATTTCCTTTCCCATATTAGGGAAGTTTTCAACTATAATCTCTTCAAATATTTTCTCAGTCCCTTTCTTTTTCTCTTCTTCTTCTGGAACCCCTATAATTCGAATGTTGGTGCGTTTAATGTTGTCCCAGAGGTCTCTGAGACTGTCCTCTGTTCTTTTCATTCTTTTTTCTTTATTTTTCTCTGCATCAGTTATTTCCACTATTTTATCTTCCACCTCACTTATCCGTTCTTCTGCCTCAGTTATTCTGCTATTGATCCCATCTAGAGTATTTTTCATTTCATTTATTGTGTTTTTAATCGATGCTTGATTCATCTTTAGTTCTTCTAGGTCCTTGTTAACTGTTTCTTGCATATTGTCTATTCTATTTCCAAGATTTTGGATCTGGGAAATAGAATCTTGGATCAGCTTTACTATCATTATTCTGAATTCTTTTTCAGGTAGACTGCCTATTACCTCTTCATTTGTTAGGTCTGGTAGGTTTTTATCTTGCTCCTTCACCTGCTGTGTGTTTTTCTGCTTTCTCATTTTGCTTATGTTACTGTGTTTGGGGTCTCCTTTTTGCAGGCTGCAGATTCGTAGTTCCCGTTGTTTTTGGTGTCTGTCCCCTGTGGCTAAGGTTGTTTCAGTAGGTTGTGTAGGCTTCCTGGTGGGGGGGACTAATGCCTGTGTTCTGGTGGTTGAAGCTCGATCTTGTCTTTCTGGTGGACAGGTCCACGTCTGGTGGTGTGTTTTGGGGTGCCTGTGGCCTTATTATGTTTTTAGGTATCCTCTCTGCTAATGGGTGGGGTTGTGTTCCTGCCTTGCTAGTTGCTTGGCATAGGGTGACCAGCACTGTAGCTTGCTGGTCGTTGACTGAAGCTGGGTGCTGGTGTTGAGATGGAGATCCCTGGGAGATTTTCGCTGCTTGATATTATGTGGAGCTGGGAGGTCTCTTGTAGACCCGTGTCCTGAAGTTGGCTCTCCCACTTCAGAGGCACAGCACTAACTCCTGGCTGCAGCACCAAGAGCCTTTCATCCACCCGGCTCAGAATAACAGTGAGAAAAAGTAGAAAGAAATAATTAGTAGAAGAAAGAAAGAGAGATTGAAAGAAAGGAAGAAGGGAAGTAAGGAAGGAAGGAAGAAAGAAAGAAAGGAGGGAGGGAGGAAGGATGGAAAGAAAGGAAAGAAAGGAGGGAGGGAGGGAGGAATGAAAGCAAAAGGAAGAGTGAATGGAAGAAGAGAGGGAGGGAGGGAGGAAGGAAAGAAAGAAAGAAAGACAGGAGGGAGGGAGGGAGGGAGGAAGGAAAGAAAAAGAAAGTGGAAAGAAGAAGGGTGGGAGGGAGGGAGGAAGGAAAGAAAGAAAGAAAGACAGGAGGGAGGGAGGGAGGGAGGAAGGAAAGAAAAAGAAAGTGGAAAGAAGAAGGGTGGGAGGGAGGGAGGGATGGAGGAAAGAAAAAGAAAGAAGGAAAGGAGGAGCGGAGGGAGGGAGGGAGGAAGGGAAGGGAGGAAAAAAAGAAAGAGCAGGTAAAGTAAAATAGAATAAAGTATGAAATATAGTAGCGTTATTAAAATTAAAAAGTAATTATTGAAAAAAAACACGGACCGAAAGAACCCTGGGACATATGGTGGAAGCAAAGCTATACAGAGAGAATCTTACACAGAAGATTACACATACACATTCACAAAAAGAGAGCAGGGGGAAAAATCAAAAATCTTGCTCTCCAAGTCCACCTCCTCGATTTGGGATAATTCGTTGTAAAAAGAGGAAAAGGGCGAGAAGTCTGAAATCTTGCTAAGTCCACCTCCTTAATTTGAGATAATTCGTTGTAAAAAGAGGGAAAAAAAAGGGGGGGGAAAGTCTTAAATCTTGTCCTCAAGGTCCACTTCCTCAATTTGGGATGATTCGCTGTCCATTCATGCACTCCACAGACGCAGGGCACATCAAATGGACCGTGGAGCTTTAATCCGCTGCCTCGGAGGCTGCACAGAGAGATTTCCCTGTCTCTGCTCTCACAGCTCCCGGGTCTCAGCCTTGGACCTGGCCCCGCCTCTGCGCGTAGGTCGCTGGAGGGCGTCCGTTCTTCGCTCAGACAGGACGGGTTTAAAGGAGCCGCTGATTCGGGGTCTCTGGCTCACTCAGGCAGAGGGGAGGGAGGGGAATGCCCTCTCCTCGCGCACCAGGCAACAAAAGGGAAAAAAGTCTCTTGCCTCTCCAGTAGCTCCAGACCCTTTCCCCGGACTCCCTCCGGGCTAGCACTAACCCCTTCAGGGTCTCTTCCTGCCGCCAGCCCCAGACCTCTCCCTGCGCTCCGACTGAAAGCCGATACCCGAGCCTCAGCTCCCAGCCCCGCCCGCCCTGGCGGCCGAGCAGACAAGTCTCTCGGGCTGGTGTGTGCCTGAGGGCACCGATCCTCTGTGCCAAAATCTCTCTGCTTTGCCCTCCACACCCCTGTTGCTGTGCTCTCCTCCGCTACTCCGAAGCTCTCCCCCTCCGCCACCTGCAGTCTCCGCCCTCGAAGGGGCTTGTAGTGTGTAGAAACCTTCCCTCCTTCACGGCTCCCTCCCACTGGTGCAGGTCCCGTCCATATCCTATTGTCTCTGTTTATTCTTTTTTTTCTTTTGACCTACCCAGGTATGTGGGGAGTTTCTTGCCTTTTGGGGGGTCTGAGGTCTTCTGTCAGCGTTCAGTAGGTGTTCTGTTGGAGTTGTTCCACGTGTAGATGAATTTCTGATGTATCTGTGGGGAGGAAGGTGATCTCCGCGTCTTACTCTTCCGCCATCTTCCTCCGGCTCCCTGAGAGAATCTTGAAGTCTGGAAAGTATCTAAATTCTCAGAGAGAAAACCATTAACCACGAATCATTATGACAAGGGTGGTACTATAGGACATATCAAACTTGCCTCGTTATCTCTCCAGCTGGCCAGGACATAGTCAGTAACTACTGATATTAGAAGTTTTCTCTGGAGACCTTGGCAGTGTTGACTGCTTTGAGGCAACATGGAGCCCAGGTGTTAGTTGGATCCTGAGAGGCTCAAAGCTAACTGAGAACCAGGGTTCTTGGACCAGAAGAGACCATGCAGCTGTTGGAAAAAAAGCAGAAGGAAGACCAGGACCATCCAAGAGGTCATGCCTAGCCAGCACTGACCACTTTGTCTGATGAACCCACCACCACTACACTTCTCATGATTTTGTTGTTACTAGATGGAGAACTCCATGAAATTTGGGATAATATTTTATTCATCTCTGTGTGCATGACTCCTGGCGCTGAGTCAAGCACTGAGGAGGCTCTCGGCAATATTTGTTCACTGACTGAATAAACATGATTGCAAATCCCCACTCATCTCAACTACATTCCTGCCCAACTGTCCTGTCAAGGATGCTCTGTTTTCTCCCAGGATGTAGCAAACCTCTTCCTTAGAGAGGAGCCTTCCCTACACTATCCTTGTCCTAGGACACTCACCTGTGGTGACTGATGAAGATACGACTGTCCTCAGGGATTCCTCTCAGTGGTTCACTCTGTCATTAGGAAGAGATGTCCTTGGCCTCCCCTCCCATCCTCTAGGCTGCCTCAACATCCCAACTGAGGAGGGCCATCACCTTTTGTTGACACTATACACTTGTATTCTTTCTCTCACTGCTTTAATTTCCTCATGGAAATATTACTGATATCTGAACTCCAAGTTGTTAACACAGCATAAGGCAAATTAAGCACTCAACATACAGTTAAGAGATGTTGTGTATAAAGCCTTCCAAACTGTAAATGCAGAAGAATATTATTACTATCTCTGCTTTAGAAACAAGGGTCCCCTTAGCCTGGTAGCTGGTAAGAATGAATAATTCTTCTCCAAACATTATTTATCCGTCTTAGTGCACACTTACTTGGAGGGCATCACTGTGTGGGCAGTTCCAAGTTTGAGGTTTGGGGGGTCTAGGGCAGAGCACCAAGGTCCCATCCTCCTCCTCCTGGAATTGGTGCTCCCAGCAGTATAAACCAGCCCTGATCCATCCTGTGGATCTCCTTGGCAGGTGCACAAGTTCATTGTGCAGTAAGTTACTCTCCCAGTCCTCCCTGCTCAGCTCAGGCTGCTCCTTGAGGACCTGGATGATGCTGTGTGCATTCCTCACTTTCTCTTGACTTTTTTGAACTCAACTGGTCCTTATTCTCACCTTCCTTGGCAACCACCTCCTCCACCATTACCTTGCTTTTCTTTGGGTTTTTCTCATCCTCCAAACCTGCTGATTTTCTTTCTTCCGTCTCCTGCCTCAGTTCTGTGTTTTCAGTGTGTGGGCTCAGTTCAGGTCCCTGTAGGAGATACACAAACAAGGAACTGCCTGCAGTTCCCAGGGCACAGTTAACACACATCTCAGTCCCTCATCCACTCAGAAAAAAACTGAACAGGAAGGGACTTTGGAAAATTTGAATACCAACGTTATCTTACTGCTGAGGAAAATAACACCCCGAGAGATACAGAGATTTTCCCAACTTCCCACACCACTTGGTGGCAGCAGAACCACCACACAAGTAAGTCTTGGCCACAATCTTTTCTATCCGTAAGCACCAGGAACCAACGATGGCTGAGTTTCAGGGGACATTGGATCAAAATACGTATTTCCACCATTAAAACAAAAATATCTAAGGACCATTCCTAAAAATAATTTTTTTTATCACCCTTCAGTAGTCCTATATTTATACTTAGTTTTCAGTCCTGCTGACCCAGTGGAACCAAGGAACACATGAGTATTAAATACATCACAGTGTATATATATATATATATATATATATATATATATATATATATATATATATATATATATATATATATATATATATATGATTCTCTGTAACACATCTGGCTCCTGTGCTAGAGGTCATCTTCCTGAGAGCAGGCACTCTGTGTGCCTTGTTCATCCCTCCTCCCCACTGCCTCCTCAAGAGCCTGCCAGATAGAATATTCAGTAGGTATTTGTCAAGCACATAAATACCAGGTACCAAGAGTAACTAACTTTTACCAATGTCTTCTAGTCCCAACCATATTTCCATTCATATTTTATCCTAGTTCAGTGCTAAAGCAATAAAAGCACAGTCCTAGGAAAAGCAGTCCAAGATGCAAATACCACCTCCACCAAATACCAAGTATGCTTCATATGATGATTTCATTACTCTCTTTGAACATAGTGATCTCATGTGTAATAGAGAAGAATATATAATGTAAAACAGAGAAGGCAGCATTACCCTTAAATGAGTAACTGTGATATCATACAGCAGACAGGGTTCCAATCCCTGGGCACTAGCTGCACAGTATAGAATGCCTATATTACAGTCACTACAGGGCCTGTTAAAAACTTCTGGGGATAAGGCTCAAAAAATTGCATCTCAGACTAAAATTCCAGGGAGATTCTCATGCAAGGAAAAAGCCCGACCATTAAACAAAGTCTAGAATGTAGATCTCAAAAGCCTAGTGGAAACAAGAATGACTCAGCTGGATCAAAACAAGTCCCTTTTCATGGTGGCCTCTCAAGAGGAAATGTACCCTTTCCCAAGAAGGGTCTCCACCTGAGATGAAAAACAAAGAGGACCCTGCTTTCCTAGTCTGGGCTTTTAGTGCCTCCACTGTCTTTTAGGTTTTCTCCTCTGCTCTAATCGCTGGAGCATCTCAGCCCTCATATGGATCATTTCTTTATGAAGACCTCTGTTTCGCTACTTCTTGAAGAAACAGATGACAGAGATCCGTTCTGGGGCTCCACAGTTCTAGGCTTTCTCCTGAGCCACTTTCTTTCAGGTGAGCTGAAATAAATCGTGGGGGGTAGAATTCAGGTCAATAAAGAGGATCCCAGAGGAGCATGAGACCATGAGGGCAACCCCTCGTGGGAGATGGTCAGAACCACGATGTGGTCAGTACCAACCCTATTTGGGGGGAGGATATACTGGCCAATTGTGTGAGCAGAGAACACAGCCACATCATTCCAGACTTTTGATATATAGAAGATTGATAACAAATGTGTGTTGCTTTAAAACACTCTTTGTAATCTGTTAATATGCAGTGATAAGGAACAAATTTAGGTGCTTATCCGTACTCTCCTGATTTTTTAATTTTTACAAATATGTATGCAAATCACTGTAAAGAAAAACAAGGCAAAACAAAACCAAAAACAAACAAACAAAACAAAAAAAAATCAAAGAATCACAGTAAAAAGCTTGTGTTCACCTTCATGTGACTATTCTCAAGCCCTAGTAACATGTAGGACACTATGAAGGAAAATTCAGGTACTGAAATAATGTCCCTCTATTGTTAACAACCAAACCTCTCAAAGACTACAGAGGTACAACACTTAACTTCATGTAACATTATCTGTGAATCCATCATCTATCTCTATTTCCTACGGCAGGTTTTTTTTCCTTAGCTGTCTGTTCTCCTGAGTTCACCAGACAAGATTTTACAGCAAGTACCAGTTAGCAGCATAGAGATCCAACTCAAAGAGAACAATAGATCAGCCACTGTTATTAACTTCCCACAAAATTCTTTGAATGCAATCTCACCTCTTATTTTGGCCATAAAAAAGAAAAGATCTATCTTTTAAAAGTCCTATCTTAATGAGAATTTAAACTTAAATATCTCTGTTTTCCATTTTTGTTCTGCTCATGCCCAATCATGGAGACCTCACTCCTCAGAGTGAGTGAGTTCCAAATTTCCTGTGGCCTGGGCTTTCTGCCAAAGGAAGTCAAGTCAACCCAACTGCAAATCTCTCTGGTGAATCCATCACTCACCCTCAAAATACAGAATAAAGTGTGAATGCAGCAGGCAGCAGCATCCACCCAGCAATAGTGATAGGTTTGTACTGCACTTGGCTCACATTATCTGAGAGATTGGTGCAGCATAAAATAGAAGAGAACAGAGAAAGATTATATTCATTTCAGCCTTTCCA
Organism: Hyperoodon ampullatus; assembly: GCF_949752795.1. Classification (NCBI taxonomy): domain Eukaryota; kingdom Metazoa; phylum Chordata; class Mammalia; order Artiodactyla; family Ziphiidae; genus Hyperoodon; species Hyperoodon ampullatus. Next base: position 107,569,563 of record NC_136915.1, read on the forward strand.
GGATGTCATATAAGGTGAACTAAAGAATGTAAACACATTTGAGGAAATCTCTCAATAAGAAGTTAATTGGCCAAAATAAATTGTAGGTAAAAGCCATCGTGTTAGCAAGAGGGGAGAAAAAGGATATTCTCATACATGGTTGGGAATATGACTAGGTAAACTTCTTTGTAAGGCAATAGGGCAGGAATTAGAAAAATTAGATATGTACTCACTAATATATTTCTAAATCAAACAATTTTCTTTAAAGGAACATATACTACAGAAATACACAGAAATGATGGACATAGATGGACCTCTGTATATGTGGGTTCTGCATCCACAGATTCAACAAACAACCCACCTGAAATATTTTTTAAAGGATGGAATAAACAGCAGCCTAGGTGATACTGAAGAAGGCATAAGTGATCTGGAAGATAGGATAACGGAAGTCACCCAATCAAAATAGCATAAAGAAAAACAAATTTAAAAATTGAAAAGAGCTTAAGAGATTTCTGGGATAATATGAAGTAAATGAATATTTACATTATAAGGTTCCCAGAAGGAGAAGAAAGAGAGAAGGGGAATGAAAATGTATTTGAGGAAATTACGGCTGAAAACTTCCCAAAGATGAAGGTGAAAACAGATATCCAGGAACAGAAAGCACAGAGGGTTTCCAAACTAAATGAATCCAAACAGATCCACACCAAAACATATCATAATTAAAATGGCAAAAGTTAAAGAGTGAATTCTAAAGGAAACATAAGAAAAACAAAGACTCATATATAAAGAAATCACCATAAGACTATTAGCTGATTTTTCTCAGAAACTCTGAGGTCCATTTAACACCCCACTTTCACCAATGGACAGCTCATCCAAAATGAAAATAAATAACAAAACACAAGCTTTAAATGATACATTAAACAAGATGGACTTAACTGATATTTACAGGACATTCCATCCAAAAACAACAAAATACACATTTTTCTCAAGTGCTCATGGGACATTATCCAGGATAGATCATATCTTGGGTCACAAATCAAGCCTTGGTAAATTTAAGAAAATTGAAATTGTATCAAGTATCTTTTCCGACCACAATGCTATGAGACTAGATATCAATTACAGAGAAAGATCTGTAAAAAATACAAACACATGGAGGCTAAACAACACACTACGTAATAACCAACTGATCACTGAATATATCAAAGAGGAAATCAAAAAATACCTAGAAACAAATGACAATGGAGACATGGCAACCCGAAACCTATGGGATGCAACAAAAGCAGTTCAAAGAGGGAAGTTTATACCAATACAATCCTACCTTAAGAAACAGGAAACATCTCAAATAAACAACCTAAACTTGCACCTAAAGCAATTACAGAAAGAAGAACAAAAAAAAAACCCCAAGTTAGCAGAAGGAAAGAAATCATAAAGATCAGATCAGAAATAAATGAAAAAGAAATGAAGGGAATGATAGCAAAGATCAATAAAACTAAAAGCTGGTTCTTTGAGAAGAAAAACAAAATTGATAAACCATTAGCCATACTCATCAAGAAAAAAGGGGAGATGACTCAAATCTATAGAATTAGAAATGAAAAAGGAGAAGTAACCACTGACATTGCAGAAATACAAAGGATCCTGAGAGATTACTACAAGCAACTCTATGCCAATAAAATGGACAACCTGGAAGAAACGGACAAATTCTTAGAAATGCACAACCTGCCAACACTGAATCAGGAAGAAATAGAAAATATGAACAGACCAATCACAAGCACTGAAATTGAAACTGTGATTAAAAGTCTTCCAACAAACAAAAGCCCAGGACCAGATGGCTTCACAGGCGAATTCTATCAAACATTTAGAGAAGAGCTAACACCTATCCTTCTCAAACTCTTCCAAAATATAGAAGAGGGAGGAACACTCCCAAACTCATTCTACGAGGCCACCATCACTCTGATACCAAAACCAGACAAGGATGTCACAAAGAAAGAAAACTAGAGGCCAATATCACTGATGAACATAGATGCAAAAATCCTCAACAAAATACTAGCCAACAGAATTCAACAGCACATTAAAATGATCATACACCATGATCAAGTGGGGTTTATTCCAGGAATGCAAGGGTTGTTCAATATATGCAAATCAATCAACGTGATACACCATATTAACAAATTGAAGTAGAAAAACCATATGATCATCTCAATAGATGCAGAGAAAGCTTTCAACAAAATTCAACACCCATTTATGATAAAAACCCTGCAGAAAGTAGGCACAGAGGGAACTTTCCTCAACATAATAAAGGCCATATATGACAGACCCACAGCCAACATCATCCTCAATGGTGAAAAACTGAAACCATTCCCACTAAGATCAGGAACAAGACAAGGTTGCCCACTCTCACGACTCTTATTCAACATAGTTTTTGAAGTTTTAGCCACAGCAATCAGAGAAGAAAAGGAAATAAAAGGAATCCAAATTGGAAAAGAAGAAGTAAAGCTGTCACTGTTTGCAGATGACATGATACTATACATAGAGAATCTTAAAGATGCTACCAGAAAACTCCTAGAGCTAATCAATGAATTTGGTAAAGTAGCAGGATACAAAATTAATGCACAGATATCTCTGGCATTCCTATACACTAATGATGAAAAATCTGAAAGTGAAATCAAGAAAACACTCCCATTTACCACTGCAACAAAAAGAATAAAATATCTATGAACAAACCTACCTAAGGAGACAAAAGACCTGTATGCAGAAAATTATAAGACACTGATGAAAGAAATTAAAGATGATACAAATAGATGGAGAGATATATCATGTTCTTGGATTGGAAGAAGCAACACTGTGAAAATGACTCTACTACCCAAAGCAATCTACAGATTCAATGCAATCCCTATCAAACTACCACTGGCATTTTTCACAGAACTAGAACAAAAAATTTCACAATTCGTATGGAAACACAAAAGACCCCGAATAGCCAAAGCAATCTTGAGAATGAAAAACGGAGCTGCAGGAATCAGGCTCCCTGACTTCAGACTATACTACAAAGCTACGGTAATCAAGACAGTGTGGTACTGGCACAAAAACAGAAAGATAGATCAATGGAACAGGATAGAAAGCCCAGAGATAAACCCACGCACATATGGTCACCTTATCTTTGATAAAGGAGGCAGGAATGTACAGTGGAAAAAGGACAGCCTCTTCAATAAGTGGTGCTGGGAAAACTGGACAGGGACATGTAAATGTATGAGATTAGATCACTCCCTAACAGCATACATAAAAATAAGCTCAAAATGGATTAAAGCCCTAAATATAAAGCCAGAAACTATCAAACTCTTAGAGGAAAACATAGGCAGAACACTCTATGACATAAATCACAGCAAGATCCTTTTGGACCCACCTCCTAGAGAAATGGAAATAAAAACAAAGATAAACAAATGGGACCTAATGAAACTTCAAAGCTTTTGCACAGCAAAGGAAACCATAAACAAGACCAAAAGACAACCCTCGGGGTCTTACCTGGTGGCGCAGTGGTTGAGAGTCTGCCTGCCGATGCAGGGGACGTGGCTTCATGCGCCGGTCCTGGAGGATCCCATGTGCCGCAGAGTGGCTGGGCCCGTGAGCCATGGCCGCTGAGCTTGCATGACCGGAGCCTTTGCTCCACAGCAGGAGAGGACACAACAGTGAGAGGCCCGCGTACAGCAAAAAAAAAAAAAGAAAAAAGAAAAAAAAGACAACCCTCAGAATTGGAGAAAATATTTGCAAATGAAGCAACTGACAAAGGATTAATCTCCAAAATTTATAAGCAGCTCATGCAGCTCAATAACAAAAAAACAAACAACCGAATCCAAAAATGGGCAGAAGTCCAAAATAGACATTTCTCCAAAGAAGATATACAGACTGCCAACAAACACATGAAAGAATGCTCAACATCATTCATCATTAGAGAAATGCAAATCAAAACTACAATGAGATATCATCTCACACCAGTCAGAATGGCCATCATCAAGAAATCTAGAAACAATAAATGCTGGAGAGGCTGTGGAGAAAAGGGAACCCTCTTACACTGCTGGTGGGAATGTGAATTGGTACAGCCACTATGGAGAACAGTATGGAGGTTCCTTAGAAAACTACAAATAGAACTACCATATGACCCAGCAATCCCACTACTGGGCATATACCCTGAGAAAACCATAATTCAAAAAGAGTCAGGTACCAAAATGTTCATTGCAGCTCTATTTACAATAGCCAGGAGATGGAAACAACCTAAGTGTCCATCATCGGTTGAATGGATAAAGAAGATGTGGCACATATATACAATGGAATATTACTCAGCCATAAAAAGAAACGAAACTGAGCTATTTGTAATGAGGTGGATGCACCTAGAGTCTCTTATACAGAGTGAAGTAAGTCAAATACCGTATGCTAGCACATATATATGGAATTTAAGAAAAAAATGTAATGAAGAACCTAGGGGTAAGACAGGAATAAAGACACAGACCTACTAGAGAATGGACTTGAGGATATGGGGAGGGGGAAGGGTAAGCTGTGACAAAGTGAGAGAGTGACATGGACATATATACACTACCAAACGTAAAATAGATAGCTAGTGGGAAGCAGCCACATAGCACAGGGAGATCAGCTTGGTGCTCTGTGACCACCTAGAGGGGTGGGATAGGGAGGGTGGGAGGGAGGGAGATGCAAGAGGGAAAAGGTATGTGAACATACGTATATGTATAACTGATTCACTTTGTTATGAAGCAGAAACTAACACACCATTGTAAAGCAATTATACTCCAGTAAAGATGTAAAACAAACAAACAAACAAAAAAACCCCCCGAAACTCTGAGGTCCAGAACTAACTGGTATGATATATTCCCTTTCCTTTTTGCTGAAAGGGAAAAACCTGCAACCTAGAATACTCTACCCAGATATATTATCATTTAGAATAGAAGAGATAAAAACTTATCAGAGGGACTTCCCTGGTGGTGCAGTGGTTGAGAAGCCGCCTGCCAATGCAGGGGACATGGGTTCGATCCCTGGTCTGGGAAGATCGCACATGCTGTAGAGCAACTAAGCTCATGCGCCACAACTACTGAGCCTGTGCTCTAGAGCCCATGAGCCACAACTACTGACCATGCCCCTAGAGCCCATGCTCTGCAACAAGAGAAGCCACCACAGTGAGAAGCCCATGCACCACAACAAAGAGTAGCCTCCGCTCCCTGAAAGTAGAGAAAGCCTGTGTGCAGCAATGAAGACCCAACACAGCCAAAAATAAATAAATAAATTTATTAAATAAAAAAAAACTTATCAGAGAAGCAAAGACTTTAAAAGTTCATCAATACTAAACCTACACTAAAAGAAATGTTAAAGAGATTTCTCTAAGTGGAAAAGGAATAAGACTCTATAAGAAAGGGAAATTCCACTAGGTAAGGGAAATATATAGTAAGCACTGAGGATCAACCACTTAAGTAAGTATGAATATTAAAAGAGAAAAGGTCTACTTTCATACCACCCTGAACATGCCCTATTTTGTCTGATTTGGAAGCTAAGCAGCGTCGGCCTGGTTAGTACTTGGATGGGCGACCACCTGGGAATACTGGGTGCTGTAGGCTTAAAAGAAAAAAAGAAAAGAGAAGAATTGTAAAAGCAACTAAAACTACAATAAACAGGGGATAAACATGAATATGTAAAATACAACATCAAAAAATGAAATGCGGGGGAGAGGAGAAAAAAACATAGATCTTTTAGAGCGTGTTTAAACTTAAATGACTAGTAGTTTAAAACAAGTAGATATAGGTCAACATTTATGAACCCCATGGTAACCACAAATAAAAAGCCTACAATAGATACATGAAAACTAAAAAGAAAGGAACAAAAGCACACTGCTAAAGAAAATCTTCAAAACACAAGCAAAGAAACAAAGAGAAGAGGAAATGAACAGAGAAGGACTACAAAAACAAATGGAAAACAATAAAATGGCAATAAGTACATACTTGTCAATAATTACCTTAAATGTCAACAGACTAAATGACCCACTCAAAAGACATAGGTGGCTGACTGGAAAAAAAAAAACCTTCTATATGCTAACAGACATTCATTTCAGAGCTAAAGACACATAGAGACTGAAAGTGCATGGATAGAAAAAGATATTTCATGCAAACAGATACAAGAAGGAAATGGGGGTAGCAATACTCATATCAGACAAAATAGACTTTGAACCAAGACTATAATAAAAGAAAAAGAAAGGTATTATATAATGATAAAGGGGTTAATACAAGAAGGGGATATTATGCTTCTTAACATATGCACACCCAATACAGAAGCCACTAAATATAAAAGCAAATATTGATACTAACCAACATAAAGCGAGATATTTACAATAATACTAAGGGAATTTAACCCCCCACTTACATCAATGGACACACCATCCAGACAGAAAATTAATAACTCAACAGTGCTCTTAAATGATACAATAGAGCAGCTGGACTTAACAGACAGTAGGACATTACATCCAAAAACAGCAGAATACACATTCTTGCCAAGTGCACATAGGACATTCTCCAGGATAGATTTCATGCTGACCACAAAACAATTCTCAACAAATTTAAGACGACAGAAATTATATCAAGCAGTTTTTCCAACCATAACTGTATGAAACAAGAAATCAGTTGTTGAAAGAAAAATGGGAAAAGAACAAACACATGGAGACTAAACAACATGCTACGAAAAAGCCAATGGCTCAGTGACAAAGTCAAAGAGGAAATCAGAAAATACCTTGGGACAAATGAAAACGGAAAGTACACACCAAAACCTATGGTATGCAGCAAAAGTAGTTCTAAGATGGAAATTTATACCATTACAGGCCCTCCTTAAGAAACAGAAAAAATCTCAAGTAAACATACTAACCTATCACCTAAAGGAATTAGAAAAAAAACCAAGCCCAAAGTAGCAGGAGGAAAACAATAACAATGATCAGAAAGATAATAAATAGAGAGACTGGCTCAAGATGGCGGAGTAGAAGGACATGCTCTCACTCCCTATTGCAAGAGCACTGGCATCACAACTAACTGCTGAACAATCATCAACAGGAAGAAACTGGAACTCACCAAAAAAGATACCCCACATCCAAAGACAAAGGAAAAGCCACAATGAGACGGTAGGAGGGGCGCAATCACAATAAAATCAAACCCCATAACTGCTGGGTGGGTGACTCACTAACTGGAGAACAATTATACCACAGAAGTCCACCAACTGGAGTGAAGGTTCTGAGCCCCACGTCAGGCTTCCCAACCTGGCAATGGGAGGAGGAATTCCTAAAGAAACAGACTTTGAAGGCTAGTGGGATTGGATTACAGGACCTCGATAGGACTGGGGGAAACAGAGACTCCACTCTTGGGGGACACACGCAAAGTAGTGTGTGCATTGGAACCCAGGGGATGGAGCAGTGACCCCACAGGAGACTGAACCAGACCTACCAGCTAGTGTTGGAGGGTCTCCTGCAGAGGTGGGGGGTGGCTGTGTCTCACCGTGAGGACAAGGACACTGGCAGCAGAAGTTCTGGGAGTACTCCTTGGAGTGAGCCCTCCCAGAGTCCACCATTAGCCCCACCAAAGAGCCCTGGTAGGCTCCAGTGTTGGGTTGCCTTAGGCCAAACAACCAACAGGAAGGGAATCCAGCCCCACCCATCAGCAGACAAGTGGATTAAAGTTCTACTGAGCTCTGCCCAACAGAGAAACAGCCGGCTCTACCCACCAGCAGTCTCTCCCATCAGGAAACTTGTACAAGCCTCATAGATAACTTAATCCACTAGAGGGCAGACAGCAGAAGCAAGAAGAACTACAGTCCTGCAGCCTGCGGAACAAAAACCACATTCACAGAAAGACAGACAAGATGAAAGGGCAGAGGGCTATGTTCCAGATGAAGGAAAAAGATAAAACCCCAGAAAAACAACTAAATGAAGTGGAGATAGGCAACCTTCCAGAAAAAGAATTCAGAATAATGATAGTTAAGATGATCCAGGACCACGGAAAAAGAATGGAGGCAAAGATCGAGAGGATTCAAGAAATGTTTAACAAAGATTTAGAAGAATTAAAGAACAAATAAACAGAGATGAACAATATAGTAACTAAAATGAAAAATAAACTAGAAGGAATCAATAGCAGAATAACTGAGGCAGAAGAACGGATAAGTGACCTGGAAGACAGAATGGTGGAATTCACTGCTGCAGAACAGAATAAAGAAAAAAGAATGAAAAGAAATGAAGACAGCCTAGGAGAGCCCTGGGACAACATTAAATGCAACAACATTCACATTATACGGGTCCCAGAAGGAGAAAGGAGAGAGAGAAATGACCGAAGAAAATATTTGAAGAGATTATAATTGAAAACGTCCCTAACATGGGAAAGGAAATAGCCACCCAAGTCCAGGAAGCGCAGAGAGTCCCATACAGGATAAACCAAAGGAGAAACACGCCGAGACACATAGTAATCCAATTGGCAAAAATTAAAGACAAAGAAAAATCATTGAAAGCAACAAGGGAAAAATGACAAATAAAACACAAGGGAACTCCCATAAGGTTAACAGCTGACTTCTCAGCAGAAACTCTACAAGGCAGAAGGTAGTGGCATGACATATTTAAAGTGATGAAAGGGAAGAACCTACAACCAAGATTACTCTACACAGCAAGGATCTCATTCAGATTCAACAGAGAAATCAAAAACTTCACAGACAAGCCTAAGCTAAGAGAATTCAGCACCACCAAACTAGCTTTACAACAAATGCTAAAGGAACTTCTCTAAGTGGGAACCACAAGAGAAGAAAGGACCTACAAAAACAAACACCAAACAGTTAAGAAAATGGTAATAGTAACATACATATCGATAATTACCTTAAATGTGAATGGATTAAATGCTCCCACCAAAGGACACAGGCTTGCTGAATGGATACAAAAACAAGACCCATATATATATGCTGTTTACAAGAGACCCACTTCAGACCTAGGGACACATAAAGAATGAAAGTGAGGGTATGGAGAAAGATATTCCATGCAAATGGAAATCAAAAGAAAGCTGGAGTAGCAATACTCATATCAGATAAAATAGACTTTAAAATAAAGAATGTTACAAGAAACAAGGAAGAACACTACATAATGATCAAGGGATCAAACCAAGAAGAAGACATAACAATTATAAATATATATAAATGCAACATAGGAGCACCTCAATACATAAGGCAACAGCTAACAGCTCTAAAAGAGGAAATTGGCAGTAACACAATAATACTGGGGGACTTTAACACCTCACTTACACCAAAGGACAGATCATCCAAACAGAAAATTAATAAGGAAACACAAGCTCTAAATGACACAATAGACCAGATAGATTTAACTGATATTTATAGGACATTCCATCCAAAAACAGGAGATTACACTTTCTTCCCAAGTGCGCATGGAACATTCTCCAGGATTGACCACATCTTTGGTCACAAATCAAGCCTCAGTAAATTTAAGAAAATTGAACTTATATAAAGCATCTTTTCTGACCACAGCGCTATGAAATTAGAAATCAATTACAGGGAAAAAAAATGTAAAAAACACAAACACATGGAGGGTAAACAAAATGTTACTAAATAACCAAGAGATCACTGAAGAAATTAAAGAGGAAATCAAAAAATACCTAGAAAACAATGACAATGAAAACACTGTGATCCAAAACCTATGGGATGCAGCAAAAGCAGTTCTAAGAGGGAAGTTTATAGCAATACAATCCTACCTCAAGAAACAACAAACATCTCAAGTAAACAATCTAGGCTTACACCTAAAAGAACTAGAGAAAGAAGAACAAACAAAACCCAAAGTCAGTAGAAGGAAAGAAATCATAAAGATCAGAGCAGAAATAAATGAAATAGAAACAAAGACAGCAATAGCAAAGACCAATGAAACTAAAAGCTGGTTCTTTGAGAAGATAAACAAAATTGATAAACCATTAGCCAGACTCATCGAGAAAACGAGGGAGATGACTCATATCATTAAAATTAGAAATGAAAAAGAAGTTACAACAGACACTGCAGAAATACAAAGCATCCTAAGAGGCTACTACAAGCAACTATGCCAATAAAATGGACACCTGGAAGAAATGGACAAATTCTTAGAAAAGCCTGACCTTCTGAGACTGAACAAGGAAGAAATAGAAGATATGAACAGAACAATCACAAGTAATGAAATTGAAGCTGTGATTAAAAATCTTCCAACAAACAAAAGTCCAGGACCAGATGGCTTCACAGGCGAATTCTATCAAACATTTAGAGAAGAGCTAACACCCATCCTTCTCAAACTCCTCCAAAAAATTGCTGAGGAAGGAACACTCCCAAACTCATTCTATGAGGCCACCATCATCCTGATACCAAAACCAGACAAAGATACTACAAGAAAAGAAAATTACAGACCAATATCACTGATGAATATAGATACAAAAATCCTCAACAAAATACTAGCAAACAGAATCCAACAACACATTAAAAGGATCATACACCATGATCAAGTGGGATTTATCTGAGGGATGCAAGGATTCTTCAATATACGCAAATCAATGTGATACACCATATTAACAAATTGAAGAAGAAAAGCCATATGATCAACTCAGTAGATGCAGAAAAAGCTTTTGACAAAAGTCAACACTGATTTATGATTTTAAAAAAACTCTCCAGAAAGTGGGCATAGAGGGAAACTACCTCAACATAATAAAGTCCATATATGACAAACCCACAGCAAACATTATTCTCAATGGTGAAAAACTGAAAGCATTTCTTCTAAGACCAGGAACAAGACAAGTATGTCCACTCTCACCACTATTATTCAACATAGTTTTGAAAGTCCTAGTCACGGCAATCAGAGAAGAAAAAGAAATAAAAAGAATACAAATTGGAAAAGAAGAAGTAAAACTGTCACTGCTTGTGGATGACATGATACTATACATAGAGAACCCTAAAGATGCCACCAGAAAATTACTAGAGCTAATCAATGAATCTGGTAAAGTTGCAGGATACAAAATTAATGCACAGAAATCTCTTGCATTCCTATACACTAATGATGAAAAATCTGAAAGAGAAATTAAGGAAACACTCCCATTTACCATTGTAACAAAATGAATAAAATACCTAGGCATAAACCTACCTAGGGAGACAAAAGACCTGTATGTAGAAAACTATAAGACACTGATGAAAGAAATTAAAGATGATACAAACAGATGGAGAGATATACCATGTTCTTGGATTGGAAGAATCAATATTGTGAAAATGACTATACTACTCAAAGCAATCTACTGATTCAATGCAATCCCTATCAAATTAACAATGGCATTTTTTACAGAACTAGAACAAAAAAATCTTAAAATTTGTATGGAGACACAAAAGACCCCAAATAGCCAAAGCGGCCTTCAGGGGAAAAAAATGGAGCTGGAGGAATTAGGCTCCCAGACTTCAGACTATACTACAAAGCTACAGTAATGAAGACAATATGGTAGTAGCACAAAAACAGAAATATAGATCAATGGAACAGGATAGAAAGCCCAGAGATAAACCCGTGCACCTATGGTCAACTAACCTATGACAAAGGAGGCAAGGATAAGCAATGGAGAAAAGACAGTCCTCAATAAGTGGTGCTGGGAGGATTAGACAGCTACATGTAAAAGAATGAAATTAGAACACTCCCTAACACCATTCACAAAAATAAACTCAAAATGGATTAGAGGGCTTCCCTGGTGGCACAGTGGTTGAGAGTCTGCCTGCTGATGCAAGAGACGCGGGTTTGTGCCCCGGTCCGGGAAGATCCCACATGCCGCAGAGCAGCTAGGCCCATGAGCCATGGCCACTGAGCCTGCACTTCTGGAGCCTGTGCTCTGCAATGGGAGAGGCCACAACAGTGAGAGGCCCGTGTACCGCAAAAAAGAAAAAAAAATGGATTAGAGACCTACATGTAAGACTGGAGACTATAAAACTCTTAGCACAAAACATAGGAAGAACACTCTTTGACATAAATTATAGCAAGATCTTTTTTGGTCCACCTCCTAGAGTAATGGAAATAAAAACAAAAATAAACAAATGGGACCTAATGAAACTTAAAAGTTTTTGCAAAGCAAAGGAAACTACAAACAAGACAAAAAGACAACCCTCAGAGTGGGAGAAAATATTTGCAAATGAATCAGCAGACAAAGGATTAATCTCCAATATATATAAACACCTCATGCAGCTCAATATTAAAATCACAAACAACCCAATCCAAAATGGACAGAAGAGCTAAATAGACATTTCTCCAAAGAAGACATACACATGGCCAAGAAGCACATGAAAATCTGCTCAAAATCACTAATTATTAGAGAAATGCAAATCAAAACTACAATGAGGTATCACCTCACACCAGTTAGAATGGGCATCATCAGAAAATCTACAAACAATAAATGCTGGAGAGGGTATGGAGAAAAGGGAACCCTTTTGTACTGCTGGGGGTAATGTACATTCATACAGTCGCTATGGAGAACAGTATGGAGGTTCTTTAAAAAACTAAAAATAGAATTACCATACGACCCAGCAATCCCACTACTGGGCAAATACCCAGAGGAGACCATAATTCAAAAAGACACATGCACCCCAGTGTTCATTGCAGCACTCTTTACAATAGGCAGGACATGGAAGCAACCTAAATGCCCATCGACAGATGAATGGATAAAGAAGATGTGATACATATATACAATGGAATATTACTCAGCCATAAAAAGGAACGAAATTGGGTTATTTGTAGAGACGTGGATGAATCTAGAGACTGTTACAGAGTGAAGTAAGTGAGAAAGAGAAAAACAAATATCACATATTATGCATATATGTGGAACCTAGAAAAATGGTACAGATGAACCAGTTTGCAGGGCAGAAACTGAGACACAGGTGCAGAGAACAAACGTAGGGACACCACGGGGGAAGTGCCGCAGGGTGGTGGTGGTGTGATGAGTTGGGAGATTGGGATTGACATACATATATATATATATATATATATATATATATATATATATATATATATATATATATATATATATATATATATATAGTGTTAATCTTAACACTAATATGTATAAAATGCATAACTAATAAAAACCTGCTGTATAAAAATAAATTAATTTAATTAATTAAAATTTCAAAAAAAAGGATCCTACATGCCCCACGGTGGGGCCAAAAAAAAAAAGATAATAAATAAAATAGCAATTAAAAAATAGAAAAGATAATGAAACTAAGAGCTGGTTTTTTGAAAAGAGAAACAAAATTGATAAACCTTTAGCCAGGCTCACTAAGAAGAAAAGACACAAACAACAAAATAATAAATGAAAGGAGAAATAACCACCAATACCACAAAGATACAAAGAAATCATGAGATTATGGGGCTTCCCTGGTGGCGAAGTGGTTGAGAGTCCGCCTACCGATTCAGGGGACACGGGTTCGTGCCCCGGTCCAGGAAGATCCCATATGCCACGGAGCGGCTGGGCCCGTGAGCCATGGTCGCTGAGCCTGCATGTCCGGAGCCTGTGGCCACTGAGCCTGTGCATCCGGAGCCTGTGCTCCGCAACGGGAGAGGCCACAACAGTGAGAGGCCCGTGTACCGCAAAAAAAAAAAAAAAATCATGATATTAATATGAACAGTTACATGTCAAAAAATTGGACAATCTAGAAGAAATGGACAAATTTCTAGAAACACACAACCTGTCAAGACTGAATAAAGAATATCTAGACAATTTGAACAGACTGATCACTAGTTTTGAAAGTAAATTCCCAGCAATCAAAAGTCCAGGACTGTACATCTTCACAGGGGAATTCTACCAAATATATAAAAAAGAGCCAATATCCCTCCTTCTCAAACTATCACAAATAACTGAAGAGGATGGAACAGTCCCAAATTCATTGTACAAGGCCACCACTACCCTGATACCAAAACCAGACAAAGACACTACAGAAAAGAAAATTACAGGCCAATATATATGTATATATATATATATATTTTTTTTTTGTGTGTGTGTGTGTGTGTGTGTGTGTGTGTGTGTGTGTGTGTGTGTGCGGTAGGAGGGCCTCTCACTGTTGTGGCCTCTCCCGTTGTGCAGAACAGGCTCCAGACACGCAGGCTCAGCAGCCATGGCTCATGGGCCCAGCTGCTCCGCAGCATGTGGGATCCTCCCAGACCGGGGCATGAACCTGTGTCCCCTGCATCGGCAGGAGGACTCTCAACCACTGCGCCACCAGGGAAGCCCACAGGCCAATATTTTTTTTAATACAGATGAAAAAGCCTTAATAAAATATTAGCAAACAGAATCCAACAATACATTAAAAGGATCATATAGCACAGTCAAGTTGGATTTATTCCAGAAATGCATGGATGGTTCAACATAGGCAAAAGTTGATCAATGTGATACATCACATTAACAAAAGAGAGGAAAAAAACCACGTGATCATCTCAAGAGATACAGAAAAAGCATTTGACAAAATTCAACATTCATTTATGTTAAAAACTCTCATCAAAGTGAGTACAGAGGGAACATATCTCAACATAATAAAGGCTATGACAAACTCAGAGCTAACATCATACTCAGCAGTGAAAAGCTGAAAGCCTTGCCCCTAAATTCTGGAACAAGTCAAGCATACCCACTCTAACCATTTCTATTTAACATAGTACTGGAAGTCCTAGCCACAGTAACTAAACAAGAAAAATAAATAAAAGGCATCCAGATTGGAAGGGAAGAAGTAAAATTGTCTCCTTTGCAGATGACATGATATTTTATATAGAAAACCCTAAGATATCCACCAAAAAACTCTTAGAACTAATAAATGAAATTAATAAAGTTGAAGGATACAAGATTAATATATAGAAATTTGTTGCTTTTCTATACATCAATAATGACCTATCAGAAAGAGAAATTTAAAAACAATCCCATTTAAAACCACATCAAAAAGAATAAAAAACTTAGGAATAAACTTAACAAGGAGGTGAAAGATCTATGAGGTGAAAGATCTATATGCTGAAAACTATTAATGAAGGAAGTTGAAGATGATACAAGGAAATGGAAAGATATACCATGCTCTTGGAGTGGAAGAATTAATGTTAATGGCCATACTACCCAAAGTAACCAAGAGATATAATGTAATCCCCATCAAAATACCTAGGACATTTTTCACATAATTAGAACAAATAATCCTAAAATGGATATGGAACCACAAAAGACCCAAAACTGCTAATCAATCCTGAGAATAAAAGAATAAAGGTGGAGGTATAACACTCTCAGACTTCACTATACAGTATTCACAACAGCATGATACTGGCACAAAAACAGACATATAGATCAATGGAACAGAATGGAAAGCTCAGAAAAAAATCCACATGCCTATGATCAATTAATCTACAACATAGAAGGCAAGAATGGAGGAAACACAGTCTTTAATAAAGGGTGCTGGGGAGACTTCCCTGATAGTGCAGTGGTTAAGAATCTGCCTGCCAGTGCAGGGGACACAGCTTTGAGCCCTGGGCCAGGAAGATCCCACATGCCATGGAGCAACAAAGCCCATGCACCACAACTACTGAGCCCATGTGCCAGAACTACTGAAGCCTGTGTGCCTAAGCCTGTGCTCCACAACAAGAGAAGTCACTGCAATGAAAAGCCTGTGCACTGCCATGAAGAGTAACCCCCACCTACCGCAACTAGAGAAAGCCCGCACGCAGCAATAAAGACCCAACATATCCATTAATTAATTAATTAATTAATTGATTGATTGATTTTAAAATTTTTAAAAAATTAAAGGGTGCTGGGAAAAGTTGACGACTACATGTAAACAAATGAGATAAGAACATTTCCTCACACCGTATACAAAATAAACTCAAAATTGATTAAAGACCTAAATGTAAGACATGAAACCATAAAACTCTTAGAAGAGAACATACTCTTTGACATAAATCACAGAAATATTTCTTTGTATCTGTCTACTAATGCAAAAGAAATAAAAGCAAAAATTAAAAAGTTGGACATAATTAAACTTAAAGTTTTTGCACAGCAAAGGAAACCATCTACAAAATGAACACACAACCTATGGAATGGGAAAAATCTTGCAAATATGACTGACAAGGTGTTAATATCCAAAATATACAAACAGCTCATATAACTCACTATCAAAAGAAACAACCCAATCTAAAAATAGGCAGAAGACCTAAATAGATATTTTTCTAAAGACGACATATAGATTTTCAACAGGCAAATGAAAAGATGTTCAACATCACTAATAACAACTCTAAGATATGCAAATCAAAACCACAATGAGATATCATCTCATACATGTCAGAATGGTTATCATTAAAATGTCTACAAATAACAAATGTTGGTGAAGATATGGAGAAAAGGGAACCTCAGTACAATGCCAGTGGGAATGTAAATCCACGTAGCCACTATGGAAAACAGTATGGAGGTCCTCCAAAACTAAAAATACAACTATCATATTATCCAGCATTGTCACTCTTGGGTACATATTTAAAAATCACCAAAAACACTAATTCAAAGAGATACATGCACCTCAATGTTCATAGCAGCACTATTTACAATAGCAAAAAAAATGGAAGCAACCCAAGTGTCCATCAGCAGACAAAGCAATAAAGAAAATGTAGTATATATATTAACAATGGAATATTACTCAGCCATAAAAAGGGTGAAATTCTGCTATTTGCAGCAATGTGGACGTACCTAGAGAATATTATGCTTAGTGAAATAAATCATACAAAGAAAGACAAATACTGTGTGATATCACTTATGTGTGGAATCTAAAAAATAAAATGAATGTATATAGCAAAACAGAAATATAGTCAAAGATACAGAAAACAAAATAGTGGGGTTTTTTTCTTCTGTTTTTAATTACGGTATAGTTGATTTACAATATTATATAAGTTTCTGGTGTACAACATAGTGACTCACAATTTTAAATGTTATACTCCATTTATAGTTATTATAAAATATTGGCTATATTCCCTGTGTTGTACAATATGTCCTTGTAGTTTATTTTGTACATAGTATTCTCTATCTCTTAATCCCCTACACCTGTCTTGTCCCTATCCTCTCCCCTCTCCTCACTGGTAACCCCTGTTTTGTTTTCTATATCATAATTTTGTTTATTATACACTCCTCACAAGTCTGTGTACTAACCTGTAATCATATAGTTTATATTCTCTTACACCTGGCTTTTTGGGGAAAATTATGGATTTAATAGTCATTAGTGATTCTTCCCTTTTCATTGCTCCTCCTTTTCATTGAAATATGAGAATTTAGTTATTTAGTTATCCATTCCGTTAATGATATACATTTGAGTTGTTTCCAATTTTGGGCTCTATTACAGAGGAAGCTATGGTTCTACTGTGCAAGTGTCCTGGACACAGTGTATTACAAAACATGGAGAGGAATTCTGGGATGCTGTGTTATGCCTATCCAAGCCTTTATAGGGTAAAAAAAAAAAAAACCCTATAAAGCAAAGTGTGCAGTTTATACAATTCATATGAACAACAAAAAACAAAAATTTTTTTTGAAAATTTATTTTATTGAAGTATAGTTGATTTACAATGTTATGTTAATTTCTACTGTGCAGCAAAGAGATTCAGATACATATATATATATATTCTTTTCTTTTTTCTTGTGGTTGCCAAAAAACAAAATTGAATGTATGTGATGTGTTGGATATATAGATTCAAGGTTACATATTAAAGCTCTAGTCAATGTGTTTACTGTGTACATACTTCCCACTCCACTGAAGTTTGACATCTTCAGAAATCCACCTGAGTGACCTGGGACTGCTTGTGTCAATTCAGCAGGGAGACCCTATGACTCCATGGTTTCACTTCCTTTTCTCTTGGGAGATATTTATGCTTTGGACTCTTCAGAACCACAAGACAAGGGTGGCAATGAAGGCCTGTGCAGGTGAGGGATTAGAGGGGACAAGTCTGCTATGGATGAGGGACTTCGGCCTGAGCTTGAGGAGATCTAGTGAAAAAGAAAAGAATCCCTAGAAGCAGGATATGGGAGGAAGGATGAGAGGCTGTTTATATGGGAAGAAAGGAGGCCAGAGGATGAGGGACCAGGACAGGATGTGTTTGTGCAGCATCAGGTAAGGGGGAGTTGCAGAGATGGGCTGCCATTCTGGGGCCAGGGAATAGAACCACCTTGGTATTCAGCTCTCCCTCCTCCTCTGCCCCTCTTACTCCTCCCAAATCGTGCCTCTCCATCCACCTTTCCTTTCTCCTCCATCTCATGATGGCACACAGGGGGCCAGTAGGCACAGGAAAAGGTTTTAATTCATTTTAAGATAAGAAATTTTCTTTTAAGTCAACAAAATATTTTAACATAATAATAATACATTTTTTTGAGTGTGGCAAAATGTACTTTTAAAATATTTTATGAATGAAGGGGCCCACAAAGTCAAAAGTGGCCAGGGCCCATGAAAGTCATCCTGTGAATTGTATACTTTAAATGTGTGCATTTGGAGAAGCAAGAAGAACTACAATCCTGCAACCTGCAGAACAAAATCCACAATCACAGAAAGTTAGACAAAATGAAAAGGCAAAGGATTATGTCCCAGATGAAGGAACAAGATAAAACCCCAGAAAAACAACAAAATGAAGAGGAGATAGGCAACCTTCCAGAAAAAGAATTCACAATAATGATAGTGAAGATGATCCAGGATCTCAGAAAAAGAATGGAGGCAAAGACTGAGAAGATACAAGAAATGCTTAACAAAGACCCAGAAGAACTAAAGAACAAACAAACAGAGATGAACAATACAGTAACTGAAATGAAAAATACACTAGAAGGAATCAATAGCAGAAAACTGAGGCAGAAAAACGGTTAAGTGACCTGGAAGACCAACGGTGGAAATCACTGCCATGGAACAGAATAAAGAAAAAAGAATGAAAAGAAATAAAGACAGCCTAAGAGACCTCTGGAACAAAATTAAATGCACCAATATTCTCATTATAGGGGGTCCCAGAAGGAGAAGAGAGAGAGAAAGGACCTGAGAAAATATTTGAAGAGATAATAGCTATAAACTTCCCTAACATGGGAAAGGAAACAGTCAACCAAGTCCAGGAAGTGCAGAGAGTCCCAGGCAGGATAAACCCAAGGAGGAACATGCCAAGACACATGATAATGAAACTGACAAAAATTAAAGACAATGAAAAAATATTAAAAGCAACAAGGGAAAAATGACAAAGGATACAAAAACAAGACCTGTGTATATGCTGTCTACAAGAGACCCACCTCAAACCTAGGGACCCATACAGACTGAAAGTGAGGGGATGGAAGAAGGTATTCCACGAAAGTTGAAATCAAAGGAAAGCTGGAGGAGCAATACTCGTATCAGAAAAAATAGACTTTAAAATAAAGCCTGTTATAAGAGACAAAGAAGTACACTACATAATGATCAAGGGAACAATCAAAGAAGAAGATAAACACTTGTAAATATATATGTACCCAACATAGGAGCACCTCAATATATAAGGCAAGTACTAACAGCCATAATGGGAGAAATCAACAGTAACACAATAATAGTGGGGGAGTTTAACATCCCACTTTCATTAAACGGACAGATCAACCAGACAGAAAATCAATAAGGAAACACAGACCTTAAATAACGCATTAGACCAGTTGGACTTAATTGATATTTATAAAGCATTCCATCCAAAAGCAGCAGAATACATTCTTCTCAAGTGCACACAGAACATTCTCCAGGATTGATCACATGCTGGGCCACAAGGCGAGCCTCAGTAAATTTAAGAAAATTGAAATCTTATCAAGCATCTTTTCTAATCACAAAGCTCTGAGATTAGAAATAAACTACAAGAAAAAAACTACAAAAAAATACAAACATGTGGAGGCTAGCCAATATGCTACTAAACAACCAGTGGATCACTGAAGAAATTAAAGAGGAAATCAAAAATACCTAGAGATAGGGGCTTCCCTGATGGCGCAGTGGTTGAGAGTTTGCCTGCCAATGCAGAGGACACTGGTTCGAGCCCTGGTCTGGGAAGATCCCACATGCCACGGAGCAACTAGGCCCATGAGCCACAACTACTGAGCCTGTGCATCTGGAGCCCGTGCTCCGCAACAAGAGAGGCCACGATAGTGAGAGGCCCGCTCACCGCGATGAAGAGTGGCCCCCACTTGCCGCAACTAGAGAAAGCCCTCGCACAGAAACAAAGACCCAACACAGCCAAAAAACGTATATATATATATATATATATATATATATATATATATATATATATAAATATATATATATATATATATAAAATACCTAGAGATGAATGAAAATGAAAGCACAATGATACAAAATCTCTGGGATGCAACAAAAGCAGTTCTAACAGGAAGTATATAGCAACACAATCTTACTGCATGACACAGGAAAAATCTCAAATAAACAACCTAAACTTACACCTATCACAACTAGAGAAAGAAGAACAAACAAAACCTAAAGTTAGTAGAAGAAAAGAAATCATAAATATGTGCAATTGTAGTGAATTTTATCTGAAAGTAAAGACCTATACATGACTCCAAACAAGGGAGGACTCAGCTGTTGTAGTCCTTTGTCCCTGATGGCATTTCACAAGAAGCTTCCCCCCTTCAGGGAAGCAGGACCTATCGAGGGCCCAGAGTAGATTCTTCAATCTGAGCCTTTAGCTCTTTCAGTGCAGCTTCAGCTTATCTCTTCTCCTCCCAGTGCTGGAGGTTGTCAGTATTTGGGGGAAGAATGTTTTCTTGAAAACCATGGTTACTGCCTCTTCTATTGGGAGAGATGGGGAAGAGATGCATTAGGCATCTTATCAGTGACCCAATTTTCTCCAAGCCCATGTGGATGAGCTGAAATGAAATAATGGTTTAAAGAGGTCAGTGGAGGAGGAGTTCAAGATGGTGGAGTAGAACAACGTGGAGCTCACTTCCCCCCACAAACACATCAAAAATACATCTACATGTGGAACAATTCTCACATAATATCCACTGAAACCTGGCAGAAGATCTCTTATACAACGAAATCTGCAATAAAGATCCCACGTAACTGGGTAGGAAAAAAAGGGGGGGGGGAAGAAAAAATGAATGAGGATGGGACTTGCACCCCTGGGAGGGAACTGTGAAAGAGGAACAGTTCTCTAGCCCTGGGAACATTCTTCACTGGTTGGAAGGTCCACTTCAACTGATAGGAAGCAGGCGTGGTCTGGAATTTTCTTGAGAGAAGTGTGTGGGTGCTGGCTTGCTGCCAGGCAGAGTAGAGAGGGACTGGCACTGATGGCTGCCATGTTGCTGCACTTCCCAACCCGAGACACATGCCTGCTGGTGCACGGAGTGGCTGGGTGCTGAAACTCAAGCTTCAGCAGACAGACCTGGGAAGGCAACTTGGTTTGGCTGCACAGAGACAGCCCAAAAGGCCTGGAGTGTGGTCCAGGTCACCATTAAATGTGTGCACAGGACAGAGCATAGGTCTGCCATAGGATCTCCACTGTCAGCGTGCCCAAGGTTGGGGCATAGCTCCAGCCCTAGTGGGCTTTGATAGCACAAACGTGGACCTGACGTTTGAGCCGATTACTGGAGTTCCTGCATTGGGGGTGGGTCTAGGGGCGGCGCCAGCAGTAGCGGACTTTGAGGGTGCACACACTGGGTGGTGGGCAGCGTCAGAGTCCAACTTCCTGGCAGACAGCCCCTGGGGAGGAATTCACAGCAGCTCCTTTCCCATCAGGAGCACTCCAGTCCCACCTACCTCATACCACAGCTGAGAACTTGTTCTGGAAACTTCTACTCCAACAACCAGAGAGAAGCCCCTGTCCCCGACAGGTCTGTGACAGGCACAGAGCAAAGAGGAGGCCTACCCAACATCCAGCGCAGGCTCTGGTCACCACAACACCAAACACGCCCCCATCAAGGGGATAATGGCCAGCACGCTCTGAGGAAAGACATGACTGGCATCCATACCAAAACAGCCTGTGCACAAAAAATGTTGGACTCACCCAGTCTACACAGGAATACTCCCACACAAAAACAGCCTTTCAAGACCACAGTAGATAACTGTTTCTCCTAAATTCATACAGTCAGAGAAATTTGACTAAAATGAAAAAGCAGAGAAACTACTCCAAATTAAAAGAACCAGAGAAATTCTCTGAAAGAATAAAAACAATGAAACAGACATCTCCAGTCTACCAGACCCCAAGTTCAAAAAGGATGTCATAAAAATACTGAGTTAAGAAAGACTATCTGTAGAAATGCAGATCTCTGCAACAAGGAACTAGAAACTCTAAAGAGGAACCAATCAAAATTAGACAACTCAGTTGCTGAGATAAAAACTGAACTAAAGGCAATAAATAGCAGACGAAATAATGCAGAAGAACAAATAAGTGATCTGGAAGATAGAATAATGGAAATCACCAAAGAACATCAGCAGACAAATGAAACAAGGTTCCACTGTATAACACAGGGAACTATATTCAATATCTATTCTATATTCAATAGTATGGTAATAAACCATACTATTATGTATTATATATATATATATATATATAATATATATTATACACTTTGCTGTACACCAGAAACTAACACAACATTGTAAATCAACTATACTTCAGTAAAAAAAGACCAAAAAAAATGAAAACTACATACGAGATCTATAGGATAATATAAAGCATGGCAACCTATATGTAATAAGGATTCCAGAAGGAGAAGAAAGAGAAAGGGAGATTAAAAATGTATTTGAAAAAATTATGGCTTAAAACTTCCCAAACATAAAGAAGGAAACACATATCCAGGTACAGGAAGGACAGAGGGTCTGACAGAAGATGAACCCAAACAGACCCAACCAAGACATATCATAATTAAAGTGGCAGAAGTTAAACATATAAAGAGAATTTTAAAGGTAACAACAGAAAAACAAACAGTCAGTTTCAAGGGAACACCATAAGGCTATCATCTGATTTCTCTACAGAAACATGGCAGGCCAGAAGTGAGTGGTATGATATATTCAAAGTCCTGAAAGGGAAAATCCTGCAACCTAGAAGAGTCTAGTCAGCAAGATTATCATTTAGAATAGAGGGAGAAACTAAGAACGTCTTAGAAAAGCAAAAACTAAGAGAACACAGTAATACTAAACCTAACTTAAAAGAAGTATTGAAAGGTCTTCTCTAAATAAAAAAGAAGCATTATTCTATAGAAAATGGAAAACACAATTGGAAAGGAAAATACATAAAAGGATTGAAGATTACTTAAATAAGCCAGTACATAGATTAAATATTTTTTTTAATTTGTGAAAGTGATTATAACTACAATGAACAGCAAAAGGATAAATATGAGATGTAAAATACAACTTCAAAATCACAAAATGTAAGAAAGGGGAGTAAGAAAATGTAGATTTATTAGAAAGTGTTTGGACTTATATGATCATCAATCTAAAGCAAGTAGATATAATTATGCATTAACATACTTGAAAAACAGAATAACCACAAATCAAAAACATACAATAGAATTACAAAAACCAAAAAGAAAGGAACTAAAGCATAATGCAAAAGAAAACCATCAAACCACAAAAGGAAAAACAAAAAGAAGAAAGGCACTAAGAAGAACTACAAAATCAGCTGGAAAACAAGGTTTAAAGTGGCAATAAATACAAGTGAATCAATAATCACTTTAAAGGTCAATGGACTAAATGTTCCAATCAAAAGACACAGAGTGGCAGATTGGATTAAAAAAGAAAAAGAACCTAGGGGGTGGTGGTGGTGTGGTGGTGGGATGAACGGGGAGATTGGGATTGACATATATACACCAATATGTATAAAATTGATAACTAATAAGAACCTGCTGTATAAAAAAATAAAATAAAATTCAAATTAAAAAAAAAAAGAACCTACAATATGCTTCCTACAAGAGACCCACTTTAGGGCAAAAGACACACATAGATTGAAAGTGAGGGGATGGAAAAAGATATTTCATAGAAATGGAAACAATAAGAAAGTGGGAGGGATCATTAAACATCTCACTCAAGACTTCCTGGACAAGATGGCAGAGGAGAAGGACCATGAGCTCACCTCGTCTCAGGAGCATACCAAAAAACTAACTACTGAACATCCATCAATAAAAAAGACTGGAAACTACCAAAAAAGATAGTCTATTTTCAAAGACATAAAGAAGAAACCACATGAGATGGTAGGAGGGGCACACTCACGATATAATTAAATCCCATACCTGGCAGGTGGGTGACCCACAAACTGGAGAACAATTATATGGATGCAGTTATCCCACAGGAGTGAGAATTCTGGGCCCCACACCAGGCTCTCCGCTTGGGGGTCTGGCATCAGGAGGAGGAGACACCAGAGCATGTGGCTTTGAAGGCCAGCAGGACTTGACTGCAGGAGGTTCACAGGACTGGAAGAAACAGAGACTCCACTCTTGGAGGGTGCATACAAGTTCTCATGCACACCAGGACGCAGGGCAAAAGCAGGGACTTCATAGAAGCCTGGGCCAGATCTACCTGCTGGTCTTGAAGGGTCTACTCAGGAGGCAGGGCATGGCTGTGGCTCACCTTGGGGACAAGGACACTAGTGGTGGTGGTACTGGGGGGTATGCCTCAGTGTGAGCTCTCCTGGAGGCCAACATTTTTGCTCCAAGACCTAACCCCACCCAAGAGCCTATAGGCTCCAGTGTGGGACACCTCAGGCCAAATAACCAACAGGGTGGGGACACCACCACATCCATCAGCAGACAGGCTGACTAAAGCCTTCCTGAGCCCACAGCCACCTCTAGGCACACCTCTTGACATGGCCCGGCCCACCAGATGGCCAAGACCCAGCTCCACCCCTCACTGGGCAGGCACTGGCCTCTCCCATCAGGAAGCCTGCACACACCTTTAGACCAGCCTCACCCACCAGGAGGTAGATACCAGAAGCAAGAAAACTACAGGTCCACAGTCTGCAGAACTGAGTCTGAAAACACATACCAGAGACTACCCTGGGACCAGCTGGCCCCTGGCCCTTGGGTGATGAGAAGGGAGTGTACTGTTGGAACACATAGGACATCCCCTACAGAGGGTTACTTCTCCAAGGCCAGAAACATAACTAACCTTCCACATACATAAAAATACAAATAGAAATTTAGACAAAATGAGATGGCAGAGGAATATGTTCCAGACGAAGGAACATGATAAAACCCCAGAACAACAACTAAGTGAAGTGGAGATAGACAATCAACCTGAGAAAGAGTTCAGAATAATGATCTTAAAGATAACCCAAGAATTCATTAAAGAATGGATGCGCAGAGCAAGAAGTTACAAGAATTTTTTATGAAGAGTTAGAAAATATAAAGAACTAAACACAGTTGAAGAACAGAATAGCTGAAATGAAAAATACACTAGAAGGAATCAATAGCAGAATAAATGAGGCAGAAGAACCAATAAGCTGGGGGACAATATGGTGGAAATCACTGCCATGGAACAGAATAAAGAACAAAGACTGAAATGAAATGAGGAGAGCTTAAGAGACTGCTGGGATAAAATCAAATGAACCAACATTTGCATTATAGGGGTCACAGAAGGAGAAGAGAGAGAGAAAAGACCTCAGTAAATATTTGAAGAAATGATAGCTTAAAACTTCCCTAACATGGGAAAGGAAACAGTCACCCAAGTCCAGGAAGTGCAGACAGTCCCATACACAATTAATCCAAGGAGGAAAATGCTGAGACACATAGTAATCAAATTGAAAAAAATTAGACATAATGAGAAAATATTAAAAGCAACAAGGGAAAGGAAACAAATAACATACAGGGGAATCCCCATAAGGTTACCCCCATAAGGTTAACAATGGATTTTTCAGCAGAAACTCTACAGGCCAGAAGGGAGTGCCATGATATATTTAAAGTGGTGAAAGGGAAAAAACTTACAGCCAAGAATACTCTACCCAACAAGGCTCTCATTCAGATTTGATGAAGAAATCAAAAGCTTTACAGACAAGCAAAAGTTAAGAGAATTCAGGACCACCAAAACAGCTTTACAACAAATGATAAAGGAGCTTTTCCAAGCAGAAAAGAAAAGGTCACAGATAGAACAAGAAAATTACAAAATGAGAAAGCTCACTGGTAAATGCAAACAACAACAACAAAAACCAGTAAAGGTAGGAAATCAACCACACACAAATCTGATATCAAAACCAGTAATCATGAGAGGGGGAGAGTACAAATGCTAGATATTTGAAATGCATTTGAAAGTAAGAGATCAGCAACTTAAAACAATGTTGTATATATATAGACTACTATATCAAAACCTCATGGTGGGGAGTTACCTGGTGGCATAGTGGTTAGGATTCTGGGCTTTCACTGCCTTGGCCCAGGATCAATCTCTGGTCAGGGAACAGATCCCACAGGCTGCATGGCATGGCAAAACAAACAGAACAAAAACAAACAAACAAACAACCTCCTTGTACCAAAACACAAAAATCTATAATAGATATACAGGCAGAAAAGAAAAACGAATCCAAACAACACTAGAGATAGTATTCAAATCACAAGAGAGGGGAACAAAAGTGGAAAGGAAGAAAAAAGACCTACAAAAACAAATCCAAAACACTTAATAAAATGGCAATAAGAACATACATATCGATAATTACCTTAAATGTAAACAGATTAAATGCTCCAACCAAAAGACATAGACTGGCTGAATGAATAAAAAAGCAAGACCTATGTATAAACTGTCTACAAGAGACCCACATCAGATCTAGAGAAACATACAGACTGAAGGTGATGAGATGGAAAAAGGTATTCTATGCAAATGGAAATCAAAAGAAAGCTGGAGTAGCAATACTCAAATAAGACAAAACAGACTTTAAAATAAAGACTATTACAGGAGACAAAGAAAAATACTACATAATGATCAAGGGATCAATCCAAGAAGAAGACATGAAAATTGTAAATATATATTCACCCAACATAGAAGAACCTCAATATATAAGGCAAATGTTAACAGACATAAAAGGAGAAAATGAGAGTAACACAATAGTGGGGGATTTTAACACCCCACTTACATCAATGGACAGTCATTCAGATAGACTATCAATAGGGAAACACAAGCCTCAAACAACACATTAGAGCAGAGAGACTTAACTGGTATTTTTAGACCATTCCGTCCAAAAGCAGAATATACATTCTTTTCAAGTGCACATGGAACATTCTCCAGGATAGATCACATGCTGGGCCACAAAGGAAGCCTTGGTACATTTAAGAAAACTGAAACATATGAAGCATCTTTTCTGACCAGAATGCTATGAGATTAGAAATCAATTACAAAAAAAAATTTGCAAAAAACCCACAAATATCTGGAGGCTAAACAATATGCTTCTAAACTACCATTGGATAACTAAAGAAATCAAAGAGGAAATCAAAAATACCTAGGGACAAATGAAAATGTAAACACAATTATCCAAAGCCTATAGGACACAGCAAAAGCTGTTCTAAGAGGAAAGTTTATAGTGATACAATCTTACCTCAGGAAACAAGAAAAATCTCAAATAAACAACCTAACCTTACACCTAAAGCAACTAGAGAAAGAAGAACAAATAAAATGCAAAGTTAGTAGAAAGAAAGAAATCATAAAGATCAGAGCAGAAATAGAGATGAAAATAGAAAAGATCAATGAAACTAAAAGATGGTTCTTTGCAAAGATAAACAAAATTGATAAACCCTTAGTCAGACTCATCAAGTAAAAAACGGAGAGGGCTCAAATCAATAAAATTAGAAATAAAAAAGTAGAAGTGACAGCCAAAACCACAGAAATACAAAGGACCATAAGAGACTACTATGAGCAACAATATGCCAATAAAATGAACAACCTAGAAGAAATGGACAACTCTTAGAAATAAACAATCCTCAAGGTGGAACCAGGAAGAAACAGAAAATATGAACAGAACAATTGCAGTACTGAAATTGAATCAGTAATATAAAAACTCCCAAAAAACAAAAGTCCAGGACCAGATGGCTTCACAAGCAAATTCTATCAAACATTTAGAGAAGGGTTAACACACATACTTCTGAAACTATTCCAAAAGAAATTGCAGAGGAAGGAACACTTATAAACTCATTCTATGAGGTCACCATAACCCTGATACCAAAACCATACAAAGATAACACACACACAAAAGAAGAAAATTATAAGCCAATATAACTGATGAACATAGATGCAAAAATTCCCAACAAAATACTAGCAAACCAAATTTAACAATACATTAAAAAGATCACTCACCATGATCAAGTAGGATTTATCCTAGGGATGCAAGGAGTTTTCAGTATCTTCAAATCAGTCAGTGTGATACACTACATTTAAAAAATGGAAGAATAAAAACCATATGATCATATCAATTGATGCAGAAAAAGTTTTTGCTAAAACTCAACATCCATGTATGATTAAAAAAAAAACTCTGTAGAAAGTGGGCAAAGAGAGAACCTAGCTCAACATAATAAAGGCCATATATGACTAATCCATAGCTAACATCATACTCAATGTTGAAAAGCTGAAAGGATTTCCTCTAAAATCAGAAAGAAGACAAAGGTGCCCACTCTCACCATTTTTATTTGAGTATTGGAAGTCCTAGCCACAGCAGTCAGAGAAGAAAAAGAAATTTAAAAATTCCAAATTGGAAAAGAAAAAATAAAACTATTACTGTTTGTATATGACATGGTAATATACATAGAAAATCCAAAAGACACTACCAGAAAACTACTAGAGCTCATCAATGAATTTGGTAAAGTTTCAGGATACAAAATTAATACACAGGTATCTCTTGCATTTCTATTCATTAACAATGAAAAATCAGAAAGAGAAATTAAGAAACAATCCCATTTACCATCACACCAAAAAGCAAAAATACCTAGGAATAAACCTACTTAAGGAGGCAAAAGACTTGTACTCCAAAAACTATAAGAGGATGATGGAAGAAATAAAAGATGACACAGATGGAAGGATATACCGTGTTCTTGGATTGGCAGAGTCAATATTGTCAAAATGACTATACTACCCAAGACAATCTGCAGATCAAATGCAATCCAATCAAATTACCAATGGCATTTCTCACAAAACTAGAACAAAAAATTTTTTAATTTGTATGGAAACACAAAAGACCCCAAATAGCCAAAGCAAACTTAAGAAAGAAAAATGGAGCGGAGGAATCAGACTCTTTGACTTTAGACTAGACAACAAAGCTACAGTAATCAAAACAGTATGGTACTTGCAAAAAATCAGAAATATAGATCAATGGAACAGGATAGAAACCACAGAAATAAATCCATACACCTATGGTCAATTAATCTATGACAATGGAGGCAAGAATATGCATTGGAGAAAAGACAGTCTCTTCAATAAGCAATGCTGGGAAAACTGGACAGCTACATGTAAAAGAATGACATTAGAACATTATCTAACACCATACACAAAAATAAACTCAAAATGGATTAAGGAACTAAATATAAGACTGGATACTATTAAACTCCTAGAGGAAAACACAGGGAGAACACTGTTTGACATAAATCACAACACTATTTTTTTGGATCAGTCTCCTAGAGTACTAGAAATAAAAACAAAAATAAACAAATGGGAGCTAATTAAACTTAAAAGCTTTTGCACAGCAAATTAAACCATAAACAAAAGAAAAAGAAAACTTACAGAGTGGGAGAAAATATTTGCAAATGATGTGAGTGATAAGGGATTGATTTCCAAAACATACAAACAGCTCATACAGCTCAAAAACAAAAACAAAAAAACAAACAATAAAAACATACCACTCAGACAATGGGCAGAAGAAATAAATAGACATTTTTCCAAAGAAAATATACAGATTTCCAACAGGCACATGAAAATATGCTCAACATCGCTAATTATTAGAGAAATGCAAATCAAAACTACAATGAGGTACCATCTCACACCAGTCAGAATGGCCATCATTAAAAATTTTACAAATAATAAATGCTGGAGAAGGTGTGGAGAAAAATGAAACTTCCCACACTGTTGGTGGGAATGTAAATTGATACAGCCCCCATGGAGAACAGTATGGATGTTCCTTTAAAAACTAAAAATAGAAGGAGAGTCCAGATAGCGGTGGAGTAGGAGGACATGGAGTTCACCTCTCCCGACAAATGCATCAAGAATACATCTACAAATGGAAAACTTGTCACAGAGCACCTGCTGAACACTAGCAGAGGACCTTGGACACATAAAAGGACAAGAAAGATCCCCACATAACTGGGTAGGATGAAAGAACGAAGAAGGAAATAATGAAGAGGAGAGGAAGTGGGATGGGACCTGCAACCCTGGGTGGGGGAACTGAAGGAGAGGTTCCTGCATCTTGGGAAGCCCCCTCACTGGCGGGGAGATCAGTTGGGACAGAAGGAGAGCTTCAGGGGCTCAGAGGAGAGCACAGCAAATGGTCTGCAGCTGGCATGAAAGAATGAGACCTACACAGATGGTCTGTGCCATAGCCCAGCATGTCCCAGCCTGAGATGTGTATCCACTGGTGTGGACGGGGGCCTGGTGCCAGAACGTGGGATTTGGAGAGCAGACCTGGTGAGAGGACCGCTGTTCTCTATGAGGAGACAGCCTGAAGGGAGAGGAGTGAGGAGCTCTGCAACCAGGAATGCTTGTGGAGGAGGCCTGGACCACCACAGAAGTGAAGCATCATTGTTGAGTGACGTGCAAAGGGCAGGGCCACCACTGTAGGCTCTCTTCCCACGTGCCAGCCCCTGCCTCCCCAGTACTAAGAAGGGCTCCCACCAGGGTGGGCACTTGCACCCCAGGCTGCTGTCTCCTCTGCACCCCCTCCCCTCAGGAGCAAGCTCTTGTGCTCCCAGATGCCATCTCCTCCATGCCTCCTCCCCACTGGTGCGGGCTTGTGTGCTCCAGGGCAGCCTCAGGAGCAGACGTCTGTGGGTGGCCCACATGCAGAGGTGGGGCTAAAACCACAGCTGAGCCCCAGGGCCCATTCAACTAAGGAAAAAGTGCTGAAATCTCTCCTTACAGCTGCACAAACTGTGGATTTACACCCTTGCAACTGGTTTGCAAACTCAGCACCTGCAGAACATCTGAGCAGACAATGAGTGCTCCTGCAGCCAAGATGGGTCTAGCTTTAGCAGCTGTGGACATTGTGGGCACATACACTTGGGAGTTGGTCCAGGCCAGAGTCTGAGCTGCCCCCATTGCACCCACAGTGGGTCCAGATCCATGATTCCTACAATCCTGGGACCTGACTTCAGTAGATCTATGCTGATGGCCTGATGAAAACAATGCCTGAGAAAGACCAGGGCCAATTGCCTGCATAACCACAGATAAGGTGGGTCTGAGAGCAGTGCCAACAACAGTGTCATCCAAGAGCTCACACAATGGATGAAAGGTAATACAACAGATCACACCCATGGGTGAACAGCTCCAGAGGAGGAACACTCAGTGGCTTCTCTACCAGTGGGCGTGCTCCAATCTCACCTACTTCACACCACAAGTCAAAAATACAGCTAAGAAACAGATCTGGGGGCCTCTACTCCAACAAATAGGGAACAGACTCTGCCCCGACAAGGCAGTGACAACCACAGAGCAAAGGGGAGGCTCTGCTCAAATCCAGTGTGGGCTCTGGTTACCACAGCATCAGTCACACCTCCTATCAAGGGGATAATGGCCAGCATAACTCAGGAAAGAGGTGGCAGATATCTCTACTAAAAACAGCCCTTGAACCAAAAAATGTTAAACCCACACAGGCTACACAGGGAAGTTCCCACATAAAAGTAGCCCTCCAAGACAGTCTGAGTGTCCGGAATCATGAGGAAGAACCACCAGAACATTTAGCCTTGAAGGTCAGCAGGGCTTGAGTGTAAGAGCTCCACAGGGCTGGGGAAAACAGAGACTCCACTCTTGGAGGGTGCACACAAGGTCTCATGTGCACTGGGACCCAGCACAAAGCAGTACCTCCATAGGAACCTGGGCTTGACCTACCTAGAGGTCTTAAAGGATCTCATGGGGAGGCAAAAGTGGGCTATAGATCACTGTAGGGGCAAGGACAGCGGTAGCAGAGGCCACAGGGAATATTGATCAGTGTGAGCTCTCCCAGAGGTCTGCATTTTGGCAACAAGACCTGGCCCCACCCAACAGTTGCAGGCCCCAGTACTGGAAAGCCTCAGGCTAAACAACCAACAAGTTAGGAACACAGGCCCACCCATCAAAAGACAGGCTGTCTAAAGTCATACTGAACTCACAGCCTCCTCAAGACACACCCCTTGACACGGCCCTGCCTACCAGAGAGACAAGACTCAGCTCCATCCACTAGAGGGCAGGCACCAGTCCCTCCCACCAGGATGCCTACACAAGCCCCTGGACCAACCTCACCCACGGGGCGCAGACACCAGAAGCAAGAGGAACTATGATCCTGCAGCCTTTGGAAAAGAGACCACAAACACAGAAAGTCAGACAAAATGAGATGACAGAGAAATATGTTGCAGACAAAGGAGCAAGATAAAACCCCACAAGAACAACTAAATGTAGAGGAGATAGGCAATCTACCTGAAAAAGAATTCAGAGTAATGGTAGTAAATATGATTCAAAATCTCAGAAAATGAATGGAGGCACAGACTGGAAAGATAAATGTTTAACAAAGAGAAAGAAGATTTAAAGAACAAACAAACGGAGATGAACAACACAGTAACTGAAATGAAAAATACACTGGAAGGAATCAATAGCCAAATAACTGAGGCAGAAGAACGAATAAGTGAGCTGGAAAACAGAGTGGTGGAAATCACTGCCGCAGAACAGAATAAAGAAAAAAGAATGAAAGAAATGAGGACAGCCTAAAAGACTTTGGGGACAACAGTAAATGCACCAACATTCACAATATAGGGGTCCAAGAAGAAGAAATGAAAGGTAAAGGACCTGAGAATATACTTGAAAAAATTATAGCCAAAAACTTCCCTAACATGGGAAAGGAAAAAGTCACTCAGGTCCAGGAAGTGCAGAAAGTCCCATACAGGATAAACCCAAGGAGGAACGTGCCAAGACACATATTAATCAAACTGACAAAAAATAAATACAAAGAAATATATAAAAAGCAACAAGGGAGAGCTTCCCTGGTGGTGCAGTGGTTGAGAGTCCGCCTGCCAATGCAGGGGACATGGGTTCATGCCCTGGTCTGGGAAGATCCCACATGCCATGGAGCAGCTAGGCCTGTGAGCCATGGCCGCTGAGCCTGCGTGTCCGGAGCCTGTGCTCCGCAATGGGAGAGACCACAACAGTGAGAGGCCCGTGTACCGCAAAAAAAAAAAAAAAAAAAAAGCAACAAGGGAAAAGTAAGAAATAACATACAAGGGAATCCCCATAAAGTTATCAGCTGATTTGTCAGCAGAAACTCTGCAGGCCAGAAAAGAGTGGCATGATATATTTAAAGTGATGAAAGGGAAAAACCTACAACCTACTCTACCCAGCAAGGCTCTTGTTCAGATTTGATGGAGAAATCGAAAGCTCTACAGACAAGCAAAAGCTAAGAGAATTCAGTACCACCAAACCAGGCTTACAACAAATGCTAAAGGAACTTCTCTAGGAGGGGAAAAAAGAGGGCACAAATAGAAACAAGAAAATCACAAATGGGAAAGCTCACTAGTGAAGGCAAACATAAAGTAGTAATAGAAAATCATCCAGGCACAAAATGATATCAAAACTAGCAACCATGAGAAAAGGAGAGTATAAATGCAGGAAATGGAAATTGCATTTGGAATTAAGATACCAGCAACTTGAAACAACTTTGTACATATGTAGACTGCTATATCAAAACCTCATGAGAACTGCAAACCAAAAATCTGCAATAGATACACACACAAAAAAATATAAAGCCACCCAAACACAACACTGAAGATAGTCATCAAACTACAAGAGAAGAGAACAAAAGAAGAAGGGAAGAAAGAACACTGATCAAAACAAATCCAAAACAATTAAGAAAATGGCAATAGGAACATACATATCAATAATTACCTTAAATGTAAATGGATTAAATGCTCCAAAAGACACAGACTGGCTGAATGGATACAAAAACAAGACTGGTATGTATGCTGTCTACAAGAGACTCACTTCAGACCTAGGGACACATGCAGACTGAAAGTGAGGGGATGGAAAAAGATATCCCATGCGAACGGAAATCAAAAGAAAGCTGGAGTACCAATACTCATATTAGACAAAATAGACTTTAATATAGGGAGGGTGGGAGGGAGATGCAAGAGGGAGGGGATATGGGGATATATGTATACATATAGCTGATTCACTTTGCTATACAGCAGAAACTAGAACACCACTGTGAAGCAATTATACTCCAATAAAGATGTTAAAAATAAAATAAAATAAAAGTGGGCAGAGGACTTGAATAGACATTTTTCAAAAGAAGACATCCAAATGGCCAATGGGTCCATGAAAAGATGTTCAACATCACTAATTATCAGGGAAATGCAAATCAAAACCACAATGAGATATCCCCTCATACCTGTCAGAATGGTTATCATCAAAAAGATGACAAATAATAAATGTTGGAGTAAAGGGAACAATTGTGCACTGTTGGTGGGAATGTAAACTGGTTCAGCCATTATGGAAAACAGTGTGGAGGTACCTCAAAAAATTAAAAACAGAACTACCATATAACCCAGCAATTCCACTTCTGGGTATGTAGTCCAAAGAAATGAAAACAAGGTATCAAAGAAATATATGCACTCTCATGTTTATTGCAGCATTATTCACAATAACCAAGATATGGAAGTAATCTAAACTTCCAGCTACACAATGAAAAAGTTCTGGGAATCTAATGTATAGCATAGTGACTGTAGTTACTAATACTGTATTGTATATTGAAAGCTGCTAATTCAGTAAATCTTAAATATTCTCATCATAAGACCAATCAAAAAATTGTGATTATGAGAGGTGAAGGATGCATCAACATTATGTACTAAAAATATCACAATATGTACATGTATCAAATCATCACATTATATACCTTAAACTTACACAATATTATATGTCAATTATATCTCAATAAAGCTGGGGGAGTGGAAAAAAATTTTAAATAAATAAAAAATAAAGACTCTTACAAGAGACAAGGAAGGACACTACATAATAATCACGGGCTCAGTCCAAGAAGAAGACATAATAATTGTTCTTATATATGCACCCAATGTAGGAGCACCTCAATACATAAGGCAAATGCTAATACCATAAAAGGGGTAATCGACAGTAACACAATAATAGTGGGGGATTTTAACACCCAACTTATACCAGTGGACAGAGCATCCAGACAGAAAATTAACAAGGAAACACACAGACTAAAATGACAAATCAGACCAAATGGAATTAATTGATATTTTTAGATCATTCCATACTAAAGCAGCAGAACACACTTTCTTCTCAAGTGCACAAGTAACATTCTTCAGGATACATCTTGGGCCACAAACCAAGCCTCGGTAAACTTAAGAAAACTGAAGTCATATTTTTTCAACCACACACTATGAGATTAGAGGTAAATTACAGGAAAAAAACTGTAAAAAAACAAATGCATGGAGGCTAAACAATATGTTACTAAACAACCAATGGATCACTGAAGAAATTAAAGAGTAAATTTAAAAATACCTAGAGAAAAATGACATGAAAACAGAATGATCCAAAACCTATGGGATGCAGCAAAAGCAGTTATAAGAAGAAGTTTATAGCAATACAATCTTACCTCAGGAAACAAGAAAAATCTCAGATAAACAACCTAGACTTACACCTAAAGCAACTAGAGAAAGAAGAACAAACAAAACCCAAAGTTAGAAGAAAGAAAGAAATCATAAAGATCAAAGCAGAAATAAATGAAATAGAGACAAAACAATAGAAAAGATCAATGAAATGAAAATCTGGTTTTTTGAAAAGATAAACAAAATTGATAAACCTTTAGGTAGACTTATCAAGAAAAAAAAGGAGAGGGCTCAAATCAATAAAATTAGAAATGAAAAAGATATAACAACTGACAGCATAGAAATACAAAGGAGCACAAGAGATTTCTACAAAAAACTACATGCCAATAAAATGCACACCTAGAAGAAATGAACAAATTCTTAGAAAGGTACAATCTTCCAAGACTGAACCAGGAAGAAAGAGAAAATATGAACAGACAAATAACAAGTACTGAAATGGAAACTGACTTAAAAACTTTCAACAAACAAAAGTCCAGGACCAGATGGCTTCACAGGCGAATTCTGTCAAACATTTAGAGAAGTGTTAACACCTATCCTTCTGAAACTATCCCAAAAAATTGCAGAGGAAGGAATGCACCCAAGCTCAACTATGAGGCCACCATCACCCTGATACCAAAACAAGACAGAATACCGCAAAAAAGATAATTACAGGCCAACATCACTGGTGAATATAGATGCAAAAACACTCAACAAAATACTAGCAAGCCAAATCCAACAACACATTTAAAGGATCAAACACCATGATCAAGTGGGATTTATCCCAAGGATGCAAGGATTCTTCAATATACGCAAATCAATCAATGTGACACACCACATTAACAAACTGAAGAATAAAAACAATATGATCATCTCAATAGATGCAGAAAAAGCTTTTGACAAAATTCAATACCCATTTATACTAAAAACTCTCCAGAAAGTGGGCATAGAGGGAACCTACCTCAACATAACAAAGGGCATATATGACAAACCCACAGCTATATTCATTCTTAATGGTGAAAAACAAATCATTTCCTCTTAGATCAGGAAGAAGACAAGGATGTCCACTCTCACCACTATTATTCAACATAGTTTTGGAAGTCCTAGTCACAGCAATCAGAGAAGAAGAAGAAATAAAAGGAATCCAAATTGGAAAAGAAGAAGTAAAAGTATCATTGTTTGCAGACAACATGATACCATACATAGAAAATCCTAAAGATGCTACCAGAAAACTACTAGAGCTCATCAATGAATTCGGTAAAGTTTCAGGATACAAAATTAATACACAGGAATCTCTTGCATTTCTATACACTAACAATGAAAGATCACAAAGAAAAATTTCCATTTACCATCACATCAACAAGAATAAAATACCTAGGAATAAACTTACCTAAGGAGGCAAAAGACCTGTATTCTGAAATCTATAACACTGATGAAAGAAATCTAAGATGACACAAACAGATCAAAAGATATACCATGTTCTTGGACTGGAAGAATCAATATTGTCAAAATTACTATACTACCCAAAGCAATCTGTAGATTCAATGCAATTGCTATCAAATTACCAATGCCATTTTTCACAGAATTAGAACAAAAATGTTTGTAATTTGTATGGAAACACAAAAGACCCCAAATAGCCAAAGCAATCTTGAGAAAGAAAAATGAAGCTGGAGGAATCAGGCTCCTCATCTTGAGATTATAATAATCAGTAATATTATTGATTAATATTACTGTACTAAGCTACAGTAATCAAAACAGTTTGGTACTGGCACAAAAACAGAAATATACATCAATGGAACAAGATAGAAAGTCCACAGATAAACCCAAGCACCTATGGTCAACTAATCTATGACAAAGGAGGCAAGAATATACAATGGAGAAAAGACAGTCTCTTCATTAAGTGGTGCTAGGAAAACTGGACAGCTACATGTAGAAGGATGATATTAGAACACTCTCTAACACCATTCACAAGAATAAACCCTAAATGGATTAAAGATCTAAATGTAAGGCCAGATACTATAAAATTCTTAGAGGAAAACATAGGAAGAACACTCTTTGACATAAATTGGAGCAATATCTTTTTGGATCCACCTCCTAGAGTAGTGAAAGTAAAGTCAAAAATTAAAAAATGGGTCCTAATGAAATTTAAAAGCTTTTGCACAGCAAAGGAAATCATAAACAAAATGAAAAGACAACTTACAGACTGGGAGAAAATATTTGCAAACAATGTGACCGACAAGGGATTAATCTCCAAAATATACAAACAGCTCATGCATCTCAATATCAAAAAGAACAAACAACCCAATGGAAAAATGGGTAGAAGATCTAAATAGACATTTCTCCAAAGAAGACATACAGATAGCCAAAACGCACATGAAAAGATGTTCAACACTGCTAATTATTAGAGAAATGCAAATCAAAACTACAATGAGGTATCACCTCACACTGGTCAGAATGGCCATCACCAAAAAGTCTACAAATATTAAATGCTGGAGAGGGTGTGAAGAAAAGGGACCCCTACACTGCTGGTGGGAATGAAAACTGGTGCAGCCACTATGGAAAACAATGTGGGTTCCTTAAAAAAGTAAAATATATTTACCATATGATCCAGCAACCCCACTCCTTGGTGTATGTTGAGAAATGACAAAAACCCTATTTGAAAAGATACCTGCATCCCAATGTTCATGGAAGCACTATTTACAATAGACAAGATACGGAAGCAACCTAAGTGTCCATCGACAGATGAATGGATAAAGAAGATGTGGTACATATAATATACACACAATGGAAATTAGTCAGTCATAAAAAAGAATGAAATATTGCCATTTGCAGCAACAGATAAACCTAGAGATTATCATACTAAGTGAAGTCAGAGAAAGACAATTATATGATATCACTTATATGTGGAATCTAAAAAAATAATGCAAATGAATTTATTCACAAAACAGAAATAGACTCACATAGGAACAAACTTATGGTTACCAAAGGGAAAATAAGAGATAAATTTACCAAAGGGATAAATTAGGAGCTTGGGATTAACAGATATACACTACTATATATAAAATAAACAAGGTTTTACTGTATAGCACAGGGAACTATATTCAATAACTTGTAATAACCTATAATGGAAAAGAATCTGTAAAAATATATATGTATAACTGAATAACTTTGCTGTACACCTGAAACACAATATTATAAAAAAACATATACTAAAATTTAAAATATATATATAAAGACGTCAGGTGACAAAGAGGTCGTATCTGAATATGGCAGCACAAGCAGCTCCTAAGTGAAGAGTCAGCCCTAGGGAATGGTATACAGATAACTGCTTCCTCAGCCATGTGAGATCTGGAGCCATTTGTGGGTGGGAGGACAAAGAGAGGTACAGCCATGAGGTAGAAGTGAAGGATCCAAAAGTGTGTGAGAAGAGAAACAAGCAACAGTGAATAACTCTAATGAAAACAAAGGTGTTTTTGAATTATGCTGGAAATGAGAAGGCTGTGATTCTTCTGGTTTAAATGCAGCACGCTGAGATACACCCTGTAAGTCAGGAAGCTTTATCAGACCCCACATCACCTTAGAATGCTGGCCACAGAGAACAGGGCTCAATAAGTCAGAGTAAAGGCTCTTTATCTCCTCTCTGAAGGCCTCCAATGAAGGAGACCATCCTTCCCTACAGCCCCTTGCAATTTCTGGCTTCCTGCAATTTCTGATCCTTTCAAACACTCTAAAATCTGAGAATTTCTCCTTGTTCAGTCTTGTGTGTACAGAGAAAACCAACAAGGCAGCAATATTTCCCAGTAGCTTTCATTTATTGAGGGCTATATTGAGGTCATTCATCAGTCTGTTTCTATTTGAATTGTCCTTGGTGTTTTTCCTCAAAGAAAAATGTAAAATTTTACACATTCTTCTTTTAGTCTGTGCCAATCTTTCATATACTTCTGAGCGTGGAGACAATTCACTTAAGCTTATGACTAGTTAATTTAGCAAAGGTATATTTCTCCCAACTTAATTATTCTTGATATATCCCATTATAATGTTGATTCAAATTCCCTCCATGGCAACATATTGGGTTTTATATAACTTGAAGTCAGTTTTGGCCTGCCTATCCCCCTACTTCCTCTTCTGTTGACTGTAGTTTTTTTTTTTTAAGTTTCTATGAGAATTAAACTCTATATGTAACTTATGAATTTCATTACAGTTCCACAGTATCTCTTTCCTACTTGTCAAAGGCATTTAAAAATTTCACATGTCTCCTTGAATACATGTAGTAAATCTGATGTTACTTTTATCTGCCTTTGGACAACCAGTATATTCAACAGGAGAAGATGCAAGGGCAGTTTCTATGCAACAGGTGCTGGATCTACCTGGATTGGCACATGCCAGGAACCTATGGTTGTGTTTCAGATGTACATGGGGAAATATAAGCCATGATCAGGGGTGGAAAGGATATATTCCACACAGTTACAATAATGTTTAGAGGCACAGCAGCTGGGGTCAGGAAGAGAGATGGGGGCAAGACAGAGAGTCATCTTCTAACTTACATCATCCCATGGTTTGTGAGCCTGAAATGTGGGAAGTTCACCTGATATGTGTGCACTATAACTCTGCTGGGATTGGCTAGGCTGGTGGTTTCACAAGGGTGACAATATCCACAATTTCCAAGTGTTCCACTAAGCATTCATGACTAAGTGAAGGAAGGAGTGAGCAGATTGCTTTTCAAAGTTGGGGTCCCACCTCCATCACAACTCCCATGTAAACTGAGGGATGACACTGCTGTGTGGGGAAACTCAAAAGTGTATCTGTAGCAGAAAAAAATAGTTAACCAAATTCTTCCTAAACTGAGATAATTGAAACCTAAAAAGTTAAGTGACTTGCCCAAAGCCACATTGCACTGATCTATTTGAAGTGTTATTAAAAATAACCTTAATACCATATATTAAGCAATTATTACCAAGCTTATTAAAAACCTCTGAAGTGTTGGCCAGAACTTGCTCAGTGAGGAAAAGCTAGTTGAGAGTGATGATTTATTTTGTACTACTTGTACAATGGGAACCATTTTCTCAATAGGACTCAACTAAGGTAGTATATGTTCTTTATAAAAATGTTACCATGGATAGAAAAATCATCATTGTCTAGAAAAAAAAATCTGAGATGACTTATTGAGAACAAAAGAGTGCTGCTCAACTCCACTGGTCCACAGAGAATCAGCAGTCTTTTCAGGTAAACAAGCTGTACATATATTTCTGTCTCTAAGATTATGTAATGATATAGAGACCTTCAATTTACAGGTTAAATTGACTGAAGATGATGACAAGGACCACAAGGCAACAGGGAAATATGGCTTTGGGCCTTTGGACTTGCAAATGAGCAAATGCATAAGAATACATTATTTTGGAAGAAACCTTAGCAACATATTTGGCCATAAAAGCCACTGAACACTTAATCCATGACTTCACTCCTCACTCCTATTTCTTAGGTGGAACTACCTACTGCCCATATTGATAATCCCTGGAAGAAGGTAGTTTTCTGAATGTGAATATCCTAAACTATGGCCCTGTTCACCTCTTTCCCTCTCTCCACCAAGTTGGGCTTCTTTTTACATAGAAGCAGAGATAATGGGAAGGCCCATGATTTCATAGGATCTATGAAAGCATCAGCCTCTGAAATGAAAGGTCCTCCCTCCTTCATGGAAGAGTGTTCATGACTCTTTAGACATGAGTGATGACATATTTCAGTTCCTGGAATCATGTTGGGTAAGAATGAAATCACCTCTTGCCTTACCTAGAACCTCCCCCAGCCTCAGCAAAGAAGTTCCTCACTCTGGAGTAACTGGGGCCACCACGTCTAGCTGGATTTATACCCCCTTTCTCTTCTGACAACCCCAAAGGAAAACCGAAAAGCTGGCAGTTTAGCTTCTGGGTACAGCAAGTACTCATAGGGACACAAATATTCCCGTTCACAGGTGTGCTCAATGCTATGGCCCATCACACTCTTAACCTCTGATTTTCCCAGTGAGTTCTACTTCTGGAACTTCCCTGGATTCTATCATGAGGAATTATCACAGGAGCCAGGATGAGGGCCACTGGACTTCCCTTTTGGGTACACTGGTGACTTTCTGATACGTTATTCATCCCCTACCTCTTGGTGTCTCATGCTAGCAAATACAAGGGGTGAAAAGTTATAGCCCCTAGGATGGGAATCCTCATCTAATTGGTATTTCACAGCAGACTGGGACCTCTGATAGCCCACGTGTCCCCTTTAGTGTCTGTTCTTAGCAATCACATGCTTCCTTGCTGATCCTTCCATTCTGATACTGCTTCTCATTCGTTTTTCTTTCTGCCCAGGTGTCAGCAATGTTCATCCTGCTTCCCCAGCCACATTGCCAACCAACCATTTAGAAGCCAGCTCTTCTCACTACCTCAACCCTGCCCAGCCCCTCTCTCCTCTGAGGGGCACCCTATGGTGGGCAGAATCCTCGAGCCTGGGTACTTGGGCAGCAGAGGCCAGTGGGACATAATGAGGCCTCAGAAAGGGAGCATATCTGGGGACCTATCTTCAGGCTCCTCCATGTACCAGCTTAACTCCAAACCCACAGGTAAAGCACAAAGCCAAGCAGGTCAATTATTTTTCTAAATCATGTGAAACCCCTTACACTTACCAGTTACCGTGGTAACTGTACATGTACAATTACAACTCCCTTACATGTACCCCTGTATTGGAGGAGGCCCATGGGTCTTGGTTAGCACCAGCTGTCCTGTGTTTGAAGCCAATTTACTCTTTAAGCAAAGTCACCTGAGCTCCTGGATGCCCGTGAGAGAGACCGGTGATGTTTAGGGATCTTGCTGAGAGGCCACTGGCCAAACCCCACACCCTCAATATGGGCCCCACTAGTGACCAGGATTCTCCATCTCTCACCTCCTCCTGTCCTGCTGGGTGACTGCAGGGACTGACCTGCTAGAGGAGCACCTTGGTGAAATCCGGAACCTGCGCCAGCGCCTGGAGGAGTCCATCTGCATTAACGACCGCCTGCGGGAGCAGCTGGAACACAGGCTCAGCTCCACTGCCCGCAGAAGCGGTAGGAGAGGCCCGGGGCTTCCTGTTTCTGGTTGTAATTAGGGAGCTGCTGAAGGTCAACCCCTAGGCAGAGCTTCGCAGATTTCAAAGCACCGAGGTCTGCTTTTCTGTATTTGCTCCTTACATCAGCAAGGCAGGGGGCAAGTACTATGCTCCCGTTGCAGCTTATCTGAGCTCAGAGAGTAACTTTCCTCACGGCAGATCTAACCAGGTTTGGTCCCCAGAATCCTCTGACTTCTCTTCCATCCTAATCTGCTCATATCTGCCTGCTGACTTCTGTGCCCTGGTCCTGTGATTGGCAAGTGGTAGAGCCAGGTCTGCAGGGCCTCCTCCAGCCACTTACCGAGGTGGCCTTCCTCCCCACCCTCTCCCCCAGGCTGCTGACACTTGGAGGCCGTCCCTTCCACACGCCCTTGTCCTGCCCACACCGCAGCAGCAGCTATTTAGGGGAAAGGGCCTCCTGAACAGCTACAGCCAGGGCACGTGATAATGCACGCAAAGAACCCACTCAGAGGAGCCACAGGAAAGCCAGGCATTCAGCCCATCAGGCTTTAGGCCCAGGATGCGAGTTCTCTGGGTTTTCTGCTGGGTTGGGATAGTATCTTTGGAGATACAGAATGAGCAACACAGAGAGTGTCTGTTACCCAAATGTGTAACTTACCTGCTTGCACTTCCTGGGACAGGACCCACCTCTAACTTCTACAGTCCGGGCCTGGAGTCCACACCTCAGCTCTGCAATGAGAACAGAGTCCTTAGGGAAGAAAACCAGAGGCTTCAGGCTCAGCTCAGTCATGTTTCCAGGGGTGGGTGGTCACTCCCAGGCCCCTTTCTTTCCTGTCCACACCAATCACCAACTGGAGAAGCAAAGAGACAAGGTGGAGAGAACAGAGCTACCCAGACCAAGCAACCCCAAACTCCCATAGCTATTCTCACTCTAGAAAGGGCTACTTTCTGGCAGTTCCCAACCACGGGCCCTCAGACTCCTAGGCTCCGAGGACAAGGGCTCTAGGAAATCCACCACCTCTGTGCAATGCCCCTGCAGATACTGTCATTAGTTATCAAACTAGATTCCAGTTAGTGCCTGTTCTATCTGCCCACAACTCACAGCTAGTTTGGACCTAGGAAAGGAAGGAACATGAGGCCTATACACTCTCTCAGGTTTCTCCAGACATTGCTGCAGCTCTGTGTGTCCCTCCCATGCTGATCTGCTCTCCCCATATCTCCTCACCACCTCCTACTCATACACTCAGGACTCCTCTTTGGTTACTAATTCTCACGATTATTGTTGGGCTGCACCGTGCAGGTCTGCAAGCCTTGTAATTCCCCAGCTGCAACACCAAAGAAACAGCCCATAGACAGTGACAGAAACAACAACATTTAATGGATACAGAATCTTACAGTCCTAAACAAAGGTCCTGGAGCGACGCTCCACAGTGTTCGGCAAACAGCAGGCAGAACAAGGCAGCAATCTTCACTACTCAGGGTGAGGGAGGCGACAATTTATAGGGAGAATGGAAGTCAGGTTGGCTCACCAGGGAAACCAGAGCCTGGGGGCGGGGGCAAGCATGTAGGTGGTTACTGATTAAGCCCTATAATTAAGCAGATTGGATAGCCATGTAGGTGAAGGAGGGGCTGGTCAGCAAAGAATGGACAGAGAGCAAGAGAACAGCCATCTTGAATGGTCTGACCATACAGTTGTGTCTGGAGGTGCCAGCAAAA
This sequence comes from Hyperoodon ampullatus, assembly GCF_949752795.1. Classification (NCBI taxonomy): domain Eukaryota; kingdom Metazoa; phylum Chordata; class Mammalia; order Artiodactyla; family Ziphiidae; genus Hyperoodon; species Hyperoodon ampullatus. The sequence goes on from NC_136915.1 coordinate 107,614,118, forward strand.
CATCCTCCAGAGCTTTCCCAACACTATTCAGTGGGCATCCACAGGTGGGCATCGTTTCCTCTGTGGGCTGAGGGGGGATTGGGGAGCCGACCTAAGTCCGACCTAAGTGTTGATTGATTTAATCAAATCAATATATCATAATTAAAAAATTATTTTTCCTTATAAATATTTATTGAATAGTCATAAAAGACTAAGAGTATTGTCCAAAGGATTAAGCCCAGACTGAAAGAATGCTTGTGGAAAAGGAAAGAGACATCAAGAGTTATTTCTAAATTAGCCTCCTCAGAGCAAGAGATGTGAGAAGAAAGGTCACTGCGTGGGAAGATAACAAAAGCCATAGATAAGAGAGGAGGCAGAACTTCTAAATTACCATTGCATGCCTGGAAAAAAAACCAGATAGACCTCACAGGTGAGAAGATAGTAAGATTTTAATGAGCTCAATCTGCCAGGCCTAGGAGATTCCACCCCAGGACTGACAGCACCGGAGCCTTATTCTCAGAATCCCTGTCAATAGTCTTTGAGAAACCATGAAGATCAGAAGGATGCTGCAAGACCAGGAAAGAACAGATAGCTCTATTTGCAATATGATGAAAACAATATATATACTAAAAACTGTAGTCAAGAAATTTTGATGTGAATCCTTGGCAAAATTCAAGAATGGCTTACTGCACAGAAAGTATGTGAGGATTTAGAAAACAGTGAGTGTCAGGAAGCAGAGTGTTTTCCCTAAAACCAACGTGGGCCATATTAAATCAGAGGATCAAGGGCATTGAACAGATAGAGGTTCCCATTCCCCAGAGCATGTGCATGTGGTGAGCAGATACTCCCTTTTCCTCCCCTGGTAGCATAAGCTGGCCTTCCTTTTGCCTTGGTTCTTTTGTCAGGATGGAGGCAGACCTCTCCTCCACGGTGGCTGCTTTCAGTGCAGCTCTGACTCCATCCCCTCTCCCCCAAGCCCTGACCCCCAGGATAAGTAATCAAAGAGCCCTGGTCACCCCTAAATGTTCCGTTTCTTTAACTTTCTGAAGTTTGGCTGTGCTGAAGTTCAGGACCATGTTAAGACATCAACATCTCCTTTCCCTTCCTAGCCCACCCCCATCTCCAGGTCCACATAGTCAGGCAGGATCACAGAATGTCACCAGGAGTCACCCAGCCTCTTGCAGCCACCCCCTGGAATCCCAGAAAACCACTTACATCTGCGTCTCAGGGTCAGGCCTGGGGAGAGTCAGGCTCCCCCAGGTGCTCTCAGATCTCAGACTGCTTTCTGGTTGGTGACCTTGGATAGGCAGGTTTCAGGATCCCTCCCAGGGGTTCTAACCCCCAAATAATATCGCTGACACTTTAGGGGACCCAACTATGCTAATTCCAAAGGAGGGGTGTTTTGGGAATTCCCTGGCAGTCCAGTGGTTAGGACTAGGTGCTTTCACTGCCATGGCCCGGGTTGAGTCCCTGGGTGGAGGAACTAAGGCCTTGTAAGCCGTGTGGTGCGACGGGGAAGAAAAAAAAGAAAGGGCTGTTTTGTCATCTTGAGATTAGCACAAATATTCAAATATTTACCAACTAGCAGACTACCTCACGCCAGCCCTGCCTCCCCAGGCGTAATATCCAGGCGTAATATTCCTAACGACCAAGTCTTACTTGTGATGCCCAAGTGATATAACTATGTCAGCACGAAATCTGAGCTCTTGTTCACAGCTGGGAGTTTCAGTGTGGCCTGGAGTCAGGTTCTCTGCAGCAACAGGAGTGTAGCCTGTGCTAATCTGCACGGGGGCTTCCAGGTCCTCAGTGTTCCCACCTCATGGCCCATCCTGAGCCGTCACCTGCTGGAGGGATTGAGAGGCTTTAATGAGGGAAATCTGCTCCAAAAATACTTGAGAAGATTGTAGAATCCTATTTGGAGTTGTAAAGAGCCACCAAACACAGGGTGCTTTAGGCCTTCTGACCATTGACAGAGAGCCTGTTTTTCTTCCCAGGGAGAGTCCATGAAAAGGGAGCTTCTGGAACTGAGAACCAAACTATCCAAACAGGAGAGTCTCCTTCAGAGCACAGCTGAGCATCTGAAGACCGCCAACCAGCAGAAGGAGAGCATGGAACAGTTTATCTTCAGCCAGTGTGGGTGCCCCCAGCCAGGGAATGGGACAGGAAATGGGGGTCCTTCCAGGTCCACTACCTGTGCTGTGAATGGACAGAGACCAGAGAGGTTAGGGGACAGGGGAGACTGATGTGACATCTCTAAACCTCCTGTGCCATCAGTAATCGTGGAGGCAGAGGAGGGGACACAGGGTAGGGGGCAGCAGGAGACCCCAAGCTGAGTGTCCAGAAAGACAAGCTTTAGAACACAAACCCAACGCAAGCGTGGGCCCACTGGTCATTTCTGCCTTGGGGGCTGCTTTCTTGTTTCAGTGACCAGGACACACGATGTTTTGAAGAAGGCAAGGACGAATCTGGAGGTAAGGAAACTACTGCACCAGTCGGAGCCATAGAGCCCGCCCCAAACTTATCACCGTCTGTCATCAGAGTGTGCAGGTGATCCTTGACCTGCTCTGACCTTCCAGGAGGAGATGTCTGGTCCATCTGTGGGAGCTCAGGTCCTCATGAGCATCCCTCTAGATTCCACTCTAATCAGCTCTCCACCCCAATGAGCAACCTCCCTTGACCTCTCGGCTGACCCTTACTTTGTCATCATCTCCTCTCCTTACTCCAATTCTGTCTCTTTTATGCCAGGTCAGGAGTGGGGAGAAATGCAGTTCAGTTGATTCTCGAGGTCAGAGGACATATGGGGTCTGCCTCTGAAGGAGCTTTCAGTAAGGGGATCCTGAGGCCTGTCATGTGTTCTGGGGTTTCCTATACCACCCTATGAAAAAATAACAGCAAGGGGCTTCCCTGGTGGCGCAGTGGTTGAGAGTCCTCCTGCTGATGCAGGGGACGCAGGTTCATGCCCCGGTCCGGGAAGATCCCACATGCTGTGGAGCAACTGGGCCCGTGAGCCACAACTACTGAGCCTGCGCATCTGGAGCCTGTGTTCCACAACAAGAGAGGCCACGACAGTGAGTAGGCCAGCGCACCGCAATGAAGAGTGACCCCAACTCGCCGCAACTAGAGGAAGCCCTTGCACAGAAACGAAGACCCAACACAGCCAAAAATAAATAAATAAATAAATAAATTTAATTTAAAAAAAAAGAAAATATGAAACGACCAATCACAAGTAATGAAATTGAAACTGTGATTAAAAATCTTCCAACAGGGGCTTCCCTGGTGGCGCAGTGGTTGAGAGTCTGCCTGCTAATGCAGGGGACACAGGTTTGAGCCCTGGTCTGGGAGGATCCCACATGCCGCAGAGCTACTAGGCCCATGAGCCACGACTACTGAGCCTGCGCATCTGGAGCCTGTGCTCCGCAACAAGAGAGGCCGCGATAGTGAGAGGCCCGCGCACCGTGATGAAGAGTGGCCCCCGCTTGCCACAACTAGAAAAAGTCCTCACACAGAAACGAAGACGCAACACAGCAAAAATAAATAAATTAATTAATAAAAACTCCTACCCCCAACATCTTCTTTAAAAAAAAAAAAATCTTCCAACAAACTAAAGTCCATGATCAGATGGCTTCACAGGTGAATTCTATCAAACATTTAGAGAAGAGCTAACACCATCTTTCTCAAACTCTTACAAAAAATTTCAGAGGAAGGAACACTCCCAAACTCATTCTAGGAGGTCACCATCACCCTGATACTGAAACCAGACATAGATACTACAACAAAAGAAAGTTACAGACCAATATCACTGATGAATATAGATGCAAAAATCTTCAACAAAATACTATCAAACAGAATCCAACAATACATTAAAAGGATCATACACCACAATCAAGTAGGGTTTATCCCAGGGATGCAAGGATTCCTCAGTATACGCAAATCAAACAATGTGATACACCATATTAACAAATTGAAGAATATAAACTATATGATCATCTCAATAGATGCAGAAAAAGCTTTTGACAAAATTCAACACCCATTTATGATTAAAAACTCTCCAGAAAGTGGGCATAGAGGGAACCTACCTCAACATCATAAAGGCCATATATGACAAACCCACAGCAAACATCTTTCTCAATGGTGAAAACCTGAAAGCATTTCCTCTAAGATCAGGAACAAGACAAGGATGTCCACTCTCGCCACTGTTATTCAACATAGTTTTGGAAGTCCTTGCCGTGGCAATCAGAGAAGAAAAAGCAATAAAAGGAATCCAAATTGGAAAAGAAGAAGTAAAACTGTCACTGTTTGCAGATGACACGATTCTACACATAGAAAATCCTAAAGATGCCGCCAGAAAACTCCTAGAGCTCATCAATGAATTTGGTAAATCTTCAGGATATAAAATTAACACACAGAAATTTCTTGCATTTCTATACACTCACAACAAAAGATCAGAAAGAGAAATTAAGGAAGCAATCCCATCTACCATCACATCAAAAAGAATAAAATACCTAGGTATAAACCTACCTAAGGAGGCAAAAGACCTGTACTCTGAAATCTATGACTCTGATGAAAGAAATCAAAGATGACACAAACAGATCAAAAGATATTCCATGTTCTTGGACTGGAAGAATCAATATTGTCTAAATTACTATACTACCCAAAGCAATCTGCAGATTTAATGCAATTGCTATCAAATTACCAATGCCATTTTTCACAGAATTAGAACAAAAAATTTTTGTAATTTGTATGGAAACACAAAAGATCCCAAAAGCCAAAGCAATCTTGAGAAAGAAAAACAAAGCTGGAGGAATCGGGCTCCCCATCTTGAGGCTATAATACAAAGCTACAGTAATCAAGCAGTATGGTACTGGCACAAAAACAGACTTATAGATCAATGGAACAGGGTAGAAATCCCACATATAAACCTATGCACCTGTGGTCAATTAATCAACAACAAAGGAGGCAAGCCTATACAATGGATAAAAGGTAGTTACTTCAATAAGTGATGCTAGGAAAACTGGACAGCTACATGTAAAAGAATGAAATTAGAACACTCCCTCACACCATACACAAAAATAAACTCAAGATAGATTAAAGACCTAAATGTAATACCAGACATTATAAAACTCTTAGAGGAAAACATAGGAAGAACACTCTTTGACATAAATCACAGCAAGATCTTTTTTGACCCACCTCCTAGAGTAATGAAAATAAAAACAAAAAGAAACAAATGTGACCTAATGAAACTTAAAAGTTTTGCACAGCAAAGGAAACCATAAACAAAACTAAAAGACAACCTTCAGAATGGGAGAAAATATTTGCAAATGAAGAAACGGACAAGGGATTAATCTCCAAAATATAAAAACAACTCGTGCAGCTCAATATCAAAAAAAACAAACAATGCAATCAATCAAAAAATGGATGGAAGACCTAAATAGACATTTCTCCAAAGAAGACATACAGATGGCCAAAAAACACATGAAAGGCTGCTCAATATCACTAATTATTAGAGAAATGCAAGTCAAAACTACAATGAGGTATCACCTCACTCCCGTTAGAATGGGCATCATCGGAAAATCTACAAACAATAAATGCTGGAGAGGGTGTGGAGAAAAGGGAACCCTCTTGCACTGTTGGTGGGAATGTAAATTGATACAGCCACTATGGAAAATGGTATGGAGGTTTCTTAAAAAACTAAAAACAGAATTACCGTGTGACCCAGCAATCCCACTACTGGGTATATACTCAGAGAAAACCATAATTCAAAAAGACACATGCACCCCAATATTCACTGCAGCACTATTTACAATAGCCAGGTCATGGAAGCAACCTAAATGTCCATTGACAGATGAATGGATAAAGAAGATGTGGTACATATATACAATGGAGTATTACTCGGCCATAAAAAGGAACAAAATTAGGTCATTTGTAGAGACGTGGATAGACCTAGAGACTGTCATACAGAGAGAAGTAAGTCAGAAAGAGAAAAACAAATATCGTATATTAATGGATATGTGTGGAATCCAGAAAAATGGTACAGATGAACAGGTTTGCAAGGCAGAAATAGAGACACAGATGTAGAGAATAAACGTACAGATGTAGAGAATAAACGTATGGACACCAAGGTGGGAAAGTGGTGGGGTGCACTGATGGTGGTGGGATGAATTGGGAGATTGGGACTGACATATATACACTAATATGTATAAAATAGATAACTAATAAGAACCTGCTGTATAAAAATAAATAAATAAAAGGAAAAGAAAAAGAAAAGATAATGATGGGAATACAATAAGAGACATTAACACCCCGCTGACATCAATGGACAGATCCTCCACACAGAAAAATCAATAAGGCAACAGAGATCCTAAATGACACAATAGAACACTTAGACTTAATTGATATTTTCAGAACATTACATCAAAAAAAAAAAGCCCAGAATACACATTCTTTTCAAGTGCATATGGAACATTCTCTATGATTGACCACATACTAGGACACAAAACAATCCTCAACAAATTTATTAGGATAGAAATTATTTCAAGCATCTTTTCTGACCACAATGGGATGAAACTACAAACCAACCACAGAAAGAGAAATGAGAAAACGATTACATGGAGACTAAACAACATGGTGCTAAAAAAACCAATGGGTCAACGATGAAAGCAAAGAGGAAATTAAAAAAATACCTTGAGACAAATGACAATGAAAACACAACCATACAAAATCTATGGGATGCAGCAAAAGCAGTTCTTAGAGGAAAGTTCATAGCAATACAGGCCTTCCTCAAAAACAAGAAAAATCTGACATGAACAACCTAACCTAGCACCTAGAAGAATTAGAAAAAGAAGAACAAACAAAACCTAAGTTAGCAGAACGAAGGAAATAATAAAGATCAGAGAGGAAATAAATAAAATAGAGATTAAAAAGTAGAAAAAAAATCAATAAAACCTAAACCTACTTCTTTGAAACCATAAACCAAATCAAACTTCTGGCCAGGCTTACCAAGAAGAAAAGAGAGAAGACCAAAATAAACAAATAAGAAAATAAGAGAAGAAAAACAACTGATACTGTGAAATATTGTAAAAGAGTACTGTGAACAATTATATACCAATAAATTGGACAACCTGGAATAAATGGACAAGTTTCCAAAAAACAGACAGCCCACCAAAACCAAATCAGGAAGAACAGATGATCTGAGCAGACTGATTACTAGAAGTGAAATAGAATCTGTAATAATAATAATAATAATAAAACTCCCTGCCAACAAAAGTCCAGGACCAGATGGCTTCACTAAGGAATTCTTCTAAACATACAAAGAAGAAATTATACTGATCCTTCTCAAACTCTTCCAAAAGACTGAAGAGGAGGGAACACTCCCAAAATCATTCCATGAAGCCACCATTATCCTGACCCCAAAACCAGACAAAGACAATACCAAAAAAGAAAGTTACAGGTCAATATCTTTGATGAATATAGATGAAAAAATTCTCAATAAAATATTAGCAAACCAAATCCAACAACACATAGGAAAGATCATACACCATGATCAAGTTGGATTTATCCCAGGGACACAAGGATGGTTCAACATGTGCAATTCAGTCAATGTGATACATCACATCAACAAAAGAAAAGACAAATATCACATGATCATCTCAAAAGATTCAGAAAAAGCATTTGACAAAATTCATTCATGATAAAAACTCACTGAAGTGGGTACAGAGAGAACATATCTCAACATAATAAAAGCCATTTATGAGAGACCCACAGCCAACATAATATTCAATGGTAAAAACCTGAAAGCCTTTGCACTAAATTCCAGAATAAGACAAGGATGGTCACTCTCACCATTTCTATTCAATATAGTATTGGAATCCTAGCCACAGCAATCAGACAAGAAAAAGAAATAAAAGATATCCAAATTGGAAGAGAAAGGTGAAATTATCATTATATGACAGATGACATAATACTGTATATAGAAAACCCTGAAGACTCCACAGAAAAACTATTAGAACTGATAAATGAATTCAGCAAGGTAGCAAGATACAAGATTAACATACAGATCTGTTGCATTTCTTTACACTAACATGAAATATTGGAAAAGGAAAGTAGAAAAACAATCCCTTTTAAAATCACATTTAAAAAACCTTAGGAATAAACCTGACCAAGGAAGTGAAAGACTCATATTCTGAGAACTATAGAACATTGATATAGGAAACTGAAGATAATTCAAAGAAATGGAAAGATATCCCATGCCCTGGCATTGGAAGAATTAATATTGTTAAAATGGCCATACCACCCAAAGCAAACTACACATTTAATGTGATCCATATCAAATTACCCATGACATTTTTCATTATAACAAGGACAAATAATCCTAAAATTTATATGGAACCACAAAAGACCCAGAATTGCCAAAGCAGTCATAAGGAAAAAGAACAAAGCTGGAGGCATAACCCTCCCAGACTTAGGACAATACTACAAACCAAAATAAATCAAAACAGCATGCAACTGGCATAAAACAGACATATGGAGCAGTGGGACAGAATAGAGAGCCCAGAAATAAACCCAAACCCCTACAATCAATTAATCTTCGACAAAGGAGGCTACAATATACAATGGAGAAAAGACACTCTCTTCATCAAATGGTATTAGGAAGGCTGGATAGCCACATGTAAATCAATGAAGTTAAAACACACCCTCACACCATACACAAAAATAAACTCAAAATGGCTTAAAGACTTAAATATGAGACATCGCACCATAAAACTCCAAGAAGAGAAGATAGGCAAAACATTCTCTGACATAAATCATACCAATGCTTTCATAGGTCAATCTCCCAAGGCAATAGAAATAAAAGCAAAAATAAACAAATGGGACCTAATCCAATTTATAAGCTTTTGCACAGCAAAGGAAACCATAAGCAAACCAAAAAGATAACCTATGGACTGGAAGAAAATATTTCCAAATGATGCAACTGACAAGGGCTTAATTTCCAAAATATATAAACAGCTCATAAAACTCAATAACAAAAAAAACCAAACAAAATGGGCAGAAGACCTAAATAGACATTTCTCTGAAGAAGACAAACAGATTGCTAATAGGCACATGAAAAGATGCTCAACATCACTAATTATTAGAGAAATGCAAATCAAAATTATAATGAGGTACCATCTCACACCAGTCAGGATGGCCATCATTAAAACGTCTACAAATAACAAATGCTGAAGAGGATGTGGAGAAAAGGGAACCCTCTCTCACTGTTGGTGGAAATGTAAGTTGGTGTGGCCACTATGGAAAACAGTAAGGAGGATCCTTAAAATACTAAAAACACTGTTACCATATGATCCAGTGACCCTACTCCCAGGAATATATCCAGAGAAAACTATAATTTGAAAAGATACATGCACCCTAAGGTTCACAGCAGTACTATTTACAATAGCTAAGACATGGAAGCAACCTAAAGGTGCATCAACAGATGAATGGATAAAGAAGCTGTGGTAGATATACACAATGGAATATTACTCAGCCATAAAAAAGAATGAAATAATGCCATTTGCAGCAACATGGATGGACCTAGAGATTATCATACTAAATGAAGTAAGTCAGAAAGGGAAAGACAAATATCATATGATATCACTTATATATGGAGTCTAAAATATGACACAAATTAACTTATTTACAAAAGAGAAATAGGCTCATGGACATAGAAAACAAACTTATGGTTACCAAAGGGGAAAGGGGGTGGGGGATGGATAAATTAGGCATTTGGGATTAGCAGATACAAGCTATAAATAAAGCAGAAAAATAGATAAAAAATAAGGTCTTACTGTATAGTACAGGGAACACTATTCAATCTCCTGTTATAAACCATAATTGAAAAGAATATGAAAAAGAATATATATCACTGAATCACTGTGCTGTACACCAGAAACTAACATAACATTGTATGTCAACTATACTTAGATTAAAAATAAAAGAAAAAAGAAAAAAAATCAGAAAATAAAACTTTTACCTTGGACTTTAAAGCTTTGCCATAAGCTATTGAGCATATTCCTAAGAATGTTCCTAAATGTTCCTCAGAGAATGTGGAGCCCACAGTGTGAAAAGGGGATGGGCCATGAATTTTTTTTTTTTTTTTGTAATTCCTTACGTTTTCCTCTGATGATTCCTTTCTTTCCTGAGCCTTTTTAGAAGAACACTCACAACATTGCCTCTATAAAGACTTACTCCTCTCCCAGCAAAGGTCACCCAACAACTTCTCATACTCACTGGCTGCACCAGTTTGGAAGTTTCCTCTCTACTTCCCCTAGGCCACTGGAAAGGCCCAAAGCCTGGGATCTAATCCCAGGCTTGTCACTAAGTGGCTGTGTGGCTTTGGCTGGCTGCAGTCTCTGTGAGCCTGCTGACCCTCATCTGTAAGAGGGGGCACTAGAGTTAGATGACCTCTGAGGTCCCTGCTGACCTGGCCCCTCCCCCTCCTCATCAAGTAAACAGAACATAAACTTTAATAGGAGGACGTCCCTGCAAAATGTTCTCTCCTTCCTACAACAGGCTGCTTCTATATATGCCTGTTTCATACTAAGCATTTCTTTTCCTGGGAAATCACAAAAGCCATCCTTTTCCTCCAAAGTGAATTGGAGAGTGAACTGGCCCCTGAAGAGGGAGTGGTAGGATCCAGCCACCTGGTGTGCAGTGGCTTTGAGCAGAGATATGACCACGGGAGGTGGTGGGAAGCTTTTCCTCCAACCTGGTGGCCCCAGTTGCTCCTCCAGACCTCATCGCGTCCCCTCAGCTCATCCTTGTGACAGGCTCTCACCGTGCTCCTGGCTTCGGTCACCACTCAGCACTCTCTCCAGCCTCAGTTAGCCACCAGCAGGGCCTGATAATGGACTCTTACTTTGACTGTGGTATTTTGGCCTCCAGGTAAAATCCCTAAGGGCTCTGCCATGCACTCCAGTCCTGTGACCCTTGCCTTCCAGGAGCCATGCAAGAAGCGAAGACACCAGAGGTCCTTAAAACAGCAGGAAGGGTGGGCCTGCCCCCCTTCTTCACAGCTGTCTGCTGAGGAGGATCTGGGCCCCACTCCTCCACACCTGCTAGAGGGTCTGGAAGGAGTCAGAGATGTGGCCTGGTGGGGCAGGGCGAAAGGCAGAGGGCCTCTCTTGCAGTTGAGGAATAACCAGCCAAGGTCCACCGGGCCCAGCACTAAACAAAACAGGCATAGTTTGTAAAGGACCTTGTGGCACTGCTTCTGAACGCCCCAGGGGCTTGGGAACCAGCAACAGCACATTTCTCGCCTCATCCTCCGAGGGTCAACTCAGGGGAAATAGGACCTGCTTCTTAGCAATGGAGCATGTGGTCCCCACGCTGGAGTTCCACGGAAGATCTAAAAGCTCAGGACTGAGCAGCGGTGCCCTGCAGGACAGTGTTGGCAGGGGCCCGACGACCTGACCCAGGGCCAGTGCAGTGGGTCACGGTCAGGCTGGGTGTTGGTCTACACTGCAGCACCTGAGTTCTTTGAATCCACGTAGTGAGAGCAGTGATTCCCAGATGCCATCTCATGCTTAGCCTAGACCTCCTATTTCTATTCTTTTTTGATCTCCAAAATGTGTACTGACGTCTCTCTAAGTATGCTGTCTTGTTTTGTCATCCTAACTTCACTCTGTGATTTGGGGACTAATGGCCACACCAAGCTCATTGGAAGTCTTGTGTAAAGCAAACCAGTGATCATTTTTAAGTGACATGTGTGAGGTCCCAAGTTGTGCTAAAGCCTAATCTGTGTCTTCACAGTGCTTAGAATGTGCTTATGTGTGTATAAATGTATAATATATATTTATATGTGTTGCTACAGTGATATGTTAAAGGCCAACATAACTGACAGAGAGGGTCAGTGTGAGGAAATGAAAGTCTTTCTGGTGGCTATTAAAGGGAAATGTATATAAAGAAATAAAAAGTTTTCACTGCTTGTTTTGTTTCCCATTTCTGAACCAGTCCTTAGACTGAGCAGGTGAGAATAGGAAAGACAAACTGTCACGAAGAGCTCACCTCACTGTCTAATGCTTGAAGTCTAAGTTTAAAAGAATGATTTACTCTCCTGTCATTTTGTAAAAATCTCCAGTCTAAAAATATAAAAGGGTAGTTCTTACATTTAGAGTGCCTTAGAATCAGCTGTGGAGATTATAGAAGCTACTTCCTGGGCTCTAATCCCAAGAGATTTCATTGGCATAGGGCCCTGGAGTCTACATATTTCACATAAACACAAGCAGATGTTTCTGATGCAGGTGGGCTACAGATCACAGTTTAAAACACATTGCTCAATAACACTGAATCAAAATTATAAATACATTTCTTTTCCTTTAATTAAGAAGCTTTAATTGAAAAGTGTTTAAGTCACACCATAAATGTTGACATAACGAACTTAAGATCTTCCTTTGGGAAAAGACCTTATGCATTTTGCATTCCAGAATTAAAATAAAGCTATCATTCCACAATTATACCCTAGAGGTAATAATAAATTAAAACAACAACACAAACAAAAAATTCAACCATGATCACAACCACCACCAACAATAACAAACATATCCATCAACAGACTCAGGTCTGAGATAGAGACATGCCCCACTTTCATAGTAGATGGAGTGACCTCAACTTCTGCTTTTACACTTGGTTGTTTAAGCATTTTCCATGAGTGCCTTTGGCTGTCAATAAAGAGGAACTCACTGACAGAATCAGCAGAATGGATGAAAAGTTGGCCAAACTATTAAGTATTACTTAAAGACAAAGTAGGAAAATTTGAGGGCCTCATGCTCTGCAGTTATTCAAGCATCCCAGCAATTCTTCCTAAATCCAATGGAGAACTCAAATATTGCTTCTAAGAACTTCATTTTATGGACATAACATTTATGGAAGCAACAACATGAATCATACAGATCTCAGAGCTGGTCAGGATCAAGTCACAAATTACTTATGGGGAAAATTCCCAATAGCCATTCTTGTGTTTCACCCTTTGAAATGTAGTTCTTTACCCTATTAAAAAAGTTGCAAAAAACGTATCTTTGGAATGGAAGATTCTCCAATATTTAACTTTTCATAAATTACATTCTTTTCCTCTATATGTCAGAAACAGAACTCATTCTTAAAACTAAAATCAACCTGCATGACCACCAATGTCTTCCAATTTGCCATAATTCAAATGAGAGCCATGTTGGGTCCTGTGCAGGAAATAGGGTGAGAGACCTTTAGGAAAAAAATGGAAAGGAAGAAAGACGGCAGGTACCTAATGTAATGCTTCAAACATGTACAAACATCTCTTTTTAAAATAAATTTTATTTATTTATTTATTTTACTTATTTATTTTTGGCTGTGTTGCGTCTTCGTTGCTGCGCGCGGTCTTTCTCTAGTTGCGGCGAGCGGGGGCTACTCTTCATTGCAGTGCGAGGATTTCTCATTGTGGTGGCTTCTCTTGTTGCAAAGCATGGGCTCTAGGCGCACGGGCTTCAGTAGTTGTGGCTTGCGGGCTCTATAGCACAGGCTCACTGGTTGTGGCACACGAACTTAGTTGCTCCGCGGCATGTGGGATCTTCCCAGACCAGGGTTCGAACTCGTGTCCCCTGCATTGGCAGGCAGATTCTTAACCACTGTGCCACCAGGGAGGCCCAAACATGTACAAATATCTCTTGATCTGTCAACCTAAGACAGGCAAACAACCTGCAGAATTTATACAGGGTTAATTATATCCCCCAGATCTTATTACTGCTAAAGTGAATATGCTAAGACACTTACTGAATTGGTTTTCTATTTCTGCTGTAACAAGTGACCATAACTTTAGTGTCTTAAAAGAACACATTTTTATTATATTACACTTCTGTAGGTTAGGAGTCCAACAAAGATCTCACTGGACTAAAATCAAGGGGTCAACAGAACTGCCTTACCTTCTGGAGGCTGTAAGGGATAATCTCTTTCCTTACTTTCCTAAAAAGTTTTTAGAGGTCTCCCACATTCCTTGGCTTTTGACCCCTTCCTACAACTTCAAAACCAGAACAGCAGGTAGAGTCCTTCTAATTTCACACCATTTTGATCTTTTCTGCCTCTCAATTCTAAGGCCCCATGTAATTTCATGGGGCCCACCTGAATGGTCCAAGATAATCTCATCACAAGGTCTTTACCCTGATCACATCTGCAAAGTTGCCTTTCCTATGTGGTGTAATATATGAACAGGTGGGGGAATTACAGCAGGCACATACTGGGGGAGACAGTATTATTCTGCTGGTCACAAAACTATTAACTCAGATACCAACTAATATTGGAACTATGAAAAGAAAGAACTTCTCTAATTTCAACAAAGTTTAGTTAAAATAAGACACTACAGTCTAGACCAGTGAATCAAGATAAAGTCAGCTTAGAACCCTAGAAGTGCTTCACTGCTGTCCATAAAATTGCACAAGTACTAGTCTCTTTAGATCTTTTTTTTTTCCCAAAATGTGGCCTTTTCCCCCCTCCAAGGCTGACTCTGATGGTAGAAATCTCATCCGAGACAAAGAGTGCATGGTGGAGGAGGTGAAGGTGGTGGTGGAGTCGGTGCACCTGGGACCCCACTAACTTCTAACTATGAACTTTCAGCTGGTCTCTGTGGAACAGATGGGAGGGCTTTCTCAGACCTTCCCTTGCATGAACAGAGGGATCCTTGTGCGCCTTAGCCAGGCGGCCAGGAAGGGGAGCCACAGTCCTTCCCTTGGAACTTGCCTTGTAAAGAAGGCAGGCACCAAGATATTAACTTGTCTGGAATCTTGTGGACCAGATGTCAGCAATCCATGTCCAGAGGTTCCCGACTTTTGGTCACACATCCCCGGGGTCGGCCTAAGGCCCGTGCTGCCTGGGTTGGCTGTGGAGGATGAGCTCCTCAGGCAGAGCCAACTTGCTCTGTCTCCTCCAAACCAGGTTCTGACCAGAGAGCAATGTGTTCATGTTTCTCAGGCTGGTGGAAAATACTCCCTCATCGTCCTCTCAGACTGGGGCAGCCCCTTCCCATGTTGGCCTGCTCTGGGTGGGGGAAGGGATGGGAGGATGGGAGCAAGAGGGGCAGGGACAAGGAGAAGGAGTGGGAACAAATAAGCCTGGGGAGAAGATAGGGGAGGATGGCGAGGAAGGGGAAGGCAGAAGCTGAGGAATAATAAGGAGGACGATGACCAGAGCATGAATGCCATGGAGGTTCTAGCCTCTGGTCCCAGAATGGCAGCTGCCCTCTCTTGAACTTCCCCTGACCTCATGCTGGACACACACACACCCCAGCCTCCTCTCTCATCCTCCAGACTTCTTTATTCCCACAAGAGCAGCCTCTCAGCCCCTGCCCCCTCCCATGCCCTGATTCTGGGGATCTTTCCTTTTTCCCTAGGTTTCCCCAGAGCTAGGCACAGATTCCTCACCAGCAGCCAAACCCTGGTCTGTGGTTCTGGAGAGTCCAAAGCACGGAAATCTCTCATGAGAAAAGGAAATGCAGGCCACATGGGGTCATGGGGTCACTCTGCAGAATCTCAGTCCAGCTGTCCAAGTCAAGCAAGGTTGAAATTTGGGAAGATGTCAAACTCGTTCAAAAGAAACTCTAAGAAGACCCTTGGTGCAGGTCATTGCTACATGTAGCAAATTATGCTATTGAAATCCTAAACCAGGTGATCAATTCTCATTCCAAAGTCATGGATCAGCCTTAAGAAGGGCAAAGCAGGTGGTGAGTGCTAATTACAGGAAATGAACAAAACTGGGGCAGATCCCAGAAAGGACCACGTAGGAGAAGATGCTTAGGCCAATGGCTAAGTAACAATCTGGATTAGTCAGCCTGGGTTTCCAGAAAAAAATACTATAGACAGGGTGGCTTAACCAGAAATCTGTTTTCACACATTCTGGAGACTGGAAGTCCAAGATCAAGATTCGAAGTTCCGAGAAATACAGCTACACGTGGAACAACTCCTACAGAACACCTACTGTACGCTGGCAGAAGACCCCAGACCTCCCAAAAGGCAAGAAACTCCCCACGTACCTGGGTAGGGCAAAGCGGAGAGATTCCCGCACAGAGGATCGGTGCCAACTGGCACTCACCAGCCCAAGAGGCTTGTCTGCTCGCCCGCCGGGGCGGGCGGCGCTGGAAGCTGAGGCTCGGGCTTCGGTCAGAGCGCAGGGAGAGGACTGGGGCTGGCGGCGAGAACTCAGCCTGAAGGGGGCTAATGTGCCACAGCTAGCCGGGAGGGAGTCCAGGAAAAAGTTTGGACCTGCCGAAGAGGCAAGAGACTTTTTCTTCCCTCTTGGTTTCCTGGTGTGCGAGGAGAGGGGATTAAGAGCGCTGCTTAAAGGAGCTCCAGAGACGGGCACAAGCCGCAGCTGAAAGCGCGGAGCCCAGTGACGGGTGTGGGACGCTGGGGCTGCTGCCGCCGCCGCGAGGCCTGTGTGAGAGCGCAGGTCACTGTCCACGCCCCCCTTCCGGGGAGCCTTTGCAGCCGGTCGCTGCCGGGGTCCCGGGATCCAGGGACGGCTTCCCTGGGAGAACGCACAGCGCGCCTCGGGCTGGTGCAATGTCACACCGGCCTCTGCCACTGCAGGCTCCACCCGCACTCTGTGCCCCTCCCTGCCCCCCGGCCTGAGTGAGCCAGAGTCCCCGAAGCGGCTGCTCCTTTAACCCTGTCCTGTCTGAGCGAAGAACAGACGCCCTCCGGCGACCTACATGGAGAGGTGGGGCCAAATCCAAAGCTGAGACCCAGGAGCTGTGAGAACAAAGAAGAGAAAGGGAAATCTCTCCCAGCAGCCTCAGAAGCAGCGGATTAAAGCTCCACAATCAACTTGATGTACCCTGCATCTGTGGAATACATGAATAGACAACGAATCATCCCAAATTGAGGAGCCAGGAGTCAGTGCTGTGCCTCTGAGGTGGGAGAGCCAACTTCAGGACACTGGTCCACAAGAGACCTCCCAGCTCCACATAATATCAAACGGCGAAAATCTTCCAGAGATCTCCATCTCAACACCAGCACCCAGCTTCACTCAACGACCAGCAAGCTACAGTGCTGGACACCCTATGCCAAACAACTAGCAAGACAGGAACACAACGCCACCCATTAGCAGAGAGGCTGCCTAAAATCATAAAAAGTCCACAGACACCCCAAAATACACCACCAGACGTGGCCCTGTCCACCAGAAAGACAAGATCCAGCCTCATGCACCAGAACACAGGCACTAGTCCCCTCCACCAGGAAGCCTACACAACCAACTGAACCAACCTTAGCAACTGGGGACAGACACCAAAAATAATGGGAACTACGAACCTGCAGCCTGCAAAAAGGAGACCCCAAACACAATAAGATAAGCAAAATGAGAAGACAGAAAAACACACAGCAGGAGAAGGAGCAAGATAAAAACCCACCAGACCTAACAAATGAAGAGGAAATAGGCAGTCTACCTGAAAAAAAATTCAGAATAACGATAGTAAAGATGATGCAAGATTCTATTTCCCAGATCCAAAATCTTGGAAATAGAATAGACAAAATGCAAGAAACAGTTAACAAGGACCTAGAAGAACTAAAGATGAATCAAGCATCAATTAAAAACACAATAAATGAAATGAAAAATACTCTAGATGGGATCAATAGCAGAATAACTGACACAGAAGAACGGATGAGTGAGGTGGAAGATAAAATAGTGGAAATAACTGATGCAGAGCAAAATAAAGAAAAAAGAATGAAAAGAACAGAGGACAGTCTCAGAGACCTCTGGGACAACATTAAACGCACCAACATTCGAATTATAGGGGTTCCAGAAGAAGAAGAGAAAAAGAAAGGGACTGAGAAAATATTTGAAGAGATTATAGTTGAAAACTTCCCTAATATGGGAAAGGAAATAGTTAATCAAGTCCAGGAGGCACAGAGAGTCCCATACAGAATAAATCCAAGGAGAAATACGCCAAAACACATATTAATCAAACTGTCAAAAATTAAACACAAAGAAATCATATTAAAAGCAGCAAGGCAAAAACAACAAATAACACACAAGGGAATCCCCATCAGGTTAACAGCTGATCTCTCAGCAGAAACTCTACAAGCCAGAAGGGAGTGGCAGGACATAATTAAAGTGATGAAGGAGAAAAACCTGCAACCAAGATTACTCTACCCAGCAAGGATCTCATTCAGATTTGATGGAGAAATTAAAACCTTTACAGACAAGCAAAAGCTGAGAGAGTTCAGCACCACCAAACCAGCTTTACAACAAATGCTAAAGGAACTTCTCTAGGCAAGAAACACAACAGAAGGAATATAACTACAATAATGAACCCAAAGCCATTAAGGAAATGGGAATAGGAACATACATATCAATAATTACCTTAAATGTAAATGGACTAAATGCTCCCACCAAAAGACACAGATTGGCTGAATGGATACAAAAACAAGACCCATATATATGCTGTCTACAAGAGACCCACTTCAGACCTAGAGACACATACAGACTGAAAGGAAGGGGATGGAAAAAGATATTCCATGCAAATGGAAATCAAAAGAAAGCTGGAGTAGCAATTCTTATATCAGACAAAATAGACTTTAAAATAAAGACTATTAGAAGAGACAAAGAAGGACACTACATAACGATAAAGGGATCGATCCAAGAAGAAGATATAACAATTGTAAATATTTATGCACCCAACATAGGAGCACCTCAATACATAAGGCAAATACTAACAGCCATAAAAGGGGAAATCGACAGTAACACACTCATAGTAGGGGACTTTAACACCCCACTTTCACCAACGGACAGATCATCCAAAATGAAAACAAATAAGGAAACACAAGCTTTAAATGATACATTAAACAAGATGGACTTAATTGATATTTATAGGACATTCTATCCAAAAAGAACAGAATACACATTTTTCTCAAGTGCTCATGGAACATTCTCCAGGATAGATCATATCTTGGGTCACAAATCAAGCCTTGGTAAATTTAAGAAAATTGAAATTGTATCAAGTATCTTTTCTGACCACAATGCTATGACACTAGACATCAATTACAGGAAAAGTTCTGTAAAAAATACAAACACAGGCTAAACAATACACTACTCAATAACGAAGTGATCACTGAAGAAATCAAAGAGGAAATTAAAACATACCTAGAAACAAATGACAATGGAGACACGACGACCCAAAACCTATGGGATGCAGCAAAAGCAGTTCTAAGGGGGAAGTTTATAGCAATACAATCCCACCTTGAGAAACAGGAAACATCTCGAGTAAACAACCTGACCCTGCACCTAAAGCAATTAGAGAAAGAAGAACAAAAAACCCCCGAAGTTAGCAGAAGGAAGGAAATCATAAAGATCAGATCAGAAATAAATGAAAAAGAAATGAAGGAAACGATAGCAAAGATCAATAAAACTAAAAGCTGGTTCTTTGAGAAGATAAACAAAATTGATAAACCATTAGCCAGACTCATCAAGAAAAAAAGGGAGAAGACTCAAATCAATAGAATTAGAAATGAAAAAGGAGAAGTAACAACTGACACTGCAGAAATACAAAAGATCATGAGAGATTACTACAAGAAACTCTATGCCAATAAAATGGAAAACCTGGAAGAAATGGAGAAATCCTTAGAAATGCACAACCTGCCAAGACTGAATCAGGAAGAAATAGAAAATATGAACAGACCAATCACAAGCACTGAAATTGAAACTGTGATTAAAAATCTTCCAACAAACAAAAGCCCAGGAGCAGATGGCTTCACAGGCGAATTCTATCAAACATTTAGAGAAGAGCTAACAGCTATCCTTCTCAAACTCTTCCAAAATATAGCAGAGGGAAGAGCACTCCCAAACTCATTCTACGAGGCCACCATCACCTTGATACCAAAACCAGGCAAGGATGTCACAAAGAAAGAAAACTACAGGCCAATATCACTGATGAACATAGATGCAAAAATCCTCAACAAAATACTAGCCAACAGAATCCAACAGCACATTAAAAGGATCATACACCACGATCAAGTGGGGTTTATTCCAGGAATGCAAGGATTCTTCAATATACGCAAATCAATCAATGTGATACACCATATTAACAAATTGAAGAAGAAAACCCATATGATCATCTCAATAGATGCAGAGAAAGCTTTCGACAAAATTCAACACCGATTTATGATAAAAACCCTGCAGAAAGTAGGCATAGAGGGAACTTTCCTCAACATAATAAAGGCCATATATGACAAACCCACAGCCAACATTGTCCTCAATGGTGAAAAACTGAAACCATTTCCACTAAGATCAGGAACAATACAAGGCTGCCCACTCTCACCACTCTTATTCAACCTAGTTTTGGAAGTTTTAGCCACAGCAATCAGAGAAGAAAAGGAAATAAAAGGAATCCAAATTGGAAAAGAAGAAGTAAAGCTGTCACTGTTTGCAGATGACATGATACTGTACATAGAGAATCCTAAAGATGCTACCAGAAAACTACTAGAGCTAATCAATGCATTTGGTAAAGTAGCAGGATACAAAATTAATGCACAGATATCTCTGGCATTCCTGTACACTAATGATGAAAAATCTGAAAGTGAAATCAAGAAAACACTCCCATTTACCATTGCAACAAAAGGAATAAAATATCTAGGAATAAAGCTACCTAAGGAGACAAAAGACCTGTATGCAGAAAATTATAAGACACTGATGAAAGAAATTAAAGATGATACAAATAGATGGAGAGATATACCATGCTCCTGGATTGGAAGAATCAATATTGTGAAAATGACTCTACTACCCAAAGCAATCTACAGATTCAATGCAATCCCTATCAAACTACCACTGGCATTTTTCACAGAACTAGAACAAAAAATTTCACAATTTTTTTGGAAAAACAAAAGACCCCAAATAGCCAAAGCAATCTTGAGAATGAAAAACGGAGCTGCAGGAATCAGGCTCCCTGACTTCAGACTATACTACAAAGCTACGGTAATCAAGACAGTGTGGTACTGGCACAAAAACAGAAAGATAGATCAATGAACAGGATAGAAAGCCCAGAGATAAACCCACGCACATATGTTCAACTTATCTTTGATAAAGGAGGCAGGAATGTACAGTGGAGAAAGGACAGCCCCTTCAATAAGTGGTGCTGGGAAAACTGGACAGGGACATGTAAAAGTATGATTAGATTAGAGATTAGATCATTCCCTAACACCATACACAAAAATAAGCTCAAAATGGATTAAAGACCTAAATGTAAGGCCAGAAACTATCAAACTCTTAGAGGAAAACATAGGCAGAACACTCTATGACATAAATCACAGCAAGATCCTTTTTGACCCACCTCCTAGAGAAATGGAAATAAAAACAAAGATAAATAAATGGGACCTAATGAAACTTCAAAGCTTTTGCACAGCAAAGGAAACCATAAACAAGACCAAAAGACAACCCTCAGAATGGGAGAAAATATTTGCAAATGAAGCAACTGACAAAGGATTAATCTCCAAAATTTATAAGCAGCTCATGCAGCTCAACAGCAAAAAAACAAACAACCCAATCCAAAAATGGGCAGAAGACTTAAATAGGCATTTCTCCAAAGAAGATATACAGACTGCCAACAAACACATGAAAGAATGCTCAACATCATTAATCATTAGAGAAATGCAAATCAAAACTACGATGCGGGCTTCCCTGGTGGCGCAGTGGTTGAGAGTCCGCCTGCCGATGCAGGGGACACAGGTTCGTGCCCCGGTCCGGGAAGATCCCACATGCCGCGGAGCGGCTGGGCCCGTGAGCCATGGCTGCTGATCCTGCGCGTCCAGAGCCTGTGCTCCGCAACGGGAGAGACCACAACAGTGAGAGGCCCGCATACCGCAAAAAAAAAAAAAAAAAAAAAAAAAACTACAATGAGATATCATCTCACGCCAGTCAGAATGGCCATCATCAAGAAATCTAGAAACAATAAATGCCGGAGAGGGTGTGGAGAAAAGGGAACACTCTTGCACTGCTGGTGGGAATGTGAATTGGTACAGCCACTATGGAGAACAGTATGGAGGTTCCTTAAAAAACTAAAAATAGAACTACCATATGACCCAGCAATCCCACTACTAGGCATATACCCTGAGAAAACCATAATTCAAAAAGAGACGTGTACCAAAATGTTCATTGTAGCTCTATTCACAATAGCCCGGAGCTGGAAACAACCTAAATGTCCATCATCAGATGAATGGATAAAGAAGATGTGGCACATATATACAATGGAATATTACTCAGCCATAAAGAGAAACGAAACTGAGCTATTTGTAATGAGGTGGATGGACCTAGAGTCTGTCATCCAGAGTGAAGTAAGTCAGAAAGAGAAAGACAAATACCGTATGCTAACACATATATATGGAATTTAAAAAAAAATGTCATGAAGAACCTAGGGGTAAAACGGGAATAAAGACACAGACCTACTTGAGAATGGACTTGAGGATATGGGGAGGGGGAAGTGTAAGCTGTGACAAAGCGAAAGAGAGGCATGGATATGTATACACTACCAAACGTGAGGTAGATAGATAGTGGGAAGCAGCCGCAGAGCACAGGGAGATCAGCTCGGTGCTTTGTGACCGCCTGGAGGGGTGGGATGTGGAGGGTGGGAGGGAGGGAGATGCATGAGGGAAGGGATGTGGGAACGGATGTATATGTATGACTGATTCACTTTGTTATAAAGCAGAAACTAATAAAAAAAAAATTAAAAAAAAAAGAGACATGTACCAAAATGTTCATTGCAGCTCTATTCACAATAGCCCGGAGATGGAAACAACCTAAGTGTCCATCATCGGATGAATGGATAAAGAAGATGTGGCACATATATACAATGGAATATTACTCAGCCATAAAAAGAAATGAAACTGAGCTATTTGTAATGAGGTGGATAGACCTAGAGTCTGTCACACAGAGTGAAGTAAGTCAGAAAGAGAAAGACAAATACCGTATGCTAACACATATATATGGAATTTAAGAAAAAAAAATGTCATGAAGAACCTAGGGGTAGAACAGGAATAAAGACACAGACCTACTTGAGAATGGACTTGAGGATATGGGGAGGGGGAAGGGTAACCTGTGACAAAACGAAAGAGAGGCATGGACATATATACAGTACCAAACGTAAGGTAGATAGATAGTGGGAAGCAGCCGCATAGCACAGGGAGATCAGCTCGGTGCTTTGTGACCGACTGGAGGGGTGGGATAGGGAGGGTGGGAGGGAGGGAGAGAAAAAAAAAAAGATTCCTGCCAATTCACTTTCTGCTGCGAGCTCTCTTCCTGGCTTGTAAATAGCAGATGCCTCGCTGGGTCCTCACATGGCCTTTTCTCCTTGCTGGAGCTGGGATAGGGCAGGGGCCCAAGCTCTCTTCATTTAAGGACATTAATCCTGTCAGATCAGGGCTCCAAGCTTATGACCTCATTTAATCTTAATTACTTCCTTAAAGATCCCTTCTCCAAATACAGCCCTACAGGGATTAGGGTTCAAGATATGAATTTGGGGGGTGGCTGGTGGAACACATACATTCAGCTCCTAACACTGTCCCCAGCCTCCTCCTATGAAGCTGTTTGCAGCTCTCAGCTCTGGTCCCTGGGAACTTCCCAGGCACTGGGGCCTCAGATTCCTCTCCCCACAGGCTTTCTCCTTCTCTCTCTCTGACTCAAATGCCTCAACACGGGGCACAGCTGTTGACTGGCTGACACTCAAAGGCAGTGGACTGAGTTGCTTTCACCTGGCTGACTTTCAGAAGAGAGGGGCCACCACTGACTGATATGTTTGCAGAAATGTGTTCACTGAGGAGACTGGCTGTGGTGGCAGAATAATGCTTCCCCAAAGATGTCCACATCCTGGTCCCTGGAATTTGTGAACATGTTACTTGACATGGCAAAAGAGACTTTGCAGGTGTGATTAAATTAAGGACCTTGAGATAGGGAGATTATCCTGGAGGGTCCAATGGAATCACAAGGGTCCATATAAGTGAAAGAGGGAGCAAGATTTGGTGTCAGAATAATGCGTTGTGAGAATAACCTGATCAGCCGTGACTGGCTATGAAGATGGAAGGGGGCTGTGAGAGTAGAATGTGGGCATCTTCAAGAGGCTGGAAAAGGCAAAGAAAGAGATTCTCCCCTAGAGCCTCCAGAAAGAACCTCACCTCCACTGTCAGACTGATTTTAGCCCAGTGAGATGCATCTTGGACTTCTGATCTCCAGAACCATATGATAATAAATGTGTGTTGTTTTAAGCCACTAAGTGTGTGGTAATGTGTTACAATAGCAACAGGAAACTCCTACAGTGGACATTGGTAGATAGAGAGGATTTAAAAACCAGTTCTGGGGCTTCCCTGGTGGCGCGGTGGTTGAGAGTCCACCTGCCGATGCAGGGGACATGGGTTCGTGCCCTGGTCCGGGAAGGTCCGGCATGCCGTGGAGCGGCTGGGCCCGTGAGCCATGGCAGCTGAGCCTGCGTGTCCGGAGCCTGTGCTCCGCAACAGGAGAGGCCACAACAGTGAGAGGCCCGCGTACCACAAAAAAAAGAAAAAAACAAAACAAAAAACAGTTCTGGTGGCTATTTGTTACCATGGCTTTAGAACAATTATTCTATCCCCAGAAATGTGAACTTTCAAAGTTTTCAATTCTCAGCGTAGATAATGTAAATAATACTGAGTGATGTACCAACCATCACCATATAAGGAGTCGAAACCCTCACCTTGTGCTCGGGGTAAACGTCTAACACCATCCAAAATAGGGTGTGCACGGGTGTATGTTTGGGACAGGGTAGCAGGAGCTTCAGAACTGGATTTATAATGCTCCCCACAGGGCTGACCGCAGGGTGTTGGGCACAGGAGGGTCTTTTGTCATATCTAGGCCATCTAGTATCTGAGCCCCCTTTGTTTGTATGAGAAAGTTCCCACATTCTGAAACTTTTAAGGATCACGCATTCGCTGTCTTAGTTTTCCTAGGGGCTAAGATGTGGGTCTATTACCAAGAGCTGGCAAATCCCCATCAGCAACAACTACTCCAGCATTTGACAGGAGTTGAGAGACACAAGGAGTAGGCCCCGGGGAAATTTTTTCTGTCCCCTGCAACAGAAGAATCTCCCCACCTCAAGATCCTTAGTTTAACACCGACCAGGTGCAGCAGAAGCCATGGAGCCATTGGCAGTGTCTAGTGTCCAGGGCCAGTAGTGTCACCTGTGCAAAGCTACAGGGTCTGTCACTCAGCAGGAGGCACTTGTGTCCTTTCCATTTGGTCTGTGTGCTCCCTTCCATTGGCCTTCTTTATTCCTCCCTGTTTGTATAGCCTGGTTCTCCAGTTTGCTGGAGATTCTCTGAGCTATTACTATCCCTGGAATAAAGTATGTTTCAGATGAAACGAGCCAGAGTTTATTTCTGATGGCTGCAGAGAGGAAAAGGAGGGAAATGAGGGAACGCAGGGGGGAAGAAAGAAAGCTTCTTCCTGGAAGTTGGCTGGGTGCTGAGTTCCTTTGCTGTCAGCTCCAGGATTCTCCAGAAGAGTCAGCTTCCCCCTTAAGCCAAAGGCACCCTCAAGAATCAAGTTACGCCACTCCTCGCTCTCTGGTCTGAAAACACAAGTTGACTGCTTTCGGCAGTCTCCCCGCTCCCCGCCCTCAGGTCTAACCCAGTCTTACCCAGGAAGAGAAAACAAACAAACAAACCTCACGCTTCAAGCAAACACGTCATCTTTCTATCCCTTATCTTGGTCATCAGCTTCTTTTTCAGAATCTTCATTTCTTGTATTCTGTATGGTGGGGAAAGGAAAAACATGGTCCCTGGGATACCAAGAGAATGAAGTAGGAAGGACGTGCACAGAAAATACACCGAGTAACACTCTGAGACGTAACCCTGAATCTGTATGTTTATACACAAGACACATACATAAATATATACTTGTATACATTGTTTTACAATTTCTTTACTACTTAAAAAATTTTTGGATCAGCGTAACACACGATCCCAGAATTCCTGTCCCCGGCGTGTAAAGCAAGACAAAAGGTAAGAATTCGAGGAGGCTGGCAAAATCCGCCGGTATCTCAGATAAAGGGTAAGAGGCGTATTACCTCGGCTTGGTGGGCTCCCGAAGTGGGCGGACAAGATGACGTCACTTCCCCTTCAGCAGCCGGCCCGCCCATTGGTCATCTCGGCAGGGCGGGGACAGGGCGGGGGTTGGAGGAGAGGAGCCGCCTTAGAGGTCAGGAATGGGGCTTGGCTTATGTAAATCTTGCAGCGTAGGGGTACAATTCCCCGCGAGCCACTTCCCGGGCTGTGGAAATTTTCCGGAGAAGTTGCTTGGATTTTGTTAGCAGAGTCGTTTGGAGGTGCTGAGAGGCGTGGAAGAGCAAGGGGTGCGGAGGGTGGGTGGTGAGCGTGTGTGTACAGTGTAGGAGTCTAAGGCTGTACCGGGGCGCGGGACAAAGCAGTTCATACTTACCTGGCAGGGGAGATACCATGATCATGAAGGTGGTTTTCCCAGGATGAGGCTCACTCATTGCACTGCGAGTGTGTTGACGCCTGCGATTTCCCCAAATGCGGGAAACTCGACTGCATAATTTGTGGTAGTGGGGGACTGCGTGCGCGCTCTCCCCCAGCAATTGGTATTTAATAAGAGAATTGATCGATTGAACTGAAAACAAAGCGTAAATAAGTTGGAGCTATCTCGCAGCACAGTCATTAAGAATCTATTTACTAATATGGCAAACATGGATTCAGTTCTTGCAAAGACCACCTAGCTGCCGCGGAAAAGGGTCCGTAAGTTATAACTACTGAATTCGCGTGTCTGCAGCTTATACTGTCCAATAATAAGTATCACAGCAGTCAGATCATCGCTTGTTGCTACGAGAGAAACTCCACGCACAGAAGAGGAGACCCAAATAGAGACAAAAGTAAACAAGTTAAAAATTACATTAAGTAGTGTTACGATAAGTTATATTTTAAATAAGTTATATAGTCTCCCTTATTAGCTCCTGCGTTGTCGTAGTGGGTGGTTGCGGTCTTTACTATTCATTCGCCTAGTTTTTAAGTCCCCAGTATTGCGCCCCCCCTTCCCCCCCCCCCCCCCCCCCCCCGCTTTTTAACTATCGTGGACTCTGGCGGTGTGAGCAAAAGCGTTTTTCTACTCGGCGTTGTGATAAACTTTTTTCCTGCATGAAATTTTTCAGTGCGTTTCTGCCGCAGGATCACAGCGGTAGTACGACCATGTAATTAAACCTTTTCCGGTTCCGATCCGATTGTCAACAGAAAAAGCAGTTTGTGCCTAAACAAAACCGGCAGCGCCCCGCGATGATCTCAAGGAAACAACATCTCACGACGTTTCGAACGTTGTTTGAGGATGTTCCGAGCTTCCAGGGCAGCGAGAGGAGGGCGACTGCAAAAAAATGGGAAAAAAAGTTTTGTTTTCCCTAGCCGTGATTTTCTCCGGAGCAGAAACTAGGACCGCTCACAGCGCAGAAAAGCCCTGAAACACCCTGAAACACACTTCGTTATCGCTCATCGAGCATGGGTTTCGTCTATTTTTATTTTTTATTTATTTTTTTTGCGGTACGCGGGCCTCTCACCGCTGCGGCCTCTCTCGCTGTGGAGCACAGGCTCCGGACGCGCAGGCCCAGCGGCCACGGCCCACGGGCCCAGCCGCTCCGCGGCATGCGGGACCCCCCCGGACCGGGCCACGAACCCGCGTGCTCTGCATGTGCAGGCGCACTCCCAACCACTGCGCCACCACGGAAGCCCCGATTTCGTGTATTTTTACGACGTAGAAACCTGAAAGAGACGGCCGCGGGCAGGCGAGTCAGGCGCCTCCTGGCGTCGCGGAGGAAGCGGGCCCCGGGCGAGGTTACGAAAGGGCTCGACGGGAGGCCGCTCCTGGGCCCGCGGGGCTGTGCGTTGCTTGGCTGAGTGGCGGGAGCAGGGGAATTAGAGGGTTCCATGGTGTAATGGTGAGCACTCTGGACTCTGAGTCCAGCGATCCGAGTTCAAATCTCGGTGGGACCTTTCTGTTTAGTTAGAAGAAGGGGATTTTTTACTCCTAAAATGGGACGTTCTTTCCCGCTCCCGCGTCCCGAAGAGGGGCGATCCTCACGTTCCATGCGGACGGGGCGGGCAGGTAGGGAGACGAGCCCGCGGCGTCTCCCCTGGGCCCTGGCGACTCTGCCCGTCGCTAGCCATCGGAGGCCCCGGCCCCGCCGCCCAGGGGCGCAGTGACTGAGCCGGTGGCACCCCCTCGTCGGGTCACCCTGGGTCTCGAGGGCAAGAGGCAGAGGCTGCGCCCACTGAGTCCTGCCCCGCGAGGGAGCTTCGCACCGCACGTCTTGTAACTAACTGCGCGCTTGTCCCTGTCAGTAAAGGGTCGCGGTGCGGGGCTGTAACGTCGCTGAGCAGCCAGGGTGACAGCGCTTTCTTAGCTTTCGGGTCGAGGGTTCCAGACCTGGATGGGAAGTACTGTATTATATTCAAGTGCCCTACTTTATTCCCAATTTTAATTGATTCTATTCCATTTTGTTCCGATTTTTTTCAGAATTTCTCACTCCTAAGTCTAAATTGGACAAGGAAAGCTGCTGTTAGGCTAAGATTTGAACCATGACTCCAGGGAATCTCGTCGTTTCATTCCAAGCTGAGCCCGAAGGAGAAGGCCAAGGATTCCGGCGTCTGAGGAGAGCAGGGATCCCTGACCCACATCCACCCAGGCCTTTGAGACACTTGAACAGATCTTAAGTCAAGGCTAGACTATAGTGAATATGCCTTGTTTGGTTAGATTTGAGTTGGAAACCACATTCATTTTTTTTATCATTATCAAATTAAATTAATCTTTTAAATGTCATCTCTAGACATTGAAAACACAATGTAACAAATGAACCTGTGTATGTCTTCTGTGGAACAACCATATTGGATAAGAACTCTCCGAAAAGACCATAAAACACAATAATTTATATATACCCCAGGACTGTGACAAAATTTTAAAAACTGCTTTCCTCAGTTGTGTTATTATTGGCATTGTTGGTATCTATTCTTTTGTCTGTATAATGCGGGAGAAAGCAAAGGAGACTGTAAAAGATATTGTGTTTCTATTATGCCCAGTGTCCTTAAAAACAAAAATACTGGTATTAGAGAAAAGAGTTTCAGATGAAAGATAGACGTTCAATAAAAAGCCTGTAGTTCTGAATTTGAATTATGAATGTGAATATATGTGAATACATAAATACATACAAATATGAGCATGTATTTCCTAGCTCTGTCCACTGGAAAAGTCTAGAAAGAAACCAATTCCAATGAGTATCTTTAGGTTACACAATTTGATTTGGGAATAACGTTTTGCATGAAAAGAAACCAGAGATTCTTAGAGAAATGACTGAGTCCAGGTCAGGGGCAGAAAATATTCAGGATGAGACAGAAGCACCTTGTCATACTGATATCAAGAAAGGTCTCAAGGGCTTCCCTGGTGGCGCAGTCGTTGAAAGTCCGCCTGCCAATGCAGGGGACACGGGTTCGTTGCCCCGGTCCAGGAAGATCCCACATGCCGCGGAGCGGCTAGGCCCGTGAGCCATGGACGCTGAGCCTGCGCGTCGGGAGCCTGTGCTCCGCAACGGGAGAGGCCACAGCAGTGAGAAGCCCGCGTACCGCAAAAAAAAAAAAAAAAAAAAAAAAAGAAGAAAGAAAGGTCTCAAAGACTGTTAGAATCTTATCAAAAGGACGAAGGAGCCAGCTTAAAGTCACTTTCACTGCTGAAAGAGAGGATAATTGGAATATCAGTAAAGACTATATTGCAATGAATTGAAATACTTCAATGTGTTTGAAACTTTGAATTCATATTAGCACAGGGGAAAAAAAAAAAAAACAACAACTGGTGACCACAGAGGATGCTTGGGGAATTGCTCATTAAGCTGCAGTTTTCTTTACAGAGAGTACCACTAAGTAACTAAACAGTATTTAGTATTTAAGGGAAGTTTCTTTTTATACAAGTGTTCCACTTAAATAATACATGACCACGGAATATCACCATTTTACTCCACATAATCAGTTAATGGATCTAGTCCTTGAACGCTGAG
Source organism: Hyperoodon ampullatus (assembly GCF_949752795.1). Taxonomy (NCBI): domain Eukaryota; kingdom Metazoa; phylum Chordata; class Mammalia; order Artiodactyla; family Ziphiidae; genus Hyperoodon; species Hyperoodon ampullatus. Next base: position 107,644,146 of record NC_136915.1, read on the forward strand.
GGCTGCTAATATTATTAGAAGAGACACACAGGACTTGATGTGCCTCCTGATCAGAGAGCACACACCATTTCTGAGGTAGTCTTGCCAAGATAGCAAATGTGAATCTCATCAGTCTCTATATCAGCCAGGTCCAAAACAGGGGCTACTAGACACATATGGCTATTGAATACTTAGAATATGGCTAGTAGGACTGAGGAAGTGTATTTTAATTATATTTAGTTTATAATTCATGTGAATGTAAGCTTAAAAGCTGAAGACATGCACAATATTTTTCTATTAAACACAACTTTAAAACTTTGGTAGAATTATATTTCCTTTAATGTGTAGTATTAATTAGCTATGTAGAAGATTATATTTGTATTTTTGTGTGCTTAAACTTTTTACTTTTCATTGTGGCTACTAGAAAAATTTTAATTACATATGTGGCTTGCATTTTCATTACATTACAGCACTGCTGTAGATTCTACCACCAAAAAGAAAGTATGGAGGACAGAAGAAATTATTAAAGTACACCCAGTTATACAATTTAGATTGTGGGAATGCTACAGAACAACTCAGTTTCTTCAACAAATGAATGATTAAAGAAAAGAAAAAAAGGACAGCAAAAGATCAAGAGAGAGCTAGAGCAAGAGTGAGAGAGCAAGAGCAAGAGAGAGAGAGAGAGGAAGGGAGGAAGGAACAGAGGGAGGAAGGGAGGGAGGGAGGGAGGAAGAAACTGAGGGGAAACATATGTAAAAGACTTAAACACATATCCTACTGATTACAGTTTGTGGATTTTATTTGGATCCCAAGAAAGAATACTAACAAAACAATAATGGGAAATTTGAACGCTATTTTATGATGTTAAAGATTTTGAATTAATTTATGAAGAATTATAATGCTATGATGATAATACTTTCAAAAAGAGTCCTCATTTAGGGAAACATGCTGAACTAATTACAGATGAAATGTGATGTCTGAGATTTGCTTTGAAGAATATAGGAAAAGGTAAGTGAGTGGATTATAGTAAAACAAGTTCAGCCATAAATTGGTATTTGTTGATCGTGGCTGACAAAGATGGGGATATTCTGTTATATAATTCTGTCTATTTTGTGTACTATTGAAAATCTGCATTTGAAAAAGAATGATAGGAGAGCACAGGTCCACACAGGATAATGGCAGCTGAATCTCTCCACATGCATTTCAGAGGGCTAGGGACTAACAGAGAGAGTCAAGGACACCAGTCAAAACCCTGCCCCAAACAACCAGAGGCCAGAGTGCACTGTGGACTCCAAGTGGTTCGTTTTTAGCTAGGTCTGGGAGCCACACAGCAGTAGAGGGACCAGCAAAGACTCTGCACATAGAGGAGAGGTCAGAGGGAGGGCATACTCAGGAGGGAATCCTGGTAAAATTACTCACAGAAAGAGTATGTGGATAAACTCAGAGGATGCCTGAGACCTGGTCGACTAAAGCTCTGGTGTCTGGGGAATTGACAGGAAGGGGTTCGACGGTGCAGAGGACCAGAGGGTGACAGTCTTGGGGAGGCACTAGGATCAGGTGTGAGACCAAGCTGAAGGCAACATCCTTTGGATGCTTGTGGTGAAGAAAAAGAGTGAAGCAACTGGTAGAAATTAAAGATCCTACTGGAAGAAACAGAATACCAGAATCAGGAGACACACCATGGCTTTCCCCAAAACCTTACATCTGCTAGAGTAACTGCACAAGACAGAGACATCTAAACCTAAGATATCGACTAAGCCACTCAAAGCACTCATCTGTTCCTACCTAGAACTGCAGTTTCTCATTCAGGTACACCTAGTAATGTTAAAATGAAAATCATACAGCAGACATTTATTCCAAGGTGACAGAAGAAAAAAGAACATAGAGAGTCAAAAATTTCATCTCATAAAAAGATTCCCTTCAAAATCAATCACAAAACATAGGAAAAATGTAAAATGGCATCCATATCTGAATTGTTTCTGAACAAAGCATTTGTAGATACACACGCACACACACATACACAAATACATGGGGAAAAGCTCCAAAATTTCACATAAGAAATACACAGCACAAAATAGTAGACAAGAAAGAAGAAATGAGAAATTAGAATAGACAGAGATTAGAAAAAACTGAAGGAAAAGAAAATTCTCTGAAAAAGAGGCTAAATGACAAGGTACATAAGGGATGATATTTATCTAAAATTATAAGGGATACTAAATTAAAAAATGAAAGCATCAAACAGAATAGAAATGAATAAAAGATAATGAGAAAGGTTCAAAGAGAAAGTCATAGAGACCTGGGAGAAACAGAACTGGAATGGTCAACTCCTATTAGAGATAAAAGATTTTTTTTTAAAAGAAAAACTTTGCTGTGAAGCTCCAGACCACCCTTTGCCCTCAATGTAAAGAAAATAAATTTATATTCTACATCTCAACAGAACATAAAAACCAAGACCATATTTTTTTAAAAATCAATAAATTCATTGTAGACAAGTCCTTTGTATTCACTCAAGCTGTCCATGTATCAAAGCAATAGAAAACAAGTATTAAATATGCCATACTTAGGGAGTCCTCATTCCATCATCGGAATCTTTAAGGATAAACTCCACTCATCAAGAGTTGACTGAGGAAACTTTGAGTTTTGTACAGCTGGTCATCATTGAATATATGTAATTGTAGATTTAAGCCAGTGTGTCATGGGCCCTGCTCTGCGGACAGCCTGGGCATACCCTTGGGCCTCTGCAGGGAGGCTGCTGGCACTCCCAGGGTGGGGCAGCCATCCTGTGCCACTAGGGGGTCTAAAGGGCCCGGTGGGCCCCTCTTCCAGCTCCTACCGCCAGTTCCCTCATTAAAAAAAAAGAAAGAAGGGGCTTCGCTGGTGGCGCAGTGGTTGAGAGTCCGCCTGCCGATGCAGGGGATACGGGTTTGTGCCCTGGTCCGGGAAGATCCCACATGCCGCGGAGCGGCTGGGCCCGTGAGCCATGGCCGCTGAGCCTGCGCGTCCGGAGCCGCAACGGGAGAGGTCACAACAGTGAGAGGCCTGCGTACCGAAGGAAAAAAAAAACAAAAAAAAAACTCACCCAGTTTTTATTTTATAATAGCATGATTTAGAACTTCTCAGTAGACCTACACTATTTCACACCATTCTTTTTCTTCTCTCCATCTAGTCCAGCACAGACTTCTTTCCCACTGGCCCTAAGGATTTTTTGGTCTTTCTCTGACACTCTCATATAAATAACTTGTCTTCTCAATTAGATTTGTCTGAAGCAATGATTATATTGGATTCTTGTGTATTTCCCTGGGTCTTCATAAATCTGGCCCAAAGTTTATTCACTACAATGCTCTCCTACATTCCTTGGCCTCAGATTCCAACTGAGTCCATTTTTCAGGATTTTTACTGAACATGTAGAAGGAGTAATATGAAAAAAGGGGAGAGGTCTGAATGCCTATGCACTTCATGCTCTTATGCATATTGAAAACCTGGCCTCTGCATCTCCTTTTGGCCAACGTCCCTTTAGGGTGCCATCTACTGTCCTCCACCTACTGCCAGCTCCAGTGAGTCCCTGGAAGCCCCATGCACAGTAGCACAGAATGGCCCACCTGGGGCTGAGGGGAAACCTGACTCCAGGCCAGTCCAGCACTCCCACATATGACCCAGGTTCTTAGTTTTTGTAATCAGGGCTCTTTTTCCTGTTTCATTTCTTCTTATTCATGTGCAGAAGTTGAGGGTTAAGGGTTTTCCTAGATAAGGTTCTCCAAAAGCCAACCACATGCAAGTGATTCATTAACACATGATCCTGGTAGAAATAGGCAGTGGAGTTTGGGAGCGGAGAAGGGAGAATAAGGCAAAGAAACCAAGAAAGTGTGTGATATCTGGCAAAGTACCATGTTTTCTGTGACCTAAATGATGCTCTTCTGATGAGGAGGACCATGGATCTGGGCTTCCCTGTGGCTAAAAGGAAAGGGCAGAGGGAATATCAGGACAGCAGCTATAGGAACTCAACAGAGTTCAGAGTGCAAACAAAAGATGGAGATGGAAGGGCCTGGCAGGGTGGCAGCCCCCACGGAAAAGAGAGGAAAGACCAGATGAGGTAGCATCAGCTGTTGAGTGAACAAACGAGGAAGAGAAAAAATAGTGGGAGACTGAGCTGTGATCTTAGGTAAAGAGTATAAGGAAGAAGTACATGTAAGAGCCTCAGATGTGATTACCTCTGTACCCTAAGCCTGAAGGCCAGGAAATCGGCATGCTAGTCTCCACTTGCTGAACAGCAGTTTTCTTCGGATAATCTTCTGTTTCAGGACACTTAAGGCATTAATCTTGCTACAGACCAGACACTCATGCCTGCTGGCAGCTAAGACCTCACCCTCCAGCTTGGGAGAGTTCTTCATTCCAATGGAAGCATCCAAACCCAGCTCTGAAGATAAAACCACAGCCAACAGGATCCGTTGTTATTCATGATCTTACTATGACTTACTCCCCCACCCAAGAGGGACATCAAGTAAGGAAAGTGTCCAGGAAAAAGAAAGGCCATCTGAAAGTCTATGGTGAGTGGAAACCAATGGAGACATTTTTATATTTGCTTTTTGTTGATCTTCCTAACACTACCCAGTATTGGTAAGACTACCACAGGGCAAACATGTCCCCAAATGCCAAAAAAAAAAAAGAAAAGTCAAGAAAAATAAAACTGATTAAAAAAAAAAGTTCCTAGGTAGAAAAGACAAAGGCAAGAAAATCGTGCCGGACATAGGTTGTACTGCTGGGAGGGAAGAGATTGTACAGATCAAGCAAAGTCAAAATTGAAGGAAAACCTCATGATAGAAAAGAACCGGGGAGGTCTAAAACTAGAAAAATTTTCAAATCTGCATCAATATATATTTCACATATATATGTATCCATACTATGTGTAATACGTATACATACTCAATCTAAATAAGGCATGGAAGATACGATATAATGCAACACAAGTGTGTGTGTGTGTGTGTGTGTGTATGTAATGGAACAAATGCATGAGGGTGTTGAGATACTGAATGGACCATTCTAATATCCTTCTGATGAGCTGAATTTGGAAAAGAGAAACAAGAAGAATGAGAGAGAAGCTCTGGTGGGTGACAGGAGCTATTAGATATGGGGGGCAGGAATCACTGGGTGGAGGAGTGTGAAAATAAAGGGCATTAAAATTATCCTTTGCGGGCTTCCCTGGTGGCGCAGTGGTTGGGAGTCCACCTGCCGATGCAGGGGACGCGGGTTCGTGCCCCGGTGCAGGAAGATCCCACATGCCACGGAGCGGCTGGGCCTGTGAGCCATGGCCGCTGAGCCTGCACATCTGGAGACTGTGCTCCGCAACGGGAGAGGCCACAGCAGTGAGAGGCCCGCGTAACAAAAAACAAACAAACAAAAAAATTATCCTTTGCTGCAAAATCTGCTGTGAAGCCCGGATTCATCTCAGGCCTCCGTGGAAAGTGAGCGGGAGACAGAGTGACTGAGCCAGTGGGGTTAGGTCTTGGCTGGTAATGTGGGAAGCCAAGGACAAGAAGAGGAGAGACTAGAGGGAAGAGAAGACAACTAAATACCACAAGACCTAATGGCTCTTGTCAGGGCTATGCATCCCCTACATTCCCTGAGCACTTTCTATGAGACTCTCCATGGTGCCACAGGGGTGCTCTGTCTTACCTCACCTCCACCTGAGGACGTGGGTCTCTTCTTATTTCTCAGATGAGGTCATCGCCTGAGGGATGAGCACCAGGCAGCCCCAGGCTCCAGTGCAGATGTGGAGAGAGGTGGAGGGTAGGGATGAACACGTCCCAGAAGAAATGGATGTGAGGGTTTGGAAGCTCTTTTAAGAAAATCTGAGCAGAGGTGGATCCCAAGGAGAAGAAAACTGAGGACATGGCCATGGAGATGAGTGAAGATGATGAATTAAATGGAGTGACATAAAATAGACAGACCAGTACACCTCATGGGTGAGGGTGGCCCTTTATTTTAAAAAGAGGGGGGAAAGGGAAAATAACCTGGATATGAAAACTAAACTGGAGGCTGAGTTGTGTGGCCAGGGTTTACATTGCTATAGAATGTTACTAACACACTGTTACTGAGAGCACCTAGCAGGGGAAAATTGACTTGAGGGTGGATGTTGAAAGGAGAGGAAAATACTGGCCAACCTGCCTTTCTGAGGAAGCAAGGGAAGACGGGTCCCAGAGAAAGTGGGGATCAAAAAAGTGCTCTACCTCAGAGGAAACAACACATGTGCAATCATTTTGTAAGTGTTAAAGCACCAGAAAGACACAATGGTTAGATGTTATCTATTCATAGTTGTTATCAAACCATTTTTACTGATCAGGCATTCTGGACATCATGTTGCTTAATAGTCCCAACGACCATGGAATGGGGATATAATTTTCCAAGAGTTCAGATGAGGGATGTGAGATGTGAATACCTAAGGAGATAAATAACTTGGCCCAGTTAAACAATCAGGAGTTTGCAAACCCAGGGCCTGAGGCAGAGCTGGTCCTAAATCCCAGGCTCTTGCTCACCTCACTCTGTTAGAGCATCACAGATTTCAACCAGACCTACAGCGGGCACGGGAAAGGCCCCATTGCCCCCTCCAACCTCAACCCTGAGACAACTAGAGCTTCCTAATCCCCTTTTATTTTTTACCTAGGAAGAATGGTCTTTGGTTTCCAGAATCGGGGTTGGCAGTAAAGCCCCAGATGGTGGGGGAAAGACCGAGTGTGGCTTTTCTGCGCCCACATCGAAATGCTGGTCCAGCTGCAGTTGCAGATAATTGGTCATGTGGGTGCTTTTCTGCAGCTGTGCTTGTGGAGTTTGTACCCCTGGGCCTTGGAAACTCAAAGGCCTTTGGTGACAGTCCTCCCAGGTGTCACCTAAAAGGAAAAGAGGGTTCAGTAGGACCAATCCAAGTTTTCCTGTGCTAATCCCTCCCAGAACACCTGTTTCTGATGTCCCTGCCTATGAGTGAAACGACCCAATAACCCAGACAATAAAGGCAGACATCACGTACATGAAGGAGATGTCGTTTTTATGGCTGTCCTGGGGATGCTGAGATGGCAGGTGCTAGGCTGCAACATCCTTGAAATGAAAAATCACCCACTTGAATCTAGAGGGCTTTGGATGGCATACGAGGTCACGCCTATTATTCAGCTATTAGCCTTAGTCCTGTAGCCTAGAGAGAAGGCTCTCAACAGGCCTCATGGCATGAGGGAGAAAGAGTTGTTGATATCTACCCACAAGAATAAAAGAAAAGGGGAAGAAGTATGGCCTAAAGCCTTCAGGTACCAATAGAAAAAGGAATTGAGAATCTACAGTATATGGACCAAGTTAATAGAATGCTTCACAGTTCTGAAACCTCTCAAACTTCCTTACGTTTAATTTTTGTCTACCTTTCCACTCACCCATACATGTGTATATTCTATTGCCACATGGGGCAGAGTGGGGATGGATGGTATTAGCAGACAGAAGTAGTGTAGTAGAGGCCTGAATCCCTCATTGGAAGCTTAGGTACACACCCCTCCAGTGGGGTCTGGAAAGTGCTCCGAATCAAATATTTTGATATTTCTCCTGTGAAATGAACACATTCTCAGAACGTGGGCTAACCAAAGGTATCAAGTACCCTCATCCAGTCCAGGTCAGGCTCAGGTGGGGTCATGGCCCACAGGACCTGCTCCACATTGCCGTGGGCACCCCCCTCCTCCCCGCATACATCCTCATCCTCAGCGAGGTTTGCTTAACTGTTTCTTTAAAGTCTCTCATACATCTGTTACCACTTAGTCTTCCAGAGAGCATCCATGACTGACTCTCATCAATGATTCATCCAGTCTCCTTCCAACTGCTTTCTCTGATTCTGTCCTCTCCACACTACCAAGGGTCACCTGTCCTATTACCCCCAAATCCTGTTTCATCACATGCTCCTCGGCTTGTGGAAATTCATCCTCCCTCCTCTACTACACAGACTCTAAACTCCTCACCTGCCTTTGTAGTCCTCCTGCCTTCTGGCCCCTCTTTCTTCTGCAACATCACTTCCCACAACTCCCTTCTACAAATCCTCCTGGACTCGGCTGGCCCCTCCCTGACCCCAGCCCTGCACCAGGAGCCTCTCTGAGCTTCCAGGGCTTTTTCCACAAGCAGATCTCTCAGTCCAGCGTGCCCTTCCTATTTCTTCCAGGCAGAGTTCATTAATCATTAATCATCAATTTTAGGACACTTAATCAGATTTTATGATAATTCACATTGGGCTGAAGGGTAAAAGCTCTTAAATTAACAAATCTGGTGGGTGAAAGAATTGTCACAACCTGGTATCCCCATCCTCCAATGTGATTTTGAATCAATGTCTAGGATTGTTTTTAATTATCACTGTGTAATTTCATCACGTAATTTTATTTGTCTACCTATGCTTTGAATATTCTTTGCATTTGCATGGGAAAAGGACAAAACATTTTATCAAACATCGACAGTACTGACCAATATTATTACTCTGTGGGGAAGGCTCCAATACAAGGTCAAGTTGTAATTTAAAAATCAAGTGTTTGTATGGTTTCTACAGGGTTTCTCCTTGTACAGAGAGGATGGGGCAGACCCGACAACCTGTGCCCATGCTGCTGCATCACAGCTAGCCACACTGTCCTCAGGTTATCATCAGAACCCAGACACAGGTGGATCTGTGTATTATTTACATGTTCCATTCATTCCTCTCAGCCCATCTGTGTGGGGGAATTTGGCCTCTCCTGGCCCATTCTGAATGATGGCCTGGCAGGGCTGTGCCATATCACACACATCTCACTTCTGAGACGTGTGTCTGAGAATTTCTTCTCCTCCTCATGGAAACTCAGACCCGGCTGTTGGTGTTTCTGAGATAGAGCTCTGCAGCTGTTTAAGGGCATCAGCACAGCCAAATTCAAGGCCTCCCTGGACTCTGAGTGAGAGCAGATAATTCTGGGGGCAGGAGGTTCTGGGAGACATGAACCTCTCACCCCTTGCTGATTGTCCACGGAGAGCTTCGTGGAGATGTGGCTTCACCTGGAGGGGCTGGATGAGGGGCTAGATGAGCAGCCGGCTCTGCTCATGGGAAAAAGTGCACTGATGGATTAGGAGCTGGCAGATCTGAGCGAGGGACCACAGGAGTTCTCTGCGCCAGTCTGGCAACTTTGTATTTAAGATTCAGATAGTTTCAAATCATTTGGTTCAGGGCAAAAAGGAAAAGGTGAGCAACATCCTCTCTTAGTCGCTGATGGGTCCGACTGCTGAGAGGAGCAGACAGAGCCTGAGCCAGGGAGTCAGGCCAAGGAGAGGCCAGTGTCCCACAGCCCAGTGGCCGGGAGTCTTGGGCAAGTGAAGGGACCTTGCTGAGCCTCAGTGCCCTCGGCTCTACCATGAGATAAGACACCTACCTGAGAGTGTCCCACGAGGACTGAATGAGTTATGGCTCACATGGAGCTTGCTTAGTAAGGTGCATGGTATACAACAGATGCACAATAACCATGTGTTCCATTTCTGGTTTGTGAACTACTATAATCCTGAGAAAGACTTTGCTTCTCTGTACCTCAGGGAGGAATGGGAAACAGGAAAAAAGATGGTCCCAATGTGAAAAAGCACACACTGAACAAGAACCATTTTTCATGACAAATTTAATTATAAAAGAAGACAGATATAGTCCGATCCAAATGCTTCTCATAGAAGAAAAGTCAAAAAAATGGCCCGAGAAGTAACACAAACCAGGTTTTAATCTACACACCCCATGAACTGCTGCCCAAGGGGATCTTGCTCATAAATTGGGCCAATAACCCGATCGGGTGTACAGCTTGTGGATAGTTTCCATGAGATTATACCACTGAGACTACACACATGACTGAAACTATAACCCACACATGGAAGGCTCATTGTTGCTACACAAAGGAGGAGAACCATGACTATTTCTGAAGGTTGGGGCACCAGAGCCAGATCTTTGGCTTCACGGAAATCACAGGGTATGGACAGGATTTTATATTCAGGATCTGGTATGCAAATGCTTCATAGGGAGGTAGGCAGCCCAGGGAAAAAGCCTGGAGCTGGCAAACAATATAACAGACACTGCAAATATGGAGCAGACTGTAAACGTGTGGAAAGCCAGAGACTTTGCAAGAAACGGCAATAAATAAAATTAGAAACATAATTTCATGAGTATGAGGATCCTTATCTTGAAAAAAGAGAGGTCTGTTACACAAATTCCTGCAGGTGAGACCATGGCAGCCGAGATCCTGCCCTTACCCCTCCACTTCCCCTCTCTAGCCTGACTTGATACCAAATGCCTGCACTGGTGAGGGGGGTCCAGGTGACAGAAGTCAGCCTGGGACAAGAAGAATGAAAAGGCACATGATGGATGCCTTTTAAAAATTAAATCCAAGAACGTAATTCAAATCAACATGAGTCTGAGGACCTGTTTACAGGGATGCTGCTCATAGCCTGTACTGGTTGTTGTATACAAAGAATACAGATGCTACCTCGTGGCCTACTAGGATCTTAATGCTCTTTATAATGGGAGTACTCACCATTTACATTTGGAGCCGAGGAGAGCTCCCGTTTATCTGACTGGAATGAGGCACTTGTGTAAGGCGTACAGGAGTCTGACAGACGATGGCCAATAGAACCAGCCAAATCACATTCATCCAGTGAGTCCTGCTGGACTTCATTCTCTTCTACCACCAGCAGCTCTTTGTGGGGTCAGGAGGACTGATGATTAAACAGCAAATATTCGTGAACACGGAGTCCGGGCGGGTTTTGATGGGAGGGTTAAGGGACTGGTCATGTTATGGGTTTGGTGTGCGTTGTGCTGGAGAGTTTCAACCGAGGAGGTCAGTAGACGAATCTGGACCAGCCATCTCGGTCCTTGTAATATTAAGCCAAGAACTGCAGACTAACACTTCGGGTATAAGCTCAAAGCAAAGTTTACTTAAAGCATAGACACACTCTCGGAGAGAGCGCGGACTGGCTTCTGCGAAGTGAAACCAGCCCAGCTACACGGGCGCGGGGTGTTTATAAGCGCTTTGAACCCAAGGGTAGGAGTTGGGTTAATATCCAGTGACAAGGTCTTGTCACGTGAGTGACGGGTTATACTGCGCATGCTTTTACCCATAATTCCACGTTTTTACCCAAATTCGCTAAGAAAAGCCCATGGCGGGGGTGGGGAGGGGATTGAAACCACATGTAAATTCTATTATAATGATGACATAACGAGGTTGGGGTTATCTCCGGTTATCGCTTGGCTCAAACTGCGCCTGTGCGTGCCTCGGGGAATTCCCCTTCGGCCAGGTGCTTCCTGCTGCCTCAGGACGTGCTGACCGCAGCCTGTCCCTCAGCCCCTCTTTGTTTGGCTCACATATCCTGAGTCTCCACCTCCGCCTTCCCCTGCTGCTCATCTGTAGCTAGCTGCCTGACAGTCACAGAAAAGAAATGGGAAGTCCCCATAAAGGGAGTTATAACAATCCTCTCCTACCTGGGGCCGGCGGGTGCTTGCAAAGGGAAAGAGAGAGAGAGGGAGGGGGAGAAAGTGAGCATGAGGTGCTCTGAGCACTGATCAGAAACAAGCCCAGGAGGAAGGAGACTGAACTACCCCAGTACACAGCAGTCACATCACACATGCCCTCAGAAACCATAAAGGCGGCTTCAACTATAGCATAAGTTTTTGGTGAAATTTACATGTAGCAGCCAAGTGAACAGGCTCTGGCAGCATAATGGGCTCCTAGAAGTCCTGTGTCTTCAAGGCCAATTTCTCTAATACTGAGATGTGACACGAATTTTTTTCTCGTTCCTTTCCTTCCCATCAAATACCTGCCAGTGTGGTAAGGCCAAACAGGCAGAGGCAGATATGCATCTCATGCTGCTTTTAATAAAACGGAGAGAACAGGAGACTGCAAGAAATCGGGTGGCTGATTAGTACCCCTGCATCAACTGACTGTAGGTTACTATAATTGAGAGGGGTTCATAAAGGGGCCTATACAAGTACCACAATGAAAACAGACAACATTATTAAAAGGGACACTTTGTGGTTGTCAGAATGGAAGAAATACACATAGTCAGCACTTTCAGACTTCCCTGCATCTGAGATGACCAGATGTCACCGCTGAATTAAGACCCATGTTTCTTCATAGTTACCTAGAACAGATAAGGTCTTGGTCTTCCTCTTCCTCAAGAACAGTACGATTTCCTATGGATAAATTCAGACAGGGCTGGAAACATTAAGCAGATCATCCTGTATATGATAATAATCCAGTATCCAATACTACCATGGGGACAAAAACATCACCAGTGGGACGATAGGATATTTTAAGAAGAATATTCCAGGAGGCCTCAGGTTGTGTCTTGTGTACCTGCCTTGGTTTGCTTTCCTGAGCCATCAGCCAAGATCTCCCTGACCTGGTAGATCCTCACCACAGTATCCTCTTCCAAGTCTGAGTAAAAAGTTAAACACAACTTTCCCCCACAGATTCTGGGGAATAGCTCACCTGCATTCTAACAGAATACTGTAATATTCAGGCTTTTCTCATCATACGCTGGCTGGTTTAGCAGAATGATGGACGAAATCTACAAAACCTTGAATCAAAATGAATGTTTGTTGCTACACTGAATCTTTGGCCATTCATGGGGTAGGGAAATGCCAGGGCTCTGCCTTGGTTCATGGAAACATACAAACAAGGTGATGGTAGAGGTCTTCGTGTCCTGGTGTTCAGATGACTGCTTCACTAAGGCAGCCAACTTAGAGGAGACAGACACTGGGGATGACAGCAGTGACACAAGGGAAACAACAAATCCAAAGATGGAATTAAGGCTGTCAACATCTCTGGAAAGGCGCAGAAATTCAAGGGACATTTTTGGGGTATGAAAATGGGAGGCTTGTATGTAAGAAGAGACATTTCATGGGAATCAGGAAAAAAGACAGTCATCCTTGTGCACTTGCACAACTGCAAGTGAGTGAGTTTGTCACACCTGCCTTGGATCCATTAACTTGGGGCCTGACCCATAGGCTTGGCCTGGATGAAGAAGAGAGTACAGCTCTCTGACCCACCTGATGTCTGTGCTTAAAACTCTATCATAGAGCCTGATTCAATTCACTATGTCTACAGAGCTTGTACACAGGGATGACAAATCTCAGCACTGCCTGAGGCGTGGGATACAAAGAATACAGAGTCTACCTGGGAGTCCAGTTGGAGTTTTATCACATTGATAAAGAATACTCAATGGTTACATCCCGAGCATAAGAGACATCCACTTCCTCAAATGAGAAGAAGGCAGCACTTGTATAAGGCCAGAAGGAGTCTGACAGACCAGGAAGAATTGAGTAAATCAAATAGTATTCATCCAATGAGTCCCATGGGACACCATTCTCTACCATCTGTGGCAGCTCCCTGCTGAGCCTGGTGGGGAGGCAGGACTGAAGATTAACCCAAGAGGGATCAGCAATCATAGAGTCCTATCTGGTTCTGATGGCATGTTTAAGGGAGTGGTGAAGCAAGCCAAGGGCCTGATCCTTTAAAGAGGGAAAAACTCCCTTTTGTGTGGGGGACAGAGTGTGTTTTTTCACAGGGGCAGGAGATAGAAAGGACACTAGGTGCCCAGTGCTCTGGCCAAATAACAAGCTGATGAAGAAAGAGACTGAATTATCTCTGGATGGTACAGTCATGACTCACAACATATAGAGTCACGTACCAGTGGCTTTCACCCTTTCATTTACATTGCATTGAGTGTCACATGGAACGGGCAAGTGCATTCAGTTTTGGGGCATTCTGGTGTCTCAGAAATCTCATGCCATCGAGGCCTCTCTAAATACTGTGACATGGTATCATAATATTATGGTCTATTTACATTTCTTGCTATGACATACATGCCAACATGCTAATGCCAAACAGGCAGAAAACAGATATGCATCTCACTCTATAAACCACACTGGAGATAACAAGTGAGTGCAAAAAAATCACTCTGACTTAGTTTACCTGGGTCAACTGGCTTGGGTTATAAACTTGAGAAGTTAATAAGAAATGGGAAACAATATAAGTACCACAATGAAAGCAGAAAACATTACAAAAAACGATAATTCGTGGTTGGGAAAATTGATGATACAATATATTCAGCACTTTCTGCTTTTCCCTGGACCAGAGACCTGCAGATGTCATCATTGTATTAATGGCCCACAAATATTCAAAATTACCTTGTGGCAATAGCCACTGGTCCTTGCAGGTCATTGTGATCAGTTTGGTTTTCTACAAATAAATTAACAGGACAGTTACATCAGGCAAAACCCCTTCACAAATGCCCAATCCTGTGCCAATCTTCACAGTGTGATAACAGGCTATTGTGAGAGAAATATCCCAGGAGGCCCCAAACAGAGCCTCATAAGAAGGCACTGGGTTTCCTTCTTGAGCCACTGGACAAATTTCCTTGATATGACAGGTCATCCTCAGAGTATCCTATGTCCCGAGTCTGTGCAAACGGCTAAACAAATCCTTTTCCCCACAGATCCCGGGGAAATACCCAGCTACCATCCTAGAGCGTTGCTGTAATAGTCAGGCTTTTCTCTCTGAAATGCTGTTTGTTAATGGGTTAGATGAATTATACATTGAGATTAGATGGGAGTGGAATCTACACACCATCAAGTCAAAAGAATCTTCAGGGACTTCCCTGGTGGCACAGTGGTTAAGAATCCGCCTGCCAATGCAGGGGACACGAGTTCGAGCCCTGGTCCGGGAAGATCCCACGTGCCATGGAGCAACTAAGCCTGTGCACCACAACTACTCAGCCTGTGCTCTAGAGCCCACAAGCCACAATTACTGAGTCCTCGTGCCACAACTACTGAAGCCTGTGCACCTAGAGCCCATGCCCTTCAACAAGAGAAGCCACCGCAGTGAGAAGCCCGTGCACGGCAACGAAGAGTAGCCCCCGCTCACCGCAACTAGAGAAAGCCTGCATGCAGCAACAAAGACCCAACGCAGCCAAAAATAAAATAAATTTATAAAAGCAAAAACAAAACAAAACAAAAGAATCTTCAATACTACAAAGAAACAATGGCCATTCATCAGGTTGGGAAGTTCCGGGACCCTGCCTTTCTTCAGAGAAACGTACCAAGGATGACAGTGGGGCTTATGTTCTGGTTTCAGAAGACTCTGGACAAGATAACACAAATGAAAGGAGATAGACTGTGGGTTGACAGAAGTGAATCAATGTAGTGATATCTCCAAAGATAGAAACAAGACTGCCATCAGACTCAGACACATAAGGGGACTCAGGGACATTGCTCAGGAATGAAAATTAGAGCATTTCATTTGAGATAAGACAATCATTCAAAATTAGGAGGCCTGAAAGTTACTTCCTGTGCCACAATATAGAGGTACATGTGAGTCTGGCAGGACCACCTTGGGTCCAGTGATTTGCCACAGGGACAAACAAGACTAGGAACTGAGAACAGTTCACTAACTTGTAGAATGTCTTATTTTAAATGCAATTGTAGAGTCTGGTTCAAACCAGGCTTCAATATGTAAGCATACAGTCTATCTAAGCGGATTAATTCTCTCAGAGTAGACTAACCAAGATAATGCAGATTACCTGGGAGACCAGTTGAAATCTCATCCTCTTTAGCATGGGAGCAACCACAGGCTCCATCCAGAGCAGACCCCACTTTCTCTTCATCAAATGCAAATTTTTTATCACTGTAAGGCTGGTAGCAGTTAGAACCTTCCTGGGGAGTTGAAGGAGCCAAAACACATTCACCTTGGGATTCCTGGAGCACTTCCTTCTTTTCAACATCCTGTAGGTTCATGCTGTGTCAGGTGGCAAAGGGATGACAGAAGATTAAACTAAGAGGAGCAGACACCATGCTGTCCTAACTGGTGTTGATGGGAGGCGTAGGGAGTGGACACAGAAGGCAAAGGGGAAGTCCTCTTAAAGAAGGAAATACTTATCCTCCTGTATGTGAAGCGGAGTGTGGCTTCCATGGTTGGGAGAGGGAGAGACCAGCAGATGCTCTGGACACACAACCAGCTGTTGAAGGAGGAGACTGAACTCTCCCTGCATGCTACAGTCATGAGCCCCAGCACACTAGGAGGACCAAGATAGTGGTTCCAACTTGTGTGCATACATTGTGTTGACCTGTATATGCAGTGCCCAAGTGAATATAGCTTTTGAGGAATTATAGACTCTAGATATTCTGCCTTCAGGAACTATTTTCTCAGTATTTTGTTATAATATGAATTTCTTCTAGTTTCTTCACTTGCAATCAAATATTTACCAACATGCTGATGCCAAACAGGCACAAGGCAATATGAATCTCACCCTGCTGTTAACCACACAGGAGAGAACACTTGATTACAGGAACTCCCAAGTTTGGCTACTTCACTTGGGTCAACTCACTGTACGTTACTATACGTGAAGGATTAATAAATTGAAACCCACACAACTACCGCAATGAAAATAGACAACATTGTTAAAAGGGATATTTGGCTGTTGACTGAACGGATGAAAGAGTTATATTTAGTAATTCTGTTTTTCCCTGGATTTGAGGTCTCCTGTTGTCACCATTGACATTCACAGCCCACAAATCTTCAGAATTACCTGGGGGACATTGGCTCTTGTCCATCCACTTGCTTATGATCATTTTGATTGTCTAGTAAGAAATTCAGAGGCAGTGGGTCACAATAAGCAAATCACGCCTCACACATACCTACTCAGTGAGCACACCACAAGGACATTAATATTCTCAGTGCAAGAACATAATACATTAGCAGAGACATTCCAGGACACTTAAGTTAAGTCTTAGAATTAGACTGGACCCCAGACCCATCAGGGAAATTCTCTTATTGATCTGGTAGAGCGCTCTCCCAATATCCTTTGTTCTGAGCCTGTATAAAGTTAATACATTTTCCCCAGTGATCCTAGAAAATGAGCTGAGTTATTTTCTAGAATTGTTTCTACAATATTGGTTAGTCCCATCAGATTATGTGGCTGCTGATGGTTTAGAGGAATTTATACTTGAGACTAGAGTGATGGATGAATTGTATAAACCCTCAAACCAAAAAGAATCTTCGGTGCAACACAGAAACCATGCCCATTCGAGGCTGAAGGGACTGCCAGAGCCCAGCCTTGCTTCATGGAAACATCCAAACAAGGCAGTGGTACAGCTGTGTCTGTCCTGGTTTTCGGATGACTGCTTAGCTAACAGAAGCCAACATAGCGAAGATGGAGACTGGGACTGAGAGCAGGGAAACCAGGGAAACAACCTTTCCTAATGTATGTGCAAGTCTGCCATTGTGTCTGGATAGGGATAGAAAGGCCAGGGACATTGTACAAAAATTAGATCATTGCAGGTCACAAGACACATTTGATCCAAACTAGGTCTGACAAACACCTCCTGTGGATTTCCACCCAAGGTGGATGAGAGTTTGTCACATGTGATTTGGGTCCAAATGCCTGACACTGGTGCCGGGGTGACAAAGGCATGACTGGGGCCTAGAAAGGGATAAAGGCTCCCTGAGCCACCTGATGTCTGTGTTTCATAATAGATCCCTTTCCCTGATTTAAGCAAGATGTGTCTATAGGGACTATCTTCAGAGATGAACTTCCTCAGTCTACACAGGTGTGGGGAACAAATATGGAGGCTACTTGGGAGATCAGTTGGAATTTCATCCTCTTTAGCATGGGAGCAACCACAGGCTCCACCTGGAGCAGGGCCCACTTGTGATTCATCAAATGCAAATTTGCCATCACTGTAAGGCTGGTTGCAGTCAGAACTTCCTTGGAGAACTGAAGGAGTCAAAACACATTCATCCTGGGATTCCTGAGGCACTTCCTTCTTTTCAACCTCCTGCAGCTCCACGCTGTGCCAGGTGGGAGAGGGATGACAGAAAATTAAACGAAGAGGATCCGACCCCAAGCTGCCCTGGCTGGATTTTTTTTGTTTTTTGTTTTTGTTTGTTTGTTTGTTTTGCGGTATGTGGGCCTTTCACTGTTGCGGCCTCTCCCGCTGCGGAGCACAGGCTCTGGACGCGCAGGCCCAACGGCCACGGCTCACGGGCCCAGATGCTCCACGGCATGTGGGATCTTCCCGGACCGGGGCACGAACCCACACCCCCCGCATCGGCAGGTGGACTCCCAACCACTGTGACACCAGGGAAGCCCCCTGGCTGGTTTTGATGGGAGGCATCAGGAGTGTCAGAGAAACCAAAAGGGCAATCCCATTAAAGAGGGAAGGAACTATCCTCCCACACGTGAAGTGGAGTGTGGCTGCCATGGGGCAGGAGAGGGAGACCAGCAGGTGCTCTGTGCACTGGCCACACAACGTCTGATGAGGAGTGAGACTCAACCATCCCAGTATGGTACCTTCAGGAACATGAAACACAAATGAACTTCCATACCAGATGCTACCCCCGTGGTCCTAAGTCATGTTCAATTTAAGATAAAGTAGTCAAGTGAATATGGCTATTAAGGCATTATAGACTCCCAGAGACATTATGCCTTCTTTTTAGGAATAGAAAGGCCTCCGAGGCCTCTTTCTCTTACTATTGTCACATGACAACCAATTTTTTTTCTAGATAGTTGTCCTGATGCTTAATTTTTCTGGTTACTTCTCTACTAATTCCTTTGCTAGGTACCTTTCTCCCAAGGACCTAAAACAACTGTGTAGGAGTAGATATTTATCTCGCCTTGGAGTTCCTTTAGGAGCAAATAGATATTCTGTGTGTGTGCAGGAAATCCTAAGGGTGGTGTATTCACCTTGGGTCGTACATACAAGTAGCACGGAGACAACAGACAACCAAGTTAACACGGCCATTTCTATGTGGGTTGAGTGAAGTAAATCAATACAATCTGTAGTTTTGCTTCTCCTTGCATCTGGCATCTGTGACTCTCTTGACCTCACTTACTGTTCTTTCTGTGACCCTGTCCATAATTTACCTACCCATTACCAGCTGCTGCTAGTTCACTGTTACCTGGGCATGAGTGTCTCTTCTGCTTGTTCATCCTCCTCATCTTCATGAATTTCTGCAGACAAATTCAGAAATATCCAGTCAGCTTCTTTCCACTTCACTCACTACCAACACAGCAACTCACATGGTCATAAGAGTCATAAATACCTATGTATGAATTAGTACTGTATGGAAGTTCTAATGCATTGTCTTTAAACAATTGCCCTAGCATGGATATCTGATCCATCAGGCAGTCTGACTCTAAACCAGAGGATCACCATCATGACACCTTCTGCCTGAAACTGGACAAACATTTAAAGTGTCCTTTCTCCCTTATATCACTGCATACTTGTCCACCTTCCATCTTGACTTCTACAGCTGGATCATCCATCCTGCCACAAATTCTGCCAAAGACACAGGCTCTATAAATCTTCACAGCTCTTACAAGATCCCCTCCTTTCTCTAAGGAGAAGAACCATGTCCCACATCCCCCAACCTGGGAACATCCTGGGCTCTTCAAGGTGGCTTCTGTTGGTTATCAAGGGAAAGTCTCTCTATGGAAAGTGGTCCAGTCTAAACAACTTTCCCAACACCGAGTCTGACTACATCAAGTACCTTATCTGGCACCACACAGTGAAGGGCTTTCTTTTTTCTGCAGTGCATTCATAAATATTTCCCCATTTCATCACTACAGCTACCATCAACAGATTATTTGATCCATTTTACAGAAGAGGAAACAGATACTGGGATAGGAAAAAATCAATCACTCACTCACCGTTACTAAAGACAGCCCTCAGGCTGGACCCTGGGAACTTTCATGCTTAGTCCAGGGTTCTTTTCACTCTAACAAGCTGCCTCCTGTCACATCGTCCTTTCTGTGCTTTAACACTGGGCGGATGCTGCCTCCTGCCCCAAAGGCCATCGTCCATCAGGGAGGAATCAGACAGTTGGAATACTATGCCCTCCACCCTGTGCCTTTCTCCTCTGTTCTCCCACTCAGCCAGTCCTGCTCCTATCATAGCCGCAAATGGGACATGAAACAGGAAAGCTGATAAAAAACATTCCTAGTGCAGGTGTGGAGTCTCTTGTGAGCAGGGGACCTTGGAGCAGCTCAGTGTTATCAGGTACTGTGGCCCCCTTATCTGGGCTGAGCTTGTGGGCAAGGTGCTCTGCCAGCCTGTGTCCCTCAGTCAGCCGCTCTTGGAAGTCCTGCCCCGGTGGTTGTCAAGGTCGTCGTGGGTGAGGAGGTCCTTGAGGTGCTGCTGGAATAGGACAGAGTCATCTTTCACTTCCCGTAATGTCCACTGTAACCGGGTCAGCTCTCGTGCCTGACTTCGAGTTAGGATATAACAGGTCCTAAGGTGGGACAGAAGATACAATTTTAAAATGCAAAGATGACACACTCTTAGGGATTTCTGTGAGAACATCCCCAAGCAGTGTGGACAGATACAGCTGGTGTGAATTGGAAAAAAACATGAGAATGACAGGGTCAAGAATGGATGACAAGGTGTAGTCAGTCAGGAGGGGGCTGTGATTTAAGGTAAATGAGGTATTGATTGCACAACATTGTGAGGGTACCAAATGCCACTGAGTTGTTCACTTGAATTTGGTGAATTTCATGATATGTGATTTTAAGTCAATAGTGTTTTTAAAAGCAGAGTAAATGAGGCTCTGAATAACAGTTGGAGTCCATAATTCACCAATTGGTGTTCTCCTGCTGGTTTATAAATATTGTGCCATGTGCCTGCCATGAACATCTCTGCCCTCCTTACCTCACCTCTCAGCTTGCGTGGGCTTCTCTGCCAGCTTCTCCGCTAGCCTCAGCACCTCAAACAGCAGCTTCTCCCCCAGCACAGATTCAATGATGTCCTTAAATGCTTCATACTCTGAGGAAAGAGAGACGCTGCCTCGGGGGAAAGCTGGACAGGCTGCTGTGGTCACTGCCTTCAAGGGAAGAGGCAGGGTCCATCCCAAGGACAGATGTAACTTCGGTACCAGGCTCTACGCAGGGATTTCCACATCTGATTCCCCAGCCTCCCACCTGCATGGCATTCGGTTACTCCCTGTTTTAGAGGTGAGGAAACAGAAGCTCCAGGGCACAGAAAGTAACTAGACAAGATGAACTGGTGTTTGGCAAACTGACACTGAATCCTGGGCCACTTACCAATACTTTCAGCCTCTTAGGTGAAACGCTGAGCAGGAGCATTCCTGGTGATTCCTGTGTGGTTGGGAAGACCCCTAGGACTATAGGACTGATGGTTCCCTTGTGCTGGGATTTCAGTAATGAACAAGTATCTCAAAGGTAAAAAACTCACCTGGCTACACTTGTGTGAAAGAGAATACATGCAACCATAAGGACCTGGAAAAAAATGTGCCCAAATACTATGAAAGTTTGTGTTATTAGACATAGAACTTGAACTTACTGTGTTACACTGGGCCAGGGACTATTATCAGAGCTTTGTCCAAATTTACTCATTATTCATTACAACTCAAACAGGTAGCCCATGGTTTCAGTGAGGAGCAGACTCATCCTTATGCTCCTTTTAAGCAGGTACTATCCCCTGCTTCCCCCAGTGTGTAACCACCATGTCACCCCAGGGTAACTAGCACAGGGCTTTGCCAATGGGACCTCAGGGAAACTTGAACTGATGGAGTTCATCAGCCCCAGTCGTTTAGCCAACAGTGATGTAGGATCAGATAGAGAACAGAAAAGATTCCAATTGACACAGTTTAGCTTGTTCCTGAGAGAAATAGGCAGTTCAGTGCCTGAACCAAGAATCTGGGATTCTAACTCTGGGATTTTAACTCTAATCTGGGATTTTAACTCTAATCTCACCCTACAACTCACCGCAAACCTGGAAAAATGGCTCAAGTCTTTGTGCCTGAGTTTCCCCATCCTCAGGGAACTGAGGGTAAAATAGCCACTTCTACCTTTCCTGGATTGTGGTCAGAATGAAATTCAAAATGATAAAGGGAATAGGAGACAAAGTCTGGAGAGTTTTTGTTTCTCAGAGGGAAGACAATGACCATTCATCACTTTGGTGACCATTCATCACTTTGGTGACCATGATCCCTAGGACTTAACTGTATTTCTACAGCTGGTTGGCCAGGGAGTAGGCAGTAGCTTGGGATACAAGGAATTTCTCTGGGAGGTCTTGGAAGTCCTGCTTCTTCTTTGCCAGCTACAACTGAAGCTCCTGGTTGATTTCCGTGATTGTAAGTTCTACCCTCGGATCAGATAAAGGGGCAAGAGATACTGCCATGGTGACATGTGGCAGAAAAGGTAGAGCCAGGGACTGGGGAGAAGAAACCCAAACATATGATGGATTAAAAACATGTGAAATCACACAAGTTTAATCAGGACTGAGGGATGACAGAAACTGGAATTCTTAACTCACTGTTGGGAGAAACTTGAGGGTTTGCAACCGCAAAAACAAGGTTCATTATGCCAGCGCTCAGAGCCAAAGGCACCGTCTATAGCTCACACTCAGACAGGAGTGACAGAGGGGGACCCAGCATGCTAGGTTACCATCTGGAGTTGCAATAACAGAACTGGTAGGTGGGGGGGGGGTGGTCATGGAATCTTGGGGGTACCTGCCTTCCAGTTGCCTAGGCCATGCTAATACACAAGGCTGCCTGGGGTCTTGTGAAGGTCATCATTGATAGCAACCAACCCCTCAGCAGTCACTCTTAAGTTGTCTACACATGTCCTGATACCACTTACCTATCTCCTTCCAAAAAATACCTAAGCGGAGTTCTCACTGTTCATTCTTTTGTGTATAAAAAAACTCACAGGAGAAATAGTTTGCCAACAGGTCTTAGTTTCTGAAGGGCTGTCATGAAGTCATCCCACCTTCTCTTTAAACAGATCTTAAGGCTTTCCCACAAGGGAGAGACTTCAAACTTTTACACTGTCATGAAGTTCTTCGACCCTGCTGGAAGGTGTGGAAGGAGTCAGAGATGTGGCCTGGTGGGGCAGGGCGAAAGGCAGAGGGCCTCTCCTGCAGTTGAGGAATAACCAGCCAAGGTCCACCGGGCCCAGCACTAAGCAAAACAGGCATAGTTTGCAGAGGACCTTGTGGCACTGCTTCTGAACGCCCCAGGGGCTTGGGAACCAGCAACAGCACATTTCTCGCCTCATCCACCGAGGGTCAACTCAGGGGAATTAGGACCTGCTTCCTAGCAATGGAGCATGTGGTCCCCACGCTGGAGCTCCAGGGCAGATCGAAAAGCTCAGGACTGAGCAGCGGTGCCCTGCAGGACAGTGTTGGCAGGGGCCCGACGACCTGACCCGGGGCCAGCACAGCTGGGTCACGGTCAGGCTGGGCGTCGGTCTACACTGCAACACCTGAGTTCTTTGAATCCACGTGGTGAGAGCAGTGATTCCCAGATGCCGTCTCGTGCTTAGCCTAGACCTCCTATTTCTATTCTTTTATGATCTCCAAGTAGTTACTGACCTCACTCTAAATATACTGTCCGATTTTGTCATCCTAACTTCTCTCTGGGACTTGGGGGCTACTGGCCACACCAAGCCTGTTGAAAGTCTTGTGTAAAGGAACCAGTGATCATTTTTAAGTGACATGTGAGCGGCCCCCACTTGTGCTAAAGCCTAGTCTGTGTCTTCACAGTGCTTTCCAAGGTGTGTATGTGTGAATAAATGTATGATATATATTTATACATGCTGCTATAGCGATACGTTAAAGGCCAACATAACTGGTGGACAGGGTCAGTGAGAGGAAATGAAACAATCTTTTCGGTGGCTATTAAAGCAAAATGTGTGTAAAGAAATAAGTTTTTCTTCCCCTACTTTGTTTCTAATTTCTGCACGAGTCCCTAGGCTGAGTGGGGAAGAATAGGAAAGACAAACTGTCACGAAGAGCTCACCTCACTGTCTAATGCTTGAAGTCTAAGTTTAAAAGAATGATTTACCGTCCTGTCATTTTGTAACAATCCCCTTATCTAAAAATATTAAAGGGCAGTTCTTACATTTAGAGTGCCTCAGAATCAGCTGTGGAGATTACAGAAGCTCCTTCCTGGGCTCCAATCCCCAGAGGTTTCGTTGGTGTGAGGCCCCAGAGTCTGCGTTTTTCACGTAAACACAAACCACATGTTTCTGATGCGGGTGGGCTGCGGATCCCAGTTGAAAACCTATTGTTCCATAAGACTGATTCAAACCTATAAATAAGCTTGTTTTCCTTTAATTAAGAATCCTTCATTGAAAAGTGGGTAAGTCACACCACAAACTGACATAAAGATCTCAAAGCATTCCTTGGGAAAAGTCCTTAGTTACGTTCTTTTGCTTTCCAGAATTAAAACCAAGCACTTGCTCCACAATTATTTCCTAGTAACAGTTGAAAAATTAAAACAAACAACAACATGAACAAAAAACTCACGGACTTCCCTGGAGGTCCAGTGTTTAGACTGTGAGCTTCCACTGCAGGGGGCACGGGTTCGATCCGTGGTCGGGGAACTAAGGTCCCGCAGGCCCCGCCGGCGTGGCCAAAAAAATAAATAAATAAAATAAAATAAAAAATAAAACAACTCAAACATTGTCATCACCACCGCCACCAATTACCAAAAGACCCATCAAAAGACTCAGGCCTGAGGTAGACACATGCCCCACTTCCGTAGTAGATGAAGTGACCTCGACTTCTGCCTTTACACTTGGTTGTTTAAGTATTTTCCGTAAGTGCCTTTGGCTGTCACTACAGAGGAACTCACTGGCAGAATCAGCAGAATGGATGAAAAGTCAGCCGAACTATGAAGTATTACTTAAAGATAAAGCAGTAAAATCTGAGGACCTCTTGCCCTGTGGTGATGCAAGCATCCCAGCAATTCTTCCTTCCTCCCTGCGCTGCCAGGGCTGGAAGGTATTGATGATATAATCAGTAATCAATGGAGAACTCAAATAATGCCTTTAAGAACTTCATTTTATGGACATTAACATTTATGAAAACAACAGCATACGCATCGTGTAAATCTCAGCCCTGGTCAGGATTGAAACCGTGTACGAGGCCCCGTGTCCTTGTCTTTCGAAGTAAAGTGCTGACTCAAGAGTTAATGATTAGGGAATGTGAAGGTGTAGAAACAAAGAACAGCTGTCGGGCTGGGGAACGGGCGACAATTTAGACTATAAACCCGCCACATGGCAGAATCACCGAACTCCCAGTTCACTGAAGCTACAGATAAAGGCCTGACACACACTCCTAAGTGGTTTTACAGGGAGCAGACCCCCTCCAGATGGAAAGTGCTGCCCACAAGCACACAGACCCTGGACTGGTTGAGACCAGAAGGTTGATGACGCTTGAAACTTCACCTTGATGCCAGCCAGTCCGAGAACTGTCTGCGAGCTGATCACGCCCTGCTCCTCGAACACTGTAAGACTCCTCACTACGCCCTCCAGGGTGGGTGACACAGTCTTGAGGGCATTAACCCCCTGTGGCCCCCTCTGCCTGGCAAAGCAATAAAAGCGACTCTTTTCTACTTCACCCAAAACTCTGTCTCTGCATTTCTCTTCCGCACCGGTGAACAGAGGCCAAGTTTCAGCAACAGGATCCAGTCACAAATTACTTTGGGGGAAAATTCCTAAAAGCCATTCTTGTGTTTCACCCTTTGAAAAGTAGTTCTTCACCCTAATTTAAAAAAAAAAAAAAAAAATTGCACAAAATGAATCTTTGGAATGGAGGATTCTACGGTATTTAACTTTCCATAAATTATATTCTTTCCCTCTATGTGTTAGAACCCATTCTTAAAAGCAAATGAAATCAACCTGTGTCACCACCACTGTCTTCCAATTTGCTGTAATTCCAGTGAGAACCATGTTGGGTACACCTGTGCAGGAAATAGGGCGAGAGCCCTTTAGGGAAAAAACGGAAAGGAAAAAAAGATACCTAATGTAATGCTTTAAACATGTACCAATATCTCTTGGCCTGTCAACCTAGGACAGACAGACGACCTGCAGATTTATATAGGGTTCATTATGTCCCCCATCTTATTACTGCTAAGGTGAATGTGCTAGACACTTATTGAATTGGTGTTCTATGTCTGCTGTAATAAGTGACCATGAGTTTAGTGGCTTAAAAGAACACACATTTATTATATTACAGTTCTGTAGGTTAGGAGTCCAACAAAGGTCTCACTGGACTAAAATCAAGGGGTCAATAGGGCTGCCTTACCTTCTGGAGGCTCTAGGGGATAATCTGTTTCCTTATCTTTTCTAGAGATTTTTCTAGAGATCTTTTTCAGAGATTCTCTGAGCTATTACTATTCCTGGAATAAAGCATATTTCAGATGAAATGAGCCAGAGTTTATTTCTGATGGCTGCAGAGAGAGAAAGGAGGGGAAAGGGGAAAAGCAGGGGGAGGAAAGGAAGCTTCTTCCTGGAAGTTAGCTGGGTGCTGAGTTCCTTTGTTGTCGGCTCCAAGATTCTCCGGAAGAGTCAGCTTCCCCCTTAAGCCAAAGGCACCCTCAAGGATCAAGTTACCCCGCTCCTTGCTCTCCGGTCTGAAAACACAAGTTGGCTGCCTTCTTCAGCCTCCCCTCGCCCCGCCCTCAGGTCTAACCCAGTCTCACCCAGGAAGAGAAAACAAACGAGCAAACCAACCTCGCTCTTCAAGGAAACAGGTCATCTTCCTATCCCTTATTCTGGTCATCAGCTTCTTTTTCAGAATCGTCATTTCTTGTATTCTGTATGGTGAGGAAAGGAAAAACATGGTCCCTGGTATACCACGAGATTGAAGTAGGAAGGACGTGCACAGAAAATACACCGAGTAGCAGCACTCTGAGATGTAACCCTGAATCTACATGTCTACAGACAAGACACATACATAAATATATGCTTGTATCCATTGTTTTACAACTTTATTTCTTAAAAACATTTTGGATCAGCATAACACACGATCCCAGAATTCCTGTCCCCGGCGTGTAACGCAGGACAAAAGGTAAGAATTCGAGGAGGCTGGCGAAATCCGCCGGTATCTCAGATAAAGGGTAAGAGGCGTGTTACCTCGGCTCGGTGGGCTCCCGAAGTGGGCGGACAAGATGACGTCACTTCCCCCTTCAGCAGCCGGCCCGCCCATTGGTCATCTCGGCAGGGCGGGGACAGGGCGGGGGTTGGAGGAGAGGAGCCGCCTTAGAGGTCAGGAATGGGGCTTGGCTTATGTAAATCTTGCAGCGTAGGGGTACAATTCCCCGCGAGCCACTTCCCGGGCTGTGGAAGTTTTCCAGAGAAGTTGCTTGGATTTTGTTAGCAGAGTCGTTAGGAGGGGCTGAGAGGCGTGGAAGAGGAAGGGGTGCGGAGGGTGGGTGGTGAGCGTGTGTGTACAGTGTAGCAGTCTAAGGCTATACGGGGGGGCGGGGAAAGCAACTCATACTTACCTGGCAGGGGAGATACCATGATCATGAAGGTGGTTTTCCCAGGGTGAGGCTCACTCATTGCACTGCGAGTGTGCTGACCCCTGCGATTTCCCCAAATAGGGGAAACTCGACTGCGTAATTTGTGGTAGTGGGGGACTGCGTGCGCGCTCTCCCCTGGCAATGAGTGTGCTAACGACAGAATTAAGTGGAAGTCACTAGTGGGGCCCCGTTCTCATGAAGATAGGTAGGTGGAGACGGTGACCGCTCCCTTTCTTCACGCGCGGTTTTGTTGTGGGTTTTTATTCTTACTCCCGGGTGAGGAAGGGGTGCTGCAGCACCGCTGCGGTGGTGGGTAAGGGAAGGATGCGCGTTAGCCGAGCTTTTTTTTTTTTTCTTTTTTTCTTCTTTGTTTTTCTTTTTCCCCGGGAGAGATAAATAAGTACCAACGCTCCGCGCAAGCGCGGGGTGGTTTGCATTAAGTATTTACGAGTTCGAGTTTAGCTAGTCTGTACTTTGAAAGACTCCCTGCGGCTCTCCGCGGTTTGCTTCCCAGCGTTCAATTTTGAAGCGGGGGTGCTACGCCCCACGCAGG